>NC_092522.1:19621180-19926002 GCF_037038585.1 Patagioenas fasciata
GCATTGGATATCAGGTTATTGATTAAAAAACATCAGTATTAAAAAACTCCAGAGAGATGCATTACCTTGTGCCCTCAATGTCTATGGTAACTCTATTTACAAGAAAAGACACAACACTTCGAAGTGGAGGAAAACATTAAAAATATTAAAAAAAAAAAAAAATTGTATTATACCGACAGGTTTAATTTAGAGTTTGAATATAAGACTCTTACACTGATATTGGGTTCAAGAGGCAGGAAGGCTGCAAGGTGCAAATTGCCCCATTAGGTTGACTTCTTAGAGTCACACTCAAAAGCCAAGCAGCCAGTGAATTTGTTGGTTTAGGTTTTACCTGTAGCGCCATGTCAGCCTTGCTATATATCTTTCTGTGTCTACTGGAATGCCTGGAAAGTTTTGTTCCCAGCTTTACAGTCACTGCCCTGGGGAGTCTCTTTAGTTTGGAGAAAAGGAGGCTAAGGGGGGACCTTATTAATGTCTATAAGTATATAAAAGGTGAGTGCCGTGAGGATGGAGCCAGGCTCTTCTCAGTGGCAAACAATGATAGGACAAGGGGTAATGGGATCGAGCTGGAACACAAGAGGTTCCACTTCAATTTGAGGAGAAACTTCTTCTCAGTGAGGGTGCCAGAGCACTGGAACAGGCTGCCCAGGGAGGTTGTGGAGTCTCCTTCTCTGGAGACATTCAAAACCCACCTGGACATGTTCCTGTGTGACCTCATCTGGGTGTTCCTGCTCCGGCAGGGAGATTGGACTGGATGATCTTCTGAGGTCCCTTCCAATCCCAAACATACTGTGATACTGTGAAGGACATTGCTGTGTTGGCAGCCCTAGGCCTCAGCTTTCATTCATTCATATGCTGAAGACCCAGTGGTTTAGTAATAGTAATAATAAATGAAGAGCAGCCTTTAACACTGAAAGCTTTCAGTTTCTTCTTAATTGCTATATAATCAATTCATCTATGCCTCAAGGAAAACTTTATTAAAGCAAGAGGGATTCATACAGAGTAAGACAGGCTTATAACCCCTTTCTCCTTTAAAAGAACCTTGATAAAGGCTGTACTCTATACAGTCTAACTCCAGAAATCCTCACAGGATTACTTAATGCAGTCACAGAGTGGAATATTACTAAAGAAAGGATGAGGACAGGTAAGCGGCCAGATTTTGAAATTCAGTATGTCAGTAAAGTGGAGAGCAATTAGGGATGGTGAAGGCTGCAGATAATTTTGTGCTTGCAGTGGTGGAACAGGGTATATGCAGGGCAGGCAGATGTGAGATGAACCAAAATGAGATCAGAGGGATAACGTGGTCCTGGGTCTTGACCACCTTGTCCAGCTGAGTGCCTACTGTCTGTATCTGCACATCTTTTTTTTGACATTTACATTTTCATTATTCATCCAAAATGGCCAAGAAATGGAAAGTTGGGATCTTTGCTCCAAACTTTCAGTTGATCCAATATACAGTAGTGAGTTTATATTTGTCTGAGGACAACATGGAAATGAGTCCCTAATCAATACTGCAAGCATTATGAAACCTGCAGTATCTTGCCCGGGAAGATCAAAATCTGAGTTTGAAGTTCATAACTGCAACAAGCATCTATACACACTGCAGTCATGATGGCACCGAGTGTATCTGCTGTGGATGGATTAATGATCTGCTAATCTAGAAGGATTTCTCTTCAGGAGATGTTGGCAGCTCCTTACTGATGAGACATGACAGTAAGAACAGGTTACTCTATCTCTGTGCTGAGATTTCTTTCCCTCCTACATAGAGCAAAGGGAACAACTTCTCAGAATATTCCTCTTAATGACGAAACTTCATAAATGATTATGAAATGCTTTGGGTGTTCAGAGGTGTGGCAGCGCAAACACTGTGACACGCTGGTTTTATTGATAACCTGCGTAGTGCTGTCATCCAGATTGCTAATATCTGGAGTAGTTCTTGTCAAAGAAGTAACTGGAGTATAAGTAGTGCTTTCATGTTCTTGTGGTCTTCAGATACTGAGGGTATGGAATGACAAGTCCCTGCAAGGTCTGAGATGTGAGCAGCGTCACTGGAAGCAAGGGCACCTGCCAGCTTTTTAAAGGTCTGCAGATAAAGTGCCACACAGAGCTGTTGGCCACTGTTCTTGCAGCAGTGAAGCCCTGGCTGGAAAACTGATACTGCTTCACTCTGTGCTCAGCCCCTCTGCAATGAGACTCCACTGCAGCAGGTGCACTCTGGTTTTAATCCTTAGGGGAAAACCACTACCCTCTGCTCAAACTAGCCGTGGTTGCATGCAGGAACTCTACTAAACAGAGTACAAAATTGCCAGGTAGCTCAAGCTTAAATCAGGGCAGGGGAAGGGTGGAAGCACAGCTGATCTCTGCTCTGCTCTGTCAGTGTACAGGCTTGATCTTGTAGCCTAAAGAAGGCACGTTTGTGTAGTGGAAATGCAACCTTAATTGATGTACAAGTAAAACATAAAACAGGCTTGCACTGTGGTGAGGAGGAAGCAAATAGACTTTTTATAGCACAGGGCACTAATTAGCGCACTAAGGAAGAAATCAGTAGTATAACATTGGGGTAAGATTTAAGCCGTTTGCATACAGAATGTAAGAGAGCTCAATTCATACCTTGCATATAAAAACTCTGATTTATTTACATCAGTAAAAAATAAATCTTAAATTTGAGTATGGTCTTATAAAACAATTGTATTCCAGAAAAATTACATTAATGAAAAATGAAAGTGTTGTCCAAAAAAACTGTATAAACATTTTTTTTTAAAGTGACCACCCAAACTATAATTTCCTCCATACTATAGTTACTCTTAATCTCATGCTTGCGATACAAATTGAAGGTAAACACTTTATTTGCAATAGTCCTGTACATTAACTGTACTGAAGAGAATCTGTTAGCTGTATGTAGTCACAAATTCATATTATAAAGTTGTAGATCGCTCCTGGAGAAGCTCTGTTTCTTGAATATAATTCTCTGTTTTCTGCAGCGTCCTTAGAGCAGCATCCGAACCCTTCAGCAGCTGCAGTGTTCAAGTGGGGTTGTGTTTGCAATGAGCCTCCTGACGACCATGGGCTTAGTCAAAGCTGGGAGAGATGCTGTGGTCGGATGACAGTTTGTGTGCCAGGTTTTCAGGGGAGCCTGGTTTTTGGGGGAAGATGCTTTGGCTGACTCCACGTCTAGCTGGCACATGTGTGAGGAGGTTTCCAGCCTGATTGCTGAATTGAAGTGTTGCTCCATGTGCCGCTGTAGCTCTTGTACCACAGATTTTGGTGCCTGGGGTATATAAATGAATACTTTCTCTCATCACCCATCATGGGTGCCGGGACATTTCAGCATGAAACCATAAAGAGATAAAATGATTGTAGCAGCTGAGCAGAAGTTGTCCTCCCACTCTGTCACATTTTCATCTTCAAAGCCACATTTAGGCATGCAAAGCGCTGACTTTCTGCTGTCATGTTCCTGATTTGGTTCCATTCTGGGTAGTTCCTGCCAGCAGAACAGACAAACTCAAAGTGCACGCGAATGTATTTGTATCTCTGTGTATCTGGGAGGGAGCTACACTTCTGATGAGGGGGAAGGCCAGCCTGCAGTTTGCCCTGCTGTTGATCTTTGCAGTACCCGCAGTGATTTCCCAGTTCAACAGGGGACGGTGCATCTGCCTGTGTGACTGCAAGGTGGATGTGTTGACATCTCCTGGCTGTACACTCTGGGTAAGGCTGCTGTACCACCTCAAGCTCACAAAGGCCTGACGATCCACAGCATCTGCTTACCGGGAGTTGCTGCTTTCTGTTCAATACCTCACCTTAAATATGACAATTAAGGTGTCAGAAGATGGCATTGAAATAATTGAAGAAGGATCGTTGTGATTAAGGCACCAGACTAAAACCTCAGGAGCTCAGTATCCAAAGGGGTCCCTTGTACAGCACAACACGAGTCTCAGAAATTACTATGCCACCATGTATATTAAGTACAATTTCTGTGTTCCAGAAAATTATTTTAGAGAAAGCACGTCGTTTTAAAAATTTTGCTGGGAATCACTGACATGCCCTGTCCCTGGTAAAACACTGTCCTGGTTTTGTTAAAACCAAGTTTCTCTTTTAGTGAATTTGCCTGTCAGCTAAAGCCTTCATATTAGCTGCATTTTCCTGGAGAACCAGATATATGTTTTGGTAAACATAGCAATGGAATGCAAAGTTATTGATAAGCATGGATGGACATCTCGTGAGAGGGGCAACGAGAAACAGGTGACCAAGAAACTGACCAACTGAGTATAACATCCCATTCACGTGAATACTTCATATAAAAGTGGGAGATCAAGAGGATCTCGTCCCTTTTTCCTTATGGCTGACATTAGGAGAGGACCTTGTGGGCCGTCCCTGCAAACTGAGGCCCAGTGACAGACTGAATCCAGCTCCGGTTGGCTGCAGAGTCCAATCCAGGACTTTGGGTGCTGGCTCTGCAGTTGCTGGGACTTTCAAGATTGGTTTTGTGTATTTTGTATTATTTTCTCTATTCTTATTAGTAGCATTAGTAAAACATTTTTAACTTTTCCAACTCTCTTCTCTCTGTCCTTCTTTCCCTCCTGATCGTCTGTCCCTAGTGGGAAGGGGGGAGAGGGGGGGGCTAAAGGGGGAAGAGGAAGGGAGAGGGGGTTAGCAATACATCTACCACGGTTTTATAGTCATCCCACAATCAAAACCCTCAACAAACACAATAATTTTATTGCCCCCATTGAACATAAAAAGAGATTTCAACAACAAGGCTACAGAGAATAACAACTTTCCATGCAGCTATTGCAGTCCAGCACCAAGGAATGAATCATGTAAGCTGTTCGTTAAAGTCTAAGAATGTTTTATAGCCTTGGTAGCATGCAAAGATTTTTAGGATTCAGACATGTTACCCTCAACCATGCAGTTAGAAATCTAGAGAGAAGCTGCAGGTGTCTACCCAGCATTAGATTTGGCCACTGCTGTCTGTGACCTTGTGACACTGAGAAATGGCCACCTTTGGCAGAAAAGCTGTATCTGGAAATTAGAAGACTAATCCACTTAGGCCAGTCTGAGTAATGAAAAGGGAAACTGGCGTGGGGGGGATTGCTATTTTCACCCTCATCCACATACCACCCTTCATAAATCAATACTTGGAAAAGATAAATATCTTCTGCTTCATTCAATTCCTACTTTGGCTTCTTAAATTTCTCTTTCAGAAAGGATTATTCTGTTCTGATCTCAGAAGTGAACCAAACAACAGTTTTGTGGTTTGGTTGGTTGGTTGGTGTTTTTTTTTCAGAAATGGGTCTGTGTTTTTAATTTTTTAGCTTTTTTCTTATAGTTTTAACCCATAAAGTTTTGCAGTTCAGAGAACTAAGCCCTAAGTGATGAAAAGAAATAAAAGTAAGCAAATCACTTTTGTGACTGCAAAGAAAACATTCAGATTTTATCCCAAGACACTCAGAGGAAGGAAAATATGAATTTGGATTTAATTTTTCTTTCATCTAAAATTTTACAGTTTAGATCCATTAGAGGCAAATACCATCTCGACAACATATGCAAAACTTATTCTATAAATACTGTTATCGTGCAGTTCACCTTTTCAGGTTGTGAAACTATCTAGAAGAGGAAAAAAACCACTTTCCAAGAATTATCAACTGAGGGGAAGAAAAAAAATCAAAATCTTGTTTGGAAGTCTTAGAAGGAAGAGTAAACAGCTTGTCACTGGCAAGCAGGGGAAAAAATTGAAGCCCCTCAAGGCAGAAGTCTAACAGGTGTCTCTAACCCCTTGGATTTCGTGTCTTGTACTCTCCCATAGAAGTATACTTGGTCAAGGTCACCTTTCTCTTAGTTCAGGAGTATCATTTATGCACCTGTTCAAATAGTTTCCCTTCAAAAAGGCCTCTAAACTACAGTATCTTCCTTTGAATCTCTGCATTCAGCGTGTGTTATGCTTTTGCAACAAGGGAAATAAAGGAGGGACAGTTACCAAGTCCCTTTGCCTCCCAATATAGTGCAGAAAAAAAACTGCCTTAATAAATACAACACGGGTGCTGACTGGCTGGTGCCTGCTTACCCTAATGAGCTTAAACTCTTATTTGTAGTGGACATCTGTCAAGACAGAAGTGAGGCACACAAGTCCTCTTAATCCATTAGCTCTAAATCCAGCAGAGCTTTCACACTTCTTTTTTTGAATTGAAGAAGAAAACCTGAGTGGGAACATAAAATGAGGCAGTGCACAACTCAAGAGAAGATCCTGGGCAGTGAGCACGTGAGATTTTGAGGCAAACAGCAATGAAAACCAACAACAAAACTGGAATTGTGATGGAAAAGCTGTGAGAAGAATGCCAGTCTGCAGTTCAGGATGAAACAGTAAGTTTGAATTTTTGTTGTATTTTTCCTATTTCATTTGGATTTTTAATCAAAGATAAAGCCAAAGACAGAGAAAGGATGGGCTGCACACCCTCTCACAATGAGATTGAGAATACAATTGCAAGAAGTGGTCTTAAGGCTTTCAATAAACCCAAAAGTGTTTTGCGTATTGATCCGGGAGATAAAGGAATCCCACTGCTTGTTAAAGGTTCATCTTGCTACAATATTGATGAATTCCACCAGTATGGGATCCAGGGGAAAGAATACCTGAGAGAAAAGGAGGATGAATTATCGGACCAGGACAACAAAGATGATTTGCAGTTATCTTCCAAGGCCCATTCAGATCCTCAAGTTTCCAGGGAAGACAAGGAAATTGAGAGGACAGCCACAGATGCTGAAGTTGTTATGTCCAAACTGATTGAGTCTCAAAAAAGTATCACTGAGGCCATACAGATCAGAAAGCAAAGCTCCTGTGAATCAGAAGCGTCACCTTTCATTTGGGATGACAAGGATGAAAGCAATGCAAAGCAAATTCCCAAGAAAGGAAAGAAGCAAAAAATCACAAGCTGGCAAAACAAGGTCGATCTAGCAAAAGTAAAGAAAAGTCCATTTCGTCACCGTGCGAGACAGAGAAAAAAGTAGATTTCCCAGAACTGCTTGTTAAGGCTCATCAGAGTGCATACACCTACTTAAATCCCAACCTCTCGAAATATGAAACTATACTTCATATGGCCAACCAGGCTACCCAAACTCAACTCTTCCTACAGCAGATGGTAAGCTTTCTTGTGCTTCGTTTTGATGAAATCAACCAGCTCTTGGAAGAAATTGCCAGTGATGGTGAAAGTCTCCTCAAAGACATAGGTGGGAATCTGGCACGGCCAGCAGAAAAAGGTGATTTGAAGGAGCACCCTGATCTTCTGCAACAACTACTGCAGTACACAGTCAATAAAATGCAGTTAGTGAGTGGGACACTGGCCTCTCTCACGTCTGACGCCCTGCAGGAAACATGCAGCTACCTGCAGTCTGCTGCAAGCAACCTGGAAGGAAAACTGAAAGCAAAGCAAAGCTTTGATGAGCGCCTGCTGAGGATGGTGAGGCTGCTTGAAGCCTCAGCAGTGAGATCCTCTCAGTCCCAGGGTGATGACAGGACTCTCTGCTCTGAGGACAGTGGCATTTGCGTGGACAACGAATCCCTCAAAGACTTCAGTGCTCTCAGCCAGCATGGAGGACAAGCAAGCTGTGATTCCTATGCACAGGGACATCCATCCCAAAAGTATGCCAGAACAGTGCGTGATGGGACAATGTCGCCAGGCACAGCCACATCCCATGACTGTGCACTTGAAAGGCATTTTAAAGATATATTTTACTCATCTGTGCGGAGTAAAGAAGCAACTTCTTGTCAGGGTAGAGTACCAGAAGGCATTTCTACCACGCCCCAATATGCAAACTTGAGAAAAAGTCATTCCTATAACTCCTTCCAGTCTGACTCTATTCAGGAAGATGAACATTTCAAAATATGTGAATCAACAGATTTTCCTTATGATGATGATGAAGATGATGAGGGAAGCACCCTGGGCGAGGATGATGACAACACAAGTTTATCAGATATGGGGAAGGATGCCCTGCCGAGGAGGCCCCTGTCTTCACCTGCAGTCACTGATAACACGCAAAGACAGTCCATCAAGAGGACAGAGAATGCAGAGAGAGAGGAAATTATTCTGAAGATGAAATATGCCATCAGTGAAAGAATCAAGTTTGTCCCAGCTAAATCCAGACATAAAGAATGGACAGAGGATGAGAGTGGAAGAGCGGTTTTAACAACAAGGCCCAGTACAGCAATGGGCAGACAGAAAACCTTCAGGAAACAACGACGGTCCAGGTCAGAGGAGTCCCTCAGAAGCCAGGCAGAGGACCTGACCCTCCTAGAGCTGCAGAGAACTCAGAAAGAGCTCAGCAAAAGGCTTGAAATGTTTTATGAGAAGAAGGATACACATAGCAACCCAGAGCCTTGGAAATCAAGAGCAGCACCCTATTTACAGGATGAACAAGTTACAGCCAGGTCCTCTAGCAAATTGAAGGCCTGCCTCAGAAAATTTGGACTTCCAGTTATTCCACCCACCATTCCTTTCCAGAGAGGCCTGGCACCTTTAAATCCTAAGCATCGTATTTCACCAGTAGAAGACACGGACCCTTCAGACGCCAATGGAGTTTCTTCTAGCTTTCCAAATGCCTTTCCTCCTGCACTAACTGCAGAATTAAGCAAGAAGGACACAAAGGAAGAAGCTGACGAAGACCTTGAGAACCTGCCACCACCACCACCTGAAATGTTAATGGACACGTGTTTCGATTTATCTGAGCCTGAAGAAACTGCAAAAATAGAAGGAAACTCTTCAGAAGATGCCAAAAAGCCTGCCAAAACAGAATTTCATGCTGCTAAGAGAGCACAAGTTTCCCCAAAAATGAAAGCCTCTGTCCAGTCCATTGACTTACTGCCAAGTGAAAACATCAGTGGCCCCAGTGCGATCACTAATAAAGGTCTAAGGAATACAGGAGCAGGGGACGAGAAACTGCAGAGGTACTCTCTGGAGCTGAACCCTACCAGTGTGCACATACCTAGCCAGGAGGAGATACTGGAAACCCAGAGGAAAGAGGCTGCAGATTTGTACAAGCAAACCCATAAAATCATTCCTCTTCAAAATCCCAGTGGGGTTTCAAAACCACACATCAACAGCTCAGAGAGCAAAGAGCCCAATTCACCTGCGACTTTGGTGCAGTACCAGAAGCAAGGTTCTCCTGATTTGCTCAGGAGAAATGAAAAAGGCTCAGCATTTGCCAGGAGGGTCTCCCCAACGAGAACTCCTCCTCCTCCTTCTCCACCAATGGAGAAACGGCTTTTTAGCCCCCCAACACACCACAGACGCTCTCTGCAGGCTTGTAGCAACCCGCAACCAAGCTCACCCACCACGCAAAGGAAACCGAGTCCCCCCGCAAGTCCCAGGGTGCCCAGCCCACCCTCACAGAAGAAGCTGCCTTCTCCACCACCCCAGCGAAAACCGCTCAGCCCTCCCACGGGACACAAGCAAAGCTCGCCAACACCATACCGGATGCTGGGCTCCCCAGCCTACCGCCGAGATGCAAGTCCCCCACCGTTCTCCACCGCTCCTTCCCCACCAACCTCCCCATCCCGCTCCTACAAGGGGCCAAGACCTGGGCTGGATGCTGGAGATGAGCACCAGCTCTCCTCCTCCAAGAGAGGCAGCAATGTTCATTCGATATTTTGCCCAGCCACCTCTTCCTTATTTGAAGCCAGACCTCCACAGGAACCCACCAAACCCTCTGTGGAAGCGACCAGTCAGCCTGAAGCTTCATCACTTTCCCAAAAGACCAGCCTGCTTTTCCGGCAGCCTGGAGACCGGACCAGAAAGCTATCCCTGAGCGCTGCCAATCCTCAGCCGTTTGTGAGGAGAAGTTTCTCTGACCGCCGACCAGGGGTCCTGTTTCGTCTTCCAGCTGCCGTGACATCTGGCAGTGAACCCGCGCTTAACCACGCAAGGTAAGAAACTTCCCACTCTAGGCCAAGGAAGCGGAAGGGTAGCACTGCATTGGCTTTCTGAGCTCCTGATGAGAATTTAATGTCGTTGAGAGATTTCCCAGAAAAGCGCTCTCTTCATGTGCAGAACAGACAGCTGGGCAAAGATACCATGGCAGTTGCACTAGGTGATTGTTGTAGATCACTTCCAACTGAAATATTCTGTTCTATTTTCTCACCCCAGATTTCAGTCTGCCAGTATGAATACAGGGAGGAGTTAAGCTTCCATGGGTTGCTCAAGCCTTACACTTACATATCTGCTGTGACAGGTACCCCAGGGAAAATTCAGTGTTGGTTTCATGGCACAGAACTTCTCTTATTTGCATGGGGGCTAAAGATAGCCACATTCAATTCTTAAAAGCTCTGAAGTAACCATCAGGTTACACACATCTTTAAATAACCATTAGGAGGTAGGCTTGGACCAAGAGGAAGGGTATCATTCCTAACTTCAGCTTCTAAGCCAGTAAACTGTTCACCTGATATCTCTATTAAAATGTTTCAAATCAGCTGGCAAGAATGACAGATAATGTGAGCTTCTGAGCTTCTCATGTAGGCTTTCAGAACTAGGTGCCAATTTCAAGTCTAATGAGTCCACAGCCCAAGCCCAGTTTTCAAAGTGGAGAAACCTCCCATGGCTACTGAAGATTAATTGCTCTGAAAAAGTCAGTTTAAAGAAATTGAAGCATCAACACACCAGTTCCATGTTTGCAAGCATTGGTGGCCATTTTTAAAAAAATCTGGGCTTACCTTTAAATTCTCTCTACCACTTAAAAAAAAAAAAAAACACAAACAAAAACAAACAAACAAAAAAACCCACACAAAACAAAACAAAACAAAAACAAAAACAAAACAACAACTCAGAACCAGCTAGGAAACAGAAATGGTATTTGGGAATACTCAAAGATCAGTGTAACAGCCCGGAAGTAAAAAGGGTTGTTATTCTAGTTTCTTAGCATCTTAGGATGTTTAAGTCCATTAAGCTCTAAGCTACGCAAGAGGATTAAGACCCTTCTCAGGCAGCCTTTCCTCATGTGAGGAATATTGTTACTCTTGCCAGAGAACAGCTGAAATCATGTGAATCATCCCCATGAGCAGAGATTGCAAGACCAACACTAGCAGGAGACAAAACTGCACTTGTAAGTGCACAAGCACTCCGCACATTGTAAATACTGGGACAGTCCTGGATACTGAATGAGTAAAGGGACAGTCATAGGCACTGAAGTAAGGTGTCCAGGAATTCCCTCCCTAGAGACAGAAAAAGGATCAAGTTTCCCACAGGGACAGTAGAGAAAAGTGCTGAACAAAACATGTGAAGAACACGGAGAAATGCAGACCGGTTTGCATTCCCAGTTCTAATATTGCAATATATTCTGACATTTGAAAGTTTCCTAAAAGTCCTATATGTTGTTGCTGTGTTTTCTGTTGTTGTTGTGTACTATGTGAAGTCAGCTTTGCCTACTCCAGTGCCTGCTAGCAGATATAAATGTTTTCAGAAGAGGCTTTATATCAAACCTTGCAAGACAAAAGCCCTGGCAGTTTTATGGATCAATGTGAAAAACAGTCTTTTATAAATTGTTAGCTAATTTATACTTAAATGGGGTGTATTATCTTTCTATTGTAGTCTGTCAGAGCATAGAGAGTAATATAAAAAAAAACCAAAACAAACCACTGTAAATAAAATCTTCCCTTTCATGAAAAAAGTTATATATGCTAGTGTTATGATATACAGCATTTTGGAAGAATGACATATATCCTGAGCCAAATTCAACTTACCATTTATACAAATGGACATCAAAAGTAGTCCTGCTGAGTTAGTCCAAATTTATATCAATATAAGCAAAAGGGAAAATTGGCCCATTAATTGCCACATACAGTGATTTAAAATGCAATACACTACCGTGTGTTTTCTTACATTTAAAATAAGCTGCCTGGAGGAAGCTTTTACAGACCTTACATCAAATGGCCTTATTTGAATATCACAGCAAATACACTGATGGGCAGAGAACTGTTTTAGGAACCAGCATAAGGCAGAAGCTCCAAGAGCTCCTCCCATCACTGCTGCTCATCTCCAGTCACTGGGGACCAGCACGGTTGCCACAGCTGTGAGCGCCACATCCCCATGCACAGATGCCGACCCCTGCTCTTGCAGCAGATGCCATAAGAGACAAACCACCATACCCTGGTCCGTCTTTCTCCTTCAAGTTCATTAAGCATACAAGGCTTCCTCTGCCTTGCCATTCATTCAGCTGACGGAGGGAAATTTCGAAACGTGTCCCCAAACCAGATGTTGTGCTCCTAAACCTCCTCGTTCTGGCCATGTTTGCATCTGGTCTCAAGTTCACAAGCTATTCCCAACCAGCTGTCAGTCTCCTTTCCTTCATTCCTTCCCTTGCTCTACCTCTCCTCTACAAATATAACAATGCCTATTTTTTTGTCTGTGTGGGGGTTTTGTGTGTTATTAGCAGCTCCAAGCACTAGTCACAGGAGGGAGGAGAGGCAGAGGCAAACCTGCAATAGCATCACTCTTTTACAGGTAAAACATTTTGAAAATCAGTGAGTTAGCCAGTTTCTACTATGCTCCCAAACTCAAGGATAGAGTCCTCCAATTTTTCCATGCCCAATTAAAACATCAATTTGCTGAGAAACAGATTGTTTAAGAGAGGAGCTTGTACAAGCAACATGTTTCTCATTAGGCAGCTGAGCATCCTCTCCCACCCACTCAATTTTAGAAGAAACACCAAAAAAGGGGGGTGACTTCCATCTCACTTGCTAACTGGTGTTGCCAGGCATTAAATGTCAGTGCTATACGCAGACTTGCATGTCTCCTGTACACTCGCTGATCCCCTAGAAGGCAAAAAGCATTTCTTTCCCAAGATTGTCTCCTGCCCATCCTGTTCTCTAAGGAGTATCAGGACTTAAGACATCATTAGCCCTAAGGCGGGAGCTAGAGCTTTTGTGTCCAGTCTTAGGGTACTTGATGAGAGTTTCAGGTTTCAGTGCTCAAGTCAGTACAACTGGTTCCCACATGGACAGCCAGTACATGGACAGAATGAGCTGACTTTGCTGGTTTCTAAGCTTGGTCGTTTGACAGCGATCAGCAGCTATTGGCATCTTATCAAGGCATAACATGTACAATCGCTCTGCTCACAGAAATCTTGCTGATCTGTAATAGGATTTCTGTGTGTGCAGTTAAACAAAATAATATTTTATTAAGATTCCTAATCTCCCAAGAGGTAGAACAAAGATAAAAGATTACATGCCTTTAAGATATTGTTCGAGGAGGGCTTGAGGATGGATTGTGTTGACTGAATCAGACCGAAAGCAAGTAGCCCAAGTGAGACCTTCTGCAACTGGGTGATATTTGGGTCTGGATTATTTTCATGACTGGTCACATATCAGAAATCTCTTCCTCAGTTCAAATAATTAAACTCCTAGCAGTCAGAATAGGAACACGACAGCTTGTCTGTAGTTGAAAGCTAATACAGTTTAACAGTTTATATACTTAAAACACAATAATGATTCCCAGATAACTCATGTTGAGCTTAAACCACTTTAATTAGTTACAGCAACACAGGGCACATTTCAGCATGAAGGCCCAAGGCGTGAGACATACATGACTAGCTCCACTGCTATAATAGATCTTGATTCATAAAGTCCCTGTGACCCTAAAGATTGCCAGTGTGACTTCAGGAACATCATTTACACTTTCCGTGTCTCAGTTCTCCTGACTGCAGCATCCCACAGTCATGTTGGCATACTCAGAAATCACTGTAACCTCACTCAACAGATGTGTAACAGAGGTAAGACCTTTCCTCCAGCAGGGTCGGAACAAGACTTTTTGTGCAAGTCTGTGTCCACCTGCAAGTAAACCCAGATTCATACTGATCCCCGGTTCGACATATGAAACGTTTGCTTCCCAGTAGACTTTTGGGAGTGAACAGTACAGTGCATATACACAGGAGACAGGGAATTACATAGTATTGTGCAGCATCTGTGCTTTGAGGGTTAATGTGGTCTAATCAGTGCTGTTTTAAAAAGTCACAATTCATTAGCCTCTTAACTTAAGCATCTTTCCTTCTGCAGCTTGGAGGAGAGCCCTAGGAAAGCAGGCGACTCTTGGAACAGCCCTTGCGTACCCGAAATCAAAGAGTCCAACAGATCCGCGTCCCACCCCGAGCTCTACATCGTGGGCCAGGGGCTGCAGAGGGACTGACAGCAGAAGCACCTGCAAAGAATCAAAGCCAGAGGCCCCAGGGGGCCTTAACCAAACCTCCAAAGCCTGTCTCCATTGTTTTTTTTAGGAAACAATATGACGGCATCACATGGAAAAACCCAGACTGGTCCCAACAATCTAGTGAAATATCAGTAGAGGGGTAGGCAGCTGCTTCTTCTTTGGATTGCATTTCGTGGCGCAACTCGAAGATTTACACTGAGCAAAAGAAATACTTCGCAGTTGGTCAAGTCTGAGGCAATTTGATTTGATAAAGACAGGACCCAGAGAGAAGTCCTTTGTTTCGCTGTTTGGCTAAAGGAGTTCAAAAACTTTCAGAAATTATCAATATTTGACAATTTATTTATTCAGGAGGCACCAAAGTTTCAGTTATGTAAAAAGTGTCTGTTGTGACATTTCCAGGGGGGAGGTAAAATCCTGAACCAATTGATTTTTCTTGCAAAAACATCAATGGCTTCAGCAAAACCACATCTTTACACTGGGTATTTGTCAACATGCAGAAAGAGAATAAGACCAATACAAGTTAAAACAAAATAACCTCTTTTAAAGGAGTAAAATTAGGGACCTTATTCCCTCAAAAAAGGCTTTGATCTTCTAAATCACCCTTGATCATCATATAATCTCATCACCTCTAGTTTCCAGGGTACAAGGCTTAATCCTGATTAGAGTAGTTTTGTAATAGCCCAATCAAACATTATGAATCCTGAGGCACCTAAGGACATGTATTTTTTTTCTTTTTTTTAAAGAGAAGAGAATGCTAGCATAGAGAACCCTGCTCTCCCTGAAACAGATTTATATTCTTTCTGATTTATGCCGTTTGAGGGGATTTATTGTCATTTCACTGAAGAGTCTAGACAGATGTTTGTTAATAAAAACACAAGTTCTTTACAGTCGATTAATCCCAGGCTTTTACAGTGGAATACAGTTTCAGAATTTACTGGATCTTGCTCACCTCATTTATCATCACAATTAAGATGCAAATTTGAATTAATGTAATTTTAATTACTTTAATTTGACGTGGTTTTATATGCAACTTCAGCACAGAATGAGATCCAGGAAAAAAAAAAAAGCCATTTGTGGTCCTATTTTGATAGGAATAGTTTAAATTTTTCTTATGGTTTTCATGATAGTGGCATCTGGGCACTCCGCCTTCACACAGGATTTTTAACCTTTCCTGCCACCTTCATGGTGGGAGAACTGAGACTCATGTTGTGCTGTACAAAGGACCGCTTTGGATACTGAGCTCCTGAGGTTTTAGTCTGGTGCCTTAATCACAACGATCCTTCTTCAATTATTTCAGTGCCATCTTCTGACACCTTAATTGTCATATTTAAGGTGAGGTATTGAACAGAAAGAAGCAACTCCCGGTAAGCAGATGCTGTGGATCGTCAGGCCTTTGTGAGCTTGAGGTGGTACAGCAGCCTTACCCAGAGTGTACAGCCAGGAGATGTCAACACATCCACCTTGCAGTCACACAGGCAGATGCACCGTCCCCTGTTGAACTGGGAAATCACTGCGGGTACTGCAAAGATCAACAGCAGGGCAAACTGCAGGCTGGCCTTCCCCCTCATCAGAAGTGTAGCTCCCTCCCAGATACACAGAGATACAAATACATTCACGTGCACTTTGAGTTTGTCTGTTCTGCTGGCAGGAACTACCCAGAATGGAACCAAATCAGGAACATGACAGCAGAAAGTCAGCGCTTTGCATGCCTAAATGTGGCTTTGAAGATGAAAATGTGACAGAGTGGGAGGACAACTTCTGCTCAGCTGCTACAATCATTTTGTCTCTTTATGGTTTCATGCTGAAATGTCCCGGCACCCATGATGGGTGATGAGAGAAAGTATTCATTTATATACCCCAAGCACCAAAATCTGTGGTACAAGAGCTACAGCGGCACATGGAGCAACACTTCAATTCAGCAATCAGGCTGGAAACCTCCTCACACATGTGCCAGCTAGACATGGAGTCAGCCAAAGCATCTTCCCCCAAAAACCAGGCTCCCCTGAAAACCTGGCACACAAACTGTCATCCTACCACAGCATCTCTCCCAGCTTTGACTAAGCCCATGGTCGTCAGGAGGCTCATTGCAAACACAACCCCACTTGAACACTGCAGCTGCTGAAGGGTTCGGATGCTGCTCTAAGGACGCTGCAGAAAACAGAGAATTATATTCAAGAAACAGAGCTTCTCCAGGAGCGATCTACAACTTTATAATATGAATTTGTGACTACATACAGCTAACAGATTCTCTTCAGTACAGTTAATGTACAGGACTATTGCAAATAAAGTGTTTACCTTCAATTTGTATCGCAAGCATGAGATTAAGAGTAACTATAGTATGGAGGAAATTATAGTTTGGGTGGTCACTTTAAAAAAAAATGTTTATACAGTTTTTTTGGACAACACTTTCATTTTTCATTAATGTAATTTTTCTGGAATACAATTGTTTTATAAGACCATACTCAAATTTAAGATTTATTTTTTACTGATGTAAATAAATCAGAGTTTTTATATGCAAGGTATGAATTGAGCTCTCTTACATTCTGTATGCAAACGGCTTAAATCTTACCCCAATGTTATACTACTGATTTCTTCCTTAGTACGCTAACTAGTGCCCTGTGCTATAAAAAGTCTATTTGCTTCCTCCTCACCACAGTGCAAGCCTGTTTTATGTTTTACTTGTACATCAATTAAGGTTGCATTTCCACTACACAAACGTGCCTTCTTTAGGCTACAAGATCAAGCCTGTACACTGACAGAGCAGAGCAGAGATCAGCTGTGCTTCCACCCTTCCCCTGCCCTGATTTAAGCTTGAGCTACCTGGCAATTTTGTACTCTGTTTAGTAGAGTTCCTGCATGCAACCACGGCTAGTTTGAGCAGAGGGTAGTGGTTTTCCCCTAAGGATTAAAACCAGAGTGCACCTGCTGCAGTGGAGTCTCATTGCAGAGGGGCTGAGCACAGAGTGAAGCAGTATCAGTTTTCCAGCCAGGGCTTCACTGCTGCAAGAACAGTGGCCAACAGCTCTGTGTGGCACTTTATCTGCAGACCTTTAAAAAGCTGGCAGGTGCCCTTGCTTCCAGTGACGCTGCTCACATCTCAGACCTTGCAGGGACTTGTCATTCCATACCCTCAGTATCTGAAGACCACAAGAACATGAAAGCACTACTTATACTCCAGTTACTTCTTTGACAAGAACTACTCCAGATATTAGCAATCTGGTTGACAGCACTACGCAGGTTATCAATAAAACCAGCGTGTCACAGTGTTTGCGCTGCCACACCTCTGAACACCCAAAGCATTTCATAATCATTTATGAAGTTTCGTCATTAAGAGGAATATTCTGAGAAGTTGTTCCCTTTGCTCTATGTAGGAGGGAAAGAAATCTCAGCACAGAGATAGAGTAACCTGTTCTTACTGTCATGTCTCATCAGTAAGGAGCTGCCAACATCTCCTGAAGAGAAATCCTTCTAGATTAGCAGATCATTAATCCATCCACAGCAGATACACTCGGTGCCATCATGACTGCAGTGTGTATAGATGCTTGTTGCAGTTATGAACTTCAAACTCAGATTTTGATCTTCCTGGGCAAGATACTGCAGGTTTCATAATGCTTGCAGTATTGATTAGGGACTCATTTCCATGTTGTCCTCAGACAAATATAAACTCACTACTGTATATTGGATCAACTGAAAGTTTGGAGCAAAGATCCCAACTTTCCATTTCTTGGCCATTTTGGATGAATAATGAAAATGTAAATGTCAAAAAAAAGATGTGCAGATACAGACAGTAGGCACTCAGCTGGACAAGGTGGTCAAGACCCAGGACCACGTTATCCCTCTGATCTCATTTTGGTTCATCTCACATCTGCCTGCCCTGCATATACCCTGTTCCACCACTGCAAGCACAAAATTATCTGCAGCCTTCACCATCCCTAATTGCTCTCCACTTTACTGACATACTGAATTTCAAAATCTGGCCGCTTACCTGTCCTCATCCTTTCTTTAGTAATATTCCACTCTGTGACTGCATTAAGTAATCCTGTGAGGATTTCTGGAGTTAGACTGTATAGAGTACAGCCTTTATCAAGGTTCTTTTAAAGGAGAAAGGGGTTATAAGCCTGTCTTACTCTGTATGAATCCCTCTTGCTTTAATAAAGTTTTCCTTGAGGCATAGATGAATTGATTATATAGCAATTAAGAAGAAACTGAAAGCTTTCAGTGTTAAAGGCTGCTCTTCATTTATTATTACTATTACTAAACCACTGGGTCTTCAGCATATGAATGAATGAAAGCTGAGGCCTAGGGCTGCCAACACAGCAATGTCCTTCACAGTATCACAGTATGTTTGGGATTGGAAGGGACCTCAGAAGATCATCCAGTCCAATCCCCCTGCCGGAGCAGGAACACCCAGATGAGGTTACACAGGAACATGTCCAGGTGGGTTTTGAATGTCTCCAGAGAAGGAGACTCCACAACCTCCCTGGGCAGCCTGTTCCAGTGCTCTGGCACCCTCACTGAGAAGAAGTTTCTCCTCAAATTGAAGTGGAACCTCTTGTGTTCCAGCTCGATCCCATTACCCCTTGTCCTATCATTGTTTGCCACTGAGAAGAGCCTGGCTCCATCCTCACGGCACTCACCTTTTATATACTTATAGACATTAATAAGGTCCCCCCTTAGCCTCCTTTTCTCCAAACTGAAGAGACTCCCCAGGGCAGTGACTGTAAAGCTGGGAACAAAACTTTCCAGGCATTCCAGTAGACACAGAAAGATATATAGCAAGGCTGACATGGCGCTACAGGTAAAACCTAAACCAACAAATTCACTGGCTGCTTGGCTTTTGAGTGTGACTCTAAGAAGTCAGCCTAATGGGGCAATTTGCACCTTGCAGCCTTCCTGCCTCTTGAACCCAATATCAGTGTAAGAGTCTTATATTCAAACTCTAAATTAAACCTGTCGGTATAATACAATTTTTTTTTTTTTTGTTAATATTTTTAATGTTTTCCTCCACTTCGAAGTGTTGTGTCTTTTCTTGTAAATAGAGTTACCATAGACATTGAGGGCACAAGGTAATGCATCTCTCTGGAGTTTTTTAATACTGATGTTTTTTAATCAATAACCTGATATCCAATGCAGATCCTTTCATCCTCATATTTCGGAGAAAACACATGCATATACGTACATGCGTTAATGGCATACCAGTAGGCTTCCATAGCACGCTTTTTCATGTGGATAAACCAGGCAATGGGGAGCATGAGGGCTGCCCGGCTGGCGCTCAGCGCTCTGCAGACAGACACAGGGCTCCTGGTAAGCAGTTACCTAATTCTGAATCTGAGACAAATATAATGTCGATCCATGTATCACATTAACAACAGCTGGTAACAGGATATCTCTAAGGTGCAAAATGAAGAAATAATCTAGAAAGCACCATGGACAGTTGAAATAAAATTACAATGCTACATTCTTCATGTTGAAAACCTCAGGACTTCAGAACTACTTATCCTACCAATAGCCAAGAGTGGGAGAAAGCACGTACTGCACCTCTGAGCTCTGCCAGCCCAGGCGAGGCAACAATTTCCCCATCCAGCCCTGCAGATTTCTCTTGACAGCCAAAGAGCTAGGAAAAGCTTTTCCACAGGGAAATAAAAGAAAAAAAAGCTGCTGGAAACACACAACAAGCGCAGTAGGCATTTAGATGCCCAGTGTATTCCCAACACAACGGCTCAGCAGCCTGTCTGCTCCAGCCACACAGTGAAGTTTGTCGTAACTGCCACAGAGGCTGTTTACAAACCAGCAAAAATAGAAAGGCACTTCTTTAAATAAACAGTGTACTAGTAACTTTAGGAGTCCTTCGATGGGTTTGATTTAGACTCCTTGCAGTGAAAAGGAGACTAGAACTTGTGCGAGCGTCTCTGTTCTTCAGATGATGCTTCCCAGGAGACTGACATGCTCCAGAAGTTCAAGGCAACAGCTCTGGGGCTGAGCATCTCCCACCACCCATTTTGGGATGGCAGGCCAGCCCAGCAAAGAGGTAAGCAGAAAGCTAGCACAGGGCCCAATGGATCCAGTTATCTTGAGGTTTCTATCTCAATTGTTTTTTCCTCCTAAATTTGCATAATACTGAGCCAAGACCTGAGCTATATCTAAATTTAATTTTGTAAGCCAAGCACTTAGCAGTACTCTGAAGCACCATCAGGAGGACCATGCATCATCCACGTTTGTTTATTACCATGTTTGAAGACTAAGAAATGTTTCTGATGTGAAAGAGCAGTGACTTCAAGGAGAGGGAAAAATACTACCCTTCCAACAGCAAGTTTCACTGTCTTTACTACGGTGTTTTAAAAAGATCTGAGAAAATATTAGAGCAGAGAGGGGGGTAAACAGGCAGTCTGTTTCCATGATTTTGTCTCCAAGGAAAACAAAAAAGACATATTCACTTTGCTGGTAATGGCAACCCTGTAAGCTCACGGACTGTTCTTCCCTCCATCATGCTACCCTGCCTGGGCTTTACTAGGCCAGGATTAGATGATAGCTAAGCAAACACACACAGCCACATAAAATAGATTTTTTTCCTCCAAAAATCCTAATTCATACCTCACACATGCATTTTCTTTTGTAACATCAGAAACTGGCAACCATGCAGAATATGCTGACAGAATGTTATGGTTTGCACTGGGCTGTGAAGTGTTTTTTCCTAAGGCACAGGAATAATGGCAGCTACACGTTAAAATGTAAGTTTAGCAGATTCAAATGATTATGAAACAAAACTGTTAAACAATTTCTTAAGAGGCAGCAATGTCAATGATCACGCAGTTCATCAGGAGTCAGAGCCAAACCTAGAAGCGCTTGTTCCAGCTACACAGGAATTCATTACGCTGGGAAGCACTGGCCCATGGCAATGAGTTGTCACATAGCTCTGGGCTGAACGGCACCCAGGCTGGAGTATAAATAGATTTGTGAAACCCTTCTCACCTGTTGTTGGCCTTATGGTCAGCTCATCCTCTACAAACAAGTTACAAACAACACTACTTTACTGCTGTTCTGGGTAAATGCACATATATCTGCCGTCTGAAAAGCAGGGCATGTTTTTCCCATGAAATACGTTTCCTCTTCTTACATATAAAATTGTGATTGAAGGCAGCTATAAGCCAGAAATTACTCGGATTGCAAATGTGCAAAGCTTTGGGATTTGGGCCAAGTATTCTTCAGGTCTGTTGTGAGCAAAGGATATATCTAGTTAGAAAACTTTATTCTATATAGGACCTTTTGGGTACATTGTCTCCCAAACGTGTAAATAAATGATGCCATTGCAATGCCAAATAATGAAAAGTAGCAGCGGATGACACAAAGAAGCCATGGCAAAAGACAAAGAGGAGGAGAGGGTCACTAAGGAAAGGATACAGTGGGACAGATTTATGCATTGTTGGAAATGCACTAAGGAAGATCTTAGGCCAGCTTTTACTGGGACAAGTGCAATCTGTAATTTTGAAAACAAACAAACAAACAAACAAAAACTATAGCTTCCTACAGGCATGAAACATGAACTACTGTCACCCCTGGGCAGGACCAAAAGAGGGGCACGCCGTTACCATTACCGTCAAATGGAGCATTAATGGCAGGATCACAGGGAGGTCCAGCCTGCAGGGCCACCCACCAGCACCACTGGGCTGAGTTAGCTGGTGGGTGGCCGTTCCCTGAGGAAACAGGAGCATGTTTTGTTTTCACTGAGTGATACTGAAAATAAAAAGCTGCCAGAATAATACAGCAATCAAAGCAATAGAGATCCTGGTACTGGCACAATTATGCACATGTGAAAGTCATCTTATTAGAATAGCCAACTTCCCTTCTTGAAATAACACGTACTACTACTTGTATGTTTGCACTGACAGAAATGTGTCAACACTGAGCAGTTTTATAGTCTGATCTATTATATACGCTGACAGCATGCACAGACGAGGACTATTGTGAAAAGGAAGTGTCTCTACGTATAGATGTGTGCGTACAGATGTGTGTGCATCTGCAGAGGAAGCCCCAGCAGCAGCAGTTGAATCAGAGGGCATGTGACATTTGAGGCCGTGCCCGAGAGCCGGGGCACAGCTGCAGTGCCGGCCGCAGGGCACCGACGTCCCTTCCAGGAGCCAGCAGCAGGGAGTGACAGACCTGCACATCCTGCAGCCTTCACCCCAGTCTCCAAAGGGGGCCGAGGTTGTACGTGCTGCTCTCAAATGCAGCAGAGGTGAAACATGTTAAACCACCATGAAAATAGCACAGCCTTTATTTATCCAGGGCACAGCTATTAGCACAGAGCATGGCTTTTACAGCTCCTTTACCTCTGCCAACTGCATTCAAAGCTGTTGGGGGGCTTTTAAGGAAACACAGGGGCAGTTTGTTGGCCAGAGTTACTGTTTTTTTCAGCTAAAGATATCAAGGCAGAGTGGAGGCTTAATGGTTCGGGTCAACTCTAATTTTAACTAGAGTGGTTTTCTCACCTCTGTCTGTATCAAAGGCAGTATCACAGTATCAGGATTCAGTGTCAGCTGTCAGAGATTTGGTAGCAATGCAACCACTTTTATTCCCATCGTCACTATTTACCAAGGACTAAAATAGCCACCTCAGTGCAAATCCCCTCCCTCTGCTTGAGAGAGGGATTGCAGCACCTGGTTCCCAAGCTCACCTTTAACCTTGGCAAGAGCAAACTCTACCAGAATCACCTTATTATGATCCATGCCCCAGCTGCACCTCAGCAAAAGCAGCTCCCTTCAGGTGCATTCTTTAATTCTTTGGTCCACCTCTCACAGCAGCACCATGAAGCAGAATCAACATTCTTTACAACAGGAGCCTTCAGCCTCTGCACCATGCTTTGGGTCCAGCCTTCCTTCCTTGTCCTCCCAGTTTGCCATTCATTTTTCCATATCCTTCCCAAAGTCTTCTTGGCACTGCCAAGTTCATGCACGTACATTCTGCTGCAGGGGTTTGTGGTTGCACTTCCACAGGCAGATTCAGGGTCCAGCTAACCCATTTGCATGGCACATGCACTCCGAAGAGCGGGTAAGTCATGCCATCAGGTGTGTGCTTTGACTCTCGGTGAGAAGAAAGTGCCCATTTGAGGAAAAGATGAATTTTGCAGGCTGGATTCAGTGTATGTAGCACCAGTCTCTCTGCTCATGCAGCTTCAGAGTTCTAATGCCCCCTTGCACAGGGAGATGGCAAAAGACCACTCCCTACTCTGCAGGGGAATGTAAACTTTCTTCACTCCTTTATGGTAGACACCATATTTACCTTTTCTCCCCTGCCTTCCCTTATGACAACTCTACCTTCATCAAGCAGGAAGAACCATCTGTGACAGCCAGGGTCTGTCCTGGGCCTCTGGAAGGATGTAGGGTAAGAGTAAGCCCATGTACAAAGTTGCCATTCATCTATTTTCCTATCCTAACTTCTGTGGTTTAGCAACTGCACTGCACATTAAATGAGTTAAACTGGGCCTGCAAGTGCAGCTTGCAGTTTCCTCTCTGGTGAGACTTCTGTAATAAAATTATAATAAAAATAAGTTTGAGAAGTTAAATATTTAAATTCTTATCAGTGCTGGAAGAAGGTTCAACACTGATTTGCCTTTTGTTTGTGCCATCCAAAAACCTTAGTAGCTTCTTAATGGCTTCTGAGATGTGCCCCTGTGCAAACCTGTGGCAGGAGAGCTCGTCTGAGCTGAATTAACCTTCACCCATTAAACCCTCTGCTTGTCACCAGAGACATTGTCAGCTAGATTTGATCTCACTGTTGTAGGACTGCCCCTCTTACAGGGAAACTGCCTCAGCTGGAGAGTTAAAAAAATAAAACACCTGGACAGAATAGGTACTGGCAGGCAATGCTTTATTCTCACCAGCTGTGGGGAGCAGTATGCGTGAAAGCACCACTCAAGGCCAACAGAGAGTTAAGAAACCAGTTACAGGGGTTACATTTCAAACCAACTTTGCAAGTGCTACAGCTAAATGCATGAAAACACGCTCTAGAGACCTCATATCATGTGCACAAAAGCTTTTTTCCCCCCCCAAGTGCAGAAGGTTCCCCCCACATTCCCAAAGGCCCAAGCATAGCCAAAGAGAAAGTAAAACTAAAGGACTGTTATTCAGCCCAGCAAAAGCAGCCTGTGCAGGGAGCACTTACGGGCCTCCGGAGGGAGAGACCTGCAGAGGAGGAAAACAGCAAGAATAACTTTTGAGGTAGAGGAAGCAAAACCAGGAGGCCCTCGAGAGATGCCAGTTGCTTAATTAAAACAAAACAAAACAAAAAAGGCAGAAAAGCAACCTGTTGAAATAGATCTCAGGCAGTAGCAAACTGCAGGTGCTTAAGGAAGTGACATAGTTCCAGATCTGCAATTTAAACAAGGGGCAATGGGTACCAACTAGAACACAAGAGGTTCCACTTATATATGAGATCTGCAAGGACTGTGGCTTCCGCTGCAGGATCTCCAGAAACACTGGTGTTTCAGAGCCAGGTCCCTGGCTTAGATCGCATACCAAGACTTCATAGAGATGAGTTCCTGAGTACTCCCTGCTACCAAAAGTTGGGAGTTCAAAAAAAAAAAACAAACAAACAGCAGCACAAAACATTTTAGAAGAGTCTACTAAATAATTTTGCCACTTTAATACTGTACTAAAAAGAGATTCCTTAAGAGGTGCCACAGTGCAACCATTTTATCTGGCAAGTTAGAGTCCTGCATAGCTTCAGACATACCGAACAATGCAGCACATAAACATAAGACCATAAAATTCCTGGAATGGTCAGATCTCCCTGGATTATTCTTTGACCTCCCAGCTTCCTACAAGGTCCTTGTATCTGTCAAGAACCTGTCAAGGCGCTTTTAAACTTCCATGGGCCCAGTGTGTCTCATGCTGTTATTTTCCTGTTTTTTCTTCTCCCCAAAACTTCTATTCTTCTTTCTTTCAAAACCCTGCCAGTATATGGAAGATTATGTGAACACAGATAAGGCTGCTTTGTTTTCATATCTGACTACACAGATGCACCAACATCTGCTGCTTTCAGCCCTTCCACTCTTCTCTCATCACTCCTCCCTCTTGTGCTTCCAAATCTGTGTATGGTGAAGGACTGGCACATCTCCTCCTCACTGTTTCCTGAATCTCAGGTTCAGAAGTGCTTTACTGGTCTGCATAGAAGGCAAATTCTTCACATCTCAAAAGACGGAAAGACATTTAGAAAATCTATATAGTTTTAAAAAAATATACCTTGTCCCACAATGCCTGCACACAGCTTACCTTTGCCCAGGACACCCTCAGCCCACTCACTGCCCAGCCAGCACCCCATGTGCAAGGTGTCACAGCCCCCTGCCACAAACCGCTCTCCTGCCCCTCCCCAGGGGTACCTCAGGGTGCTGGGTGGCAGTCAGATGGCACCCGTCACCTCACCACATCAGTCCATTGCATGTGGTGCACAGGGGACCACAGACAGGACGCATCCCCTGAAACGGGAAGAAAATTTCAGTGCATCTGGTGAGGTTTCTGCTGTCATTGGACTGGGGCTGTGAGCCTGACCTAGACATCTCAGGCCATTGCACCAGCAGCTACCAGAGACTTGTAAAGGGGCTGCCCGGCAGTTCGGCATCCGCTGCATACACTGGCATATACAGTGAGCTGCACATCCTCCCATAACCCCACTGCGTACCTTCTGGGCAAGCAGGTCCTGGCTTCTCATTCTATGCTTCTGAAATCAAACCATCTCTTCCTACAGTTCTAATGCTTCCAAAGCCCATCTCTTACTTTGTAAGTAAAAATATATGTATGTGCACATCTCTTAATTTCTATGTATATAAATATAGTATTTTCCTTTTTACAGTTACAAATTGCATTTACACACAGGTTTTATTTTTTTGGTATCTGTGCAAACTTCTTAGGGAACATGAGGTCAAGACATAAAACTTTAGAAAAATTCTTTTTTAAAATATTTTTTATTTTTAAAGAATTCTTAAATTTTTTTTATTAAGTTTTTTAAGATTTTTAAGTTTTTTTTAAAGTTTTTTTAAGGTTTTTTTTTTTTTTTTTTTTTTTTTTTTTTTTTTTTTTTTAAACCAACATCAAAATATATTAAGTAAATGTGTAACTATAAACTCTATCAGGTAAATCCTCTTCTTCAAACACACGGAATAAAACGAATGCCACCACCACATCCACCTTTGCCTCCAGCTGTCCCACTCCACACCCCTCCTTCTGTTTCCTGGAGCACATCAAGCCTTCACATTCAGGTTCAAAAGATCCCAGAGGTTTCTTGTCACATACTGAGGCTGGTTGGTGGCATACTTCTTCAGGCTGGGGCCCATCACTTCGTCAAGGCTCTTTGCAAGCTTGGTGAGCACAGCCCTGACACTGCCGCTTCGGACAGGCAGGGCCTTGTTTCCCAAAAGGAACCAGAGCGCAGGCAGGACATAGCGGTGGACGAATTGAGGTTTCCGGGGATAAACAGTGGCCACAAGCACTGCCAGGTGAGAGAGACAAACAGATTAACAGCCGTAATGTAAACAAGTACGTTCCTTGTACCTACAAGTACCTACAAGTTTTGGTTCTTGGAAGGCTTTTCTGGCTAATATCAACAAGCACAAAGGGCCCAATGGTCCAGAAACAGGCAACAGTGGCTGATCATCCACTGAACAGCATAACCAACCTCTGAGGACCTTAATTTCTCCAAATCAGAGGCTTTGTATCCATGATAGACTTATCAAAGTGAATAATACACATTTTGTAAATAATTTCACTATCTGCTTCTGCATTACAAATGCCAAAAATGGCAAATCGCTGTTTATTTCCGTTAAGAAGTTGTCTAAACCAGCTGCTGAAGATTTTGAAATGCAGCTCAGAGAGGTAATTGAAAGATTTCTAACAAAAGGATGATTACTTTTTTTGTGACCTTTGACAAAGAATGACAGAAGTCCCGTGTGGCTGTTCCTTTTGCTTAGTGGCACACAGCAAACAGCAGTATGACACCACACTTCAAAACTTCAGCCCAGAAAAGATGTGTGTTGCTTGACAGTTTTCTTACAAACATCAGTGACTAACTGAGGTCTGTGACAGAAGGGTCCAAACTGAGGTTTTTTCCCCTCATACTTAGTGGCTTCTAATGAACAGCTGTTTCAAACTTCAGAATGTCTTAGATAATTACCCAAACCCCATTGCCATGGCATTTGAGCATCTCACGAGTTTAATGGCAATTGCCCTCACAACATTCCCTAAAATAGGGGAACAGAGAAAAATCTTACACAGGCGCCTGATATTTAACGCATTCTGCACATTCTCTCTGACGTCTGTTCTCAGCTCATTTTCTGAACTGAGCTCTATTAAATACAAACAAAAATTTACTATCAATAAGCTCCTTGCATGGCAGATTTTGCTGAGAGATCAAAATCTGAAATGGTCTGAAGAGAGCTTTGTTATCTTCTGTTCAGTAGAAACGTTATGCAGTAACTATTTATTATTTTGTAGTGGAAGGACCTTCATTTCCTCTATGCTGTTAATCTAGCATCAGTCATCAACATTTAAACGGCTCCTGACAGTACCTAAAACCAACTCTAGTAAGCAGGAAAAGGGTACCTATTTTAAAATAGGAGTTAATTTATGTTTAAATGCTATTAAACACAGTGGTCACTATGGAGCTTCAGAACAAAAAGAGCTGTCTGTTCCCACTGAATCCCAGAGAGAACATCTGCGCTTTCTAAAGTAGTTCCAATTTATGTTCAAATGCTGTATTTGAAAAAGAGATTAAAATAACTGTAAAAGTAAATTTTATGTTTACAGAGATTTACTTTATCCAAATTATCTTTAAAGGCCCTTTTATATTTGTTATGGCTAAACATGCCCTTTTGAGATTCATAATGAAGAAGCAAAGTGTATTAAACCTTGGATTAAAAGATGCTGGCATAACTAGAAGTGGATTTAGTCCTAATTAAAGCAAGGCTATAAATACTCTTCTCTAGTATATATTGAGATTATAATTTTTTCCATTCATTGGCTATTGCTGGACAGAGCAAGCTACTATTATAAATCAATTATCAGCTGTACTTCCAGTGTGTTGCACACTGCTGATACAGTAGACTGTTTGTACATCCTGAAATGAGTCCATATGATATCTGCAATACAGGCAGGGAGCCTCAGTGGGTTGGGCTGAACTGCCTCCTTCTGCCCCTAAATCCTGCCTTGCACAAAGTCCTTGCCTGTAATATGTGTGTTGAGTTTTCACCTACACTGTGACCCCCCAGGCTCTGCAGGACTCCGCCTCAAAAGTTTCCAACAGGACAACAAGAATCCTATGATGACAAAACAAACCGATCCTCAGAAATACCAGTTGCCACAATTTTTTTTCTAAAGGATGTTGGTTCGCTGTAGAACAGGGACCTCTTAGAGACCTCCATGACCTTTACTGTACTGTACTTCAAAGAGAGAAGTCAGCCAGGGTATTTTTAGGCCTTCTCTTTCCTGGAGGCGGGTCCTGAGATGCCTCAGTGAGAGCTCAGCGCTGGAGCCCAAGCGCTGTTCTTCTCTCACACACTGCAAGCCTCTGCAGAGGCCAGGCAAACCCCTGCCAAATACACCAAGTACAAGTATTTTGCAGGAGGAACAAGCTCAGGACCTTCTGGTGTTTGATAAGCGACTGCACTGTCTATTCTGAGGTATTCCCTCTAAATATTCCCTCTGAAGACTTCAAGAAGTGGAGATTAGTTGAAGAAGGCAATACCTGTGAGACGTTCAATGACATCCAGCAGAGCTTTGCCGCTGAGGTAACGCGCTCGGTGGGCAAAGATTTGCAGCAGCAATGTGTTATCTGAAAGAGAAACATGTATTTCTGCTCACTCTTCCGAGGTTATAAGAAAAAAAAAATAGTTAAAAAGGGAAGGAGGGGAAAAGGCAGAGGTAACTGCATTTTGTAAAATGAAGGAAATTTATGCCAGTTTCTGAGTCCTTTACTTCTTTCCTTCAGCTTACTTGGGAGGATTTTAAATTCAAAAAGAAAAGTTCTCATTTCACATTTGTAAATCCAGAGTTAACTGCTGTACAATGAGCTGTGTTAAAGCTTCCACATCAGGGCCCTCAAAATTTAAATCACCTGTAAGCAATGAAAATGTTTTGCATCCTGGAGCTTTGCAGAAGTGACCTCCTCCCTTGTCTAAGGAAAAGGATGAGAAGGCTCAAGAGTCCACGCATCCATTCACACTTTAAGGATAAGCTGGTGTTAAATCTTTAAACTACCTGTTGGGATCTATGGACAACACTCCAAGTTACTCTTACAAGAGATAATTGCTGCTCATTGCCAACACCATCCACTCTCAGGTGCTCTTATACTATCTCTGAAATCAGATCTCGGTAGAGAGAGAAAAACAACCTGATTTCCCAATACTTGACTGCCATATATACTTTAACGTCTCCTGTGCTGCCTGTTTTGGATTTGAGGTCTTGTTTTAATTAATAAACTGCTGCCTGAATTGGTCTGCAAGCCTCCAGTCTCACTGCTTTGATAAGCCAAGCAAAGCTTTTCTTGGAGGTAGAATGTTTGTGGGATGCACTACGATACCTCGCAGTGTCACCGGGAGTGGCACCAATAGGTAGAGTAAGCAACCTGCTTCTTTGTGAACCACTACAGAGTCAAATCCCAAAGGGGTTTTAAGTAGTACTGTGCTATTAAGTGCTCCGTTTTGCCTGAGATATAAAAAAGGTAGTCCCTAACAATCTCCTTGTGAGTGTGCAGTAATGAATCCGTTCTGCTACGCTAATTAAGCTTCTGCTTTGGTAATTACACTCTTCTCATTCATCTTTTCAAACAGACACTTCACTTTTTGTCCCACCCTCTTGCAGTATTGTCAGATGCTGTTTCACATTTGCTCTTCCTCCCCAGGGAGTTACCTTACAGCTGCTGCTTTGAAAAAAGATCTGGAGGTCTTGTGGAAGCACAAAATGTTAATTTGTCATTAATATTGGTATCTACATAGATTTTCAGGGGAACACTTGGGTTTGGGATGGGTGAGGGGGAGCTGCTTGTTTTCTTGTTTTTGTAGGAAGATAAGTATGTTAGCAGTATTCAACTTTCACTTTGAGAGTTTCAAATGCTCGGTACATTTTGAAACATTAAAGCTCAAGTAAATAACAAATTCACCCAGCAGTTACTTTTGCTGCCTTGAGAGACCTAAAGACAGAGGAGCTTTTAATAGCTACTAGAGAAAACAAGGCAACAGGCAGTCTGGTTCTTACTAACCCAGCTTTAATTCCCTGTACTACGTATCAGCTAAACCTGCTGGCCACAGGACAGGCAGCCCCGCAGTTGCTGTATTGAGCAGAGGAATCTGCTTCTCCGCACTCTCATTTTCACTGCGTTCCCCTCTTTGCTATGTTGACAACTACAGGGAAATTCCCCCTCCCCTCTCTCAGAGTGATGGTTCCTCTGGGAACCATCTGGGGCTGCTGGTCTGACTCCATGCCCTGGTGTCAGGCAGTGGCCATCTGAAGGGCATTTCTTTCATGACAGAGAACAGGGCAGGACAGATGTCAGAGGAGACAGCAAGATGTCTTGGTCCCATTGCAGTTGAGCTTGATTTGCTGATTCACCTCCACCTACAAGGTGGCTCCCTTGAGTGGGATTATGGTCCCAGGTCACAGCTAATGAATGTGTGTGGTCTTCAGCTGGGGACATCCAAACCAATGCCAGGGTTAAGGTAAACAAACTATTCAGGCACTATTGGGAAGCAAATTAGTTTGGTTTTAGGTAGAATTTTGGTCTAACAGATGGGGGGGGGTGTTTTATGTTCTTTATTTGTTTGTATGTCATTTGGGGTTTTTTTGTTTCACATCAAGTGATCAAACAATTTTCTAACCAGCTTGCATTTTTGCATGGATCATTAAAGGTGGCAGATGAGGAAGTCTCACCTAAAGCTCAGAATATGAGGCATGTCAACACAGAGCCTCGGTGCAATAGCTGGGCTCTTAGCTATTAAACTCATAGGAGCAATGGGGCAAGAGGTTGTGCTCTCTTACTCTTTGCTAGGAGCATTGAACAATCCTTTAGCGTTCTGGGGTGGTTTTGTCACTTTATAGCATATGGTATGGTTTTGCTCATGCATTTTTCCAGTAGAGCCTTCCTTCCCCCAGTAAAGCCCTAGGGTCTTGAATTTTGAAATATCTGTGATTCAGTTACCTGTTTGAACTTTTACAAATGTCCACAAAAATGAGCAGAACAAAAAATATATATCCCACCCTGTTTGCTTGAGAACCTGTCTCTGAGTAAAGCCACTGTGATAAGAGACAGATGCACCTTGCTCCTGTTCTAGCATCTGCCAGCATGGAAAATTTACAGTGACCTCTCAGAATTGGTGAGAGGGGAATGACGGAAAGCTTCATACAAAACCCTGAAGGGATCTATTTGCCACATCCTCTCTTAGCAGGATTCTGCAACTTTTCCCACACCTTCTCCCACGCACCACAAAAAAATCAGTAAGGGCCAAGAGCAGTAAAGGTCTCACCCTCCTCTCCTGCTTCATGATTAGGAACAACCCAATACTTGGAATACAGAAAGGCAGCAGGTCAGCAGATTCACTGAGTTTGCAAAGCAGCTGATGTGGAGAACTTGTTAATTTCACTTTAACACCTGCCTCTTCAACACTGAATTTTTCAGGCATATTCACCCAGTGCTGCATTTTCACAGCTGACATAAGTCTGTGTGGCAAGAGAATTTACAGCAGACCTTGGCTATAGCAATCTTGCCCCATGCAGAACAACGTTTGGAATAAGCCATCATTTACAGCTTGATTTATCTTGATTTATACTTGTTTATTCTAAAGAAGTGGGAAAGAAGCCCAGCAAGAGCAAAGAGCCTCCACCACACTTCCCCCTATGTGTTTCAAGGAAAAAGCACATTCCTTTCATCTTGTTTTAGTGGTTGTAAACTTAACAGAGTGCACATATTAGAAATCCAATTCAATAAAAACAAAATGCATGCAGTTTCCCAGGAAAAACAGTCATGACAGATGCTAGTCACTTCCCTCATGCTCTTATAGTGGAAACTTAAAATAATCCCTAGAATGTCCTCTCTGTAATAATCAGATCTATGACCCAGGTGATAAGCAGTGTCCATTCAGCTACACATCCCAACATGATACAACCGATTGGAATAAAAAGAATGCAGGCAGGACTTCATACACATCTTGCAGCAGCTGGATGTTCCCACAGACAACAACAGCCATCCACAGACTTAGCACTCACTTGGCTCTGAGATGGAGGAGCCGCAGCTGGGGAGAGTCAGTGTCAGAGGTCAGCCTTACCTAGGTGATCAATGCATGCTTCCAGCACCTTCACAGCTGCAGCATAAATCCCCAAGTGCTTTGAGTTCAGGTTCTCAGTGACTGCTGCTATCAGAGAGGTCAGGACTGGGTATAAGGCATCTCCAAGTATGGGTGTCATCAAAGCCAGTGCCTGCAGCGCCTGCTGGTTCACTTTCTTGTTGCAATCCTGAAGTCTCAGGACAAAAGCGTCAAAAATCTGTTAAGAAAACAAAGGACAGGAAATCTGGATTAAAATGTTCTTGTTTCAAGGAGAGATGTAGAAACAAGCACCCAGAAATGTAAAATATAATGTTTTCTGTTAGGTCAGCACTTACTAGCACAATTTCACTGTTTTCTTATGGGCTACTCACTGTAGTGGTTGCACCTAATGGTGGTTGGAAAGATCTTCATATTTTATTAAGAGGTTTGAGTGCAGACAGGATAGTTCATATGGTGTTTCTCTCTATATTATTTACATTATTATTTACATAAATTATCGCTACAAATCATTAAATTAATCCCATTTTAATAATGCAATATCTTTGGTGCAGAGGTATGAAAACAGGTATTTATGATACCCATTTTTCCATAAAGTTGCCTCAAGTACTGAGGGCAGTATTGATTTTGCCAAAACTGTGGCTGGATGTGATCCAAGTTTTGTTTTTATCTGTCTCAGAACCTGCATCTGGAGGAGTGCAGGGCTCTGATGAACTCTTCAGTACCCAGACCATTTGTCTAGCTAACAGGTAGACTTCTGAAGTTTAATGTGTTGTGTAGTTCTCATTAGAGCAGGTTCAGTCCCTAGACAGCCACATTATCAGGCACCATTTGCTGGAAAAGGGGAAAAAAAACAGCTGCTGGGAGGAAAAGGAAGAGATCTGTCTCTAGCCATTGTCTTCCTCTTTCCAAAGGGAAAAAAGGGCCCACAGGAAGGGTGAGAATGGTCCCAATCAGGAAAGGGATGAGGATAGAAGTAAATAGGCAGAGTTGTGTCTGCAATAGAAGAGAAAGTTTACAGGAGTATCCTTTAATTTTTGGTTTTTTTAATCAATGCATCCTGATACTTCTCCTCCACCCCAACTGATTTCTCTTCTAGGGAATAATTTCCAGCCTTTCAGTGGCTGTATTTCCTTTGTTTTAACCTAACTGGTAGTAAGATACAGCAAAAGCTACAGCAACAGGAAATTCTGTCTCATGAACAGCACCAAGAGACACCTACCAGAGAAATACAGTTGGACTGAAATTGCTTGCCCTGATGCCTGGAGTTGAATGAAATTATTTGGGGTGAGAAGAGACCAGCCTGTCCCAGACAGCTAGTAGGTAACATAAGACGCACTGTTTTAACTTTACTGGTACAGGCTTGGGAAGGGACCTAACAGGAAAGGAGCGATGGAGATGCCCTACCTACCTGGGAAATGTTAGTGGAGATGAGCTGGGGTTTGTTTTTGCAGTGGTCAAGGAGGAGCAGCACTCCCTCCATTCTTGTCTGAAAGTCCTTAGCTGTCAGGAGCTTGCAAAGCTCCTGGCGCTGTTCAGTCTCTTCCTGTGATGGGCGACGGGCTGTCTGACGGGCTGTCTGACGGACTGTCTGACGGACTGTCTGACGGACTGTCTGGCGGGCTGTCTGGCAGGCTGTCTGGCGGGCTGTCTGGCGGACTGTCTGACGGACTGTCTGAGAGGGTGGCATGGGTACATAAGAGACAGACCTTAAAATGGAAAATAAAAACAAAGTTAGACCTTTTGGTGATAATATCTCCCTTTGGTTAATTGTGAGGAATGCAACTTGAGAAGACTTCCTAATGATGTGATTTCAGCTAGATCTTTATCTGAAAAGCAGCTTTGATCTCATGACAATCATTACAGGAGACAATCTGGACTTAACATTATCACTAGTGCTTACTGAGGAAAACCAAGGCACCAAGGATGGGATGCATCTCATTTATCTTCAGGTGTCTTCCCAGGTACTCATCCAGCTTCCCTATGTGTGGAAAAGTAGGCACTACAAAGTCTAAATGCCTCATCTTATGGCAGGTGTCTGTATTATAAGGAAATTAATTGTCCTGGAGAAGTGCCTCTACAACAGGTATGGGAATCTGGATAAATAGCTCAGATGCATCTGAACAGATGAATCCTACCCAGACAGATCAAGGGGCATAACTGAAGGGATCCAGAGGATCAGTAACAGAGGCAAAAACTGAAGCCAGCCATCCCGCTACTGCGCTCACATTATTGCTTCCTTAGCAGCTGGATCCACAGCTTGACAAACCCAATGGGAACAATTCTCTTGGATCAGCCTCTCTCTGCCATGAGCACGAGAAGCTCCTAACCCCACTACTGAGGTGTGCGGTGATCTTCCTGCCACTGCTGAGCACAACAGAGCTAAATAAATCCACTCTGTTATCAGAGAAGGGCAGGTACAGGTAGCTCTCTCACCAGCATGGGGAGACAGCAAGGACCAAACTCCTATCTTGAATGCTGACTGAGGCACAAGGGAAAAAAATATGCTGTCCATCAACCAACCAATAATGGGTCTCAATGACATGAATAGCTACAGAGTCCACATTGATATGTCTCTTGACCAGAACTACCAGTACTGTTTTTGAGTCAGAAAGCAATGACTCAGACAGGCCAAACAAAATGCATAGGAAGTGCTATTTTTGGGAATGGCATCTTGGTTCTAGAATGGGACTTCTCATCAAATCACCCATCTCAAAAAGACTCCACTGAGATAATAATACCCTGATTGAAATTACTTGTCCCAAACCAAACAGCAGAGAAATGGCCCTCTCGCAGCCTCCACAACACTGTCCTCGCCACCGCACTGGATTTTCTGAACTAAAACTGGTGGGTGTCTCTTCCTCTCTCTCAATTTTTGTGGAAAACCCTCCAGAGAACTTGTGTTCAGCCTAATGTAGAAGTAGACATTTTTGATCACGAAATATTTGTGGGGCAAGGAAACAATCTCTGGTACCCCTTGTCTCCACCAGAAAGATTTTTTTGAGGAAGAGACATGCAAAGCTTGTCATGTGCTTTGTCAGATATAACAGAAGTGCTCAGTACCCTTCATTAGAAGGCAAGTTGTCCTGGGGCATCATCAAGCCATTTTTCTTAGACTCCTTGGCAGAAGGAGGTTTCTTAGACTCCTTGGCAGAAGGAGGTTCCTTAGACTCCTTGGCAGAAGGAGGTTCCTTAGACTCCTTGGCAGAAGGAGATTCCTTAGATTCCTTGGCAGAAGGAGGTTCCTTAGACTCCTTGGCAGAAGGAGGTTCCTTAGACTCCTTGTCAGAAGGAGATTCCTCAGACTCCTTGGCAGAAGGAGGTTCACATTCATGGTCTTCTGTCCCCTACACAAATATATAAAAAAACATGAATCTATAGAAGATAAAAGAGGAAATTATTTGTTTAAAACACAAATTATAACCAGGAAGGATCACTGCTACCAAGAAAGGCTTAGGAAAACATTTCCTAACTTAGAGAGGGAGATGGGCCAGAGATCCAGTGATGTCTACTATTTGTTTTCAATAACATAAGGTAGGTTATAGGTGCTACCATAATGGGCAGCAATACAAAATCCAGAATTCATTAGTCTTGTGCACAAGAATAATGCAAACTGTTAAGGAAACAAACTGGTGGGAAACATTTGGACTTTCTGGAGGGTGGCCCATTGTGTTGGGAGTTAATTTGGTTTACGCTCATTCTCCCTATCCCCGACAAAGGCACATGCCTGTCTAGAATGTAAATGAAAAGGAATGAAAAAAAATAGGGATGATTTTCCATGGGATGCTGAATTCATGAAGCTTCCTCTGGCTTCAGAGAGCATAACAGCAGGGCAGTGTTCCCAGAATACACACAATATGCGTACTAATTATGATTGCCTTGTGCATCTTTTGTATATTTGGAAATTTTTTTGGCACTAATACTTCATCTGTTGCAAAGACTCTATTACCTTCAGAAGCACTATTCTCCCTTCCTTGCTTTATTGGGGGGTGTGGGGAGTAGCATTGGGTTTTTTTAATGCTTGATGGTAGAACCATTTTCTCCTACTTTCCTTTCCTGTTTGTGGCTGATATTCAAAATACACCCACTTTCTTTCTAACTATACTAGTTCATTCACTGTCTGAAGATAAACAGGCTAAGGATCAACAGCTCATTCCCAGGAGCAAAATGATTCAGCAGAAGAAGAATGAGGTAAAGAAAGATTATATATGTTTAATCTCATATTAGCAATCTCAGTACTAGCATAAAGAAGACATTTCTCCTGCCAAGCACTTACCTTCCGCTTAATCATTGCCATAACAGCTTCCAAGTCCCGTGAGGGGGCAGACTTTTTCAAATAACTATCAAATTTTGGATGACTCATCAATAAATTCAGCATCTTCCGTCCATAATATCTAACATAGGAAAAAGAGAAATTAATACAGACTACTACTGTCTTTTCTCCCTGGCCTTGTGAATAAAGGAAGGAAAAGCGTTAATAAACTGATATTTTAAACTCATCATGTGTAATACCTGCATGAGGAGGTATTACCTCTTCAGCAAAGAGATTTACCTCCTCTTACTGCAACTGCACAATGCTACCAGCTGAACACAAGAGGAGAACATAGGGTAACAGGAAAATACAATTTCACTCTGAAACTGAGGGTATGCTTCTGTGGAAGTGGAAGATCCCATGGGACAAGTGAAGACCACCTCCTGCTTGGATGTCATGGCTTATTTGCAGTGTCTTGCTGCCATTGCACAATAATTTACTTCCCCTTAACTGACAGAGAATCTAGGACAGATGACCTCATGCTTACTATTTATTATTCTATACGACATGTATGCACATGGGCAGCTAATTGATCATGTGTTCTTCACATCTATTGATGGGAATATAATTAATAATCAGACTAATGGTTTGGTTTGGTTTTTGGTTAGTTGTTTTGGTTTTGCTACTATGAAACTTCAGCTACTGTGAAGAGGAAATTTGGACGTCATTCAGCCACAGCCAACAACATTATACAATGATTGGGAAGAAAAATTTGTGACTACAATAGGCAATTAAATCTGCAGAAGGGATTTAGAATGATTGAATATATCACTTGAAAACAGCTGGATTTTTTCTAGGACAGTCTTAACCTTCCCAGAAATAGATGTTTGGGACCATTCAGTGACGAACAGTGGCCAATGCTTCAGCTTTACATTGCACACGTAAGGTGAAACAGAATTATTTGACTGCCTAATCTGAGCTCAGCTGATCTGAATAAAGAATCATTCAAGTCACAGGAATTTGTCAATGGCCTCTCTTGCTGGACAACCTCATCTTACTCAGTACAGTCATCTCCCCAGACGTTATCCACACTGTGAAGTAACTTTTTAAATTTTACCTTCCACTCTTTTGTGGTTTTATAATTTATAGCCAGGCATCAAACAGTTTTCAAATTTTAGGAGGTGAAATGAAGATCATCACCTTGTGTCCTGATGACAGTCCAGAGCAAGATTCACCAGCGTGTGCACCAGCACCTCAGTACTGGTAACTATGCCCGAGAGGAGTTTATTGGCTCCAGTTCGCTCCATCGCAGTCAGTAGGTGTTCGGCTGCAGTCTTGCGCACCAGGACATTGCGGTGTCTGCAAACAAGGCAACAAAGACTGGGGTAGGGGGAAAAAGAGGGCCAGAAGCACAGGCCTCGGTCACAGCATGGTCCCTGTCATTGCTAGGGAAAGGACACACAAGTTCTCACTGCCATTTTAGCCACCTGTAGGTGATTTGTCCTCAGATAAACACAAAATTGGCATTGTACAGAGAGGCTACCTGCAAGTAAGAGGAAGGAATTCTACCTCCCTGGACTATTTGATACTTAATTTCTTTCCTGAAATTTAGTCTAGGAAAGAGGGAAATGAAAGACAATTTTTACTGACTCATCAGAGGGCTCCACTACACAAACAGAACTGTAGCAGTCCTGGGGCTTATTCCACCTGTTTATCTCCAAATCTGCAGAGGGAAATTTTTCACAATGAGAACAATCAGTCATTGGAATAATCTCCCCAGGGAAGTGAGTTTCAGCTGGACAGGGTGCTGAGCCACATTGTCTAGACTGCACTTCTGCCAAGTAAGGTTGGACCAGATGGTCCAGGTGGTCCCTTCCAATCTGGTACTCTGTGATTCTATGATTTAAGGCAGCATTTGCTTCAGTTATCCTATGGGAGTCAGCCTGTGAAGGCACCTATAAAGCTGCTCACTATCTCAAGGCTGACTTGCAACATCAATTTGAATAGAAAGTAGAGATCTAAGGACATGACGGTCAGACAGAGCCCACTTAGTAGGAGCTGTGCCTGCTGAGCCGCACCCAGCACGTTCTCCCCAGTGTGCTCCATGTGTTAGCAATTAGCCTCCTTATTTCTCAAGTTAATGGCATAATGATGATGCATGGCTTTTCTCAGTGCCTCTGTGGTTAGCGTTGTGAAATATCAAAAGGCACTCACTGCTAGAATAGCTATTGTCCCTCTTCCTGCAAAGCCACAAGACTATACCACCACGCATTGCAGGAACTTTTGCTTCCCCATCATTCACCACATCTCACCAGCATTGACATATTGTGGGAACAAATAGGCTGCAGGAGGGCAGAAGTAGATGCAAGAGGAAGGGAGAGAGGTTTATGATCAGAGAATCTAATCACCGAGTTCACAGAAGATGCAGGAGACAGGACCCTTCCCTCCCATCAATTCCCTTCTGCCTCCCATCCCTTCCCTCTACCGACACAATTCAAGGTGAAGGATAGCACTAAGAAAAGAATGACGTACTGGACTCCACTGGCCATGAGAGCAGTCATTGCTCGTGCAGGAGTCACACTCCCCGCCATGAGCCCCAGGGCTTCATTGGCTGCTGTCTGAATGAAGTCGTTGGAGTCCCCCATCTTCTGCAGCAAGACCCGAGCAATCTCATCCACCTTGTGGTCCATGTCCTTCTTCATGGTCCTGAAGAGATCTCCAAGAGTGTTGATTGCACAGCAACACACCTTTGAGCGGAGATTGTTCACCTGGGGAAGTCATGAGGGGAAATGTAAGAACCACCCTGTAGAGAAAATCAATTCTCCAGGTGAAAGTCCCATGAAACAACATGACTTCTCACTGTGTCCAGATGGAATATAAGAGCACAGTAAGAGCAGAGGACCACAAGTACAGGAACACACTTACTCTGACGCCAACTTCTTCTCTCTCAGGCCCACTTATACAATTTTAATGAGACTGAAGGCCTAAAAATATTGTTTAATCTAGAACTAAGTGTGCTACTCAACCCATAATGTGCACTGCTTTGATTTTAGACCTTAAAAAAAAATAAAGGCAATGGCTGTTTTTAAACTATAAAGGTACAATTCATAAAGACAAGACAGAGGAAAAGTAGTACTTTCTTCCTGTCCAAAATCGCAGCACTGGCAGTTTGAGCACTCAACGAGGAAACTGAAAATGCAGGCTCAAGTGTACAATCAGGCTAATATGCAGCATGGACTTGAAGTCCATCTACTGCTCTGCCTGGTCAGGAGAACCCCAGCTGTTGAACTCAAGGTACTCAAGCATTTTGGAGGTCACATATAATTACAGCTGCAACCCATGGGGTTTTGCAGCATTCAGGGCTGTTCTTGGGTGACCCTTGCTTCCAAAAGTCTCTCCCATAAGGGTAAGGAAGAAATAACTGAGAGTCACGTGCTTCATTTGAAAAATACTTTGAAGGACAGACCAGTATTTCTTTCTGCCAGAATTAGTTGTGCCTCTTAATAAAAGAAAACCATATAAGTGCTAGAAGTGCTTGTGAAAGCAAAATCTGGGACTGGAGTGAAACAAAAGCTGAAAGATGTCTCTGTGCATGATCATAGAAGAGAGAGGAGGAAATTTCCTCAGAAATATAAAAGTGATATAAAAATCAGATGAGCTAAGCTGAAAGGGCTTCTTGCCCTAAGCCAGATCTCACAGGGGTAGAATCTGAGTCCTGCATATCTAAACAGAAGGGTTTAAAGAGTCCAACAACACAAGGAACATTCAAGCTTCCAATGTCATTAAATATTGGAGAGGAGGAGTTGCTTTCATGGAAATAAGCTGTCCTACTGTCTTCTGCAAGCAAAGGAAAATTTAATATATTTGGCAATCATGCAGTAAGAGTACAAGTCTGTGGCCTGAACTGGCTGCTAAGTGCCAAGTTGGAAATACAGCCACAGATGTTATTAATTAGCTTAGGGTGAGACCTCTGTGTTCACTGAGAGATGAGACAGTGAAGCTGTGTGTGACTGCCTTGCTCACCCCACAGCCAGGCTGGTCTAAGCACCCAGTTGCTGCTGTGCAAAATTCCACAGGCACACAGAGTCAGCAGTTTAGTGGAAAGGGCAAATTGCCAAAAAGCAAGCAGAAAGGAAGGAGGAAAAAACATCATCAGGAAACACAGGAAAATAAATACCTGCAGTCACTCACCCAGGTTGCTGAGGAGGAGGAAGAAGTGGGAGGAAGCTGGGAGGCAAAAGCTGCAGTGTTTAATTACAGCTTGGCAGAGACTTGGGCTGTGGCAAATCACCTGCAGTTTCTGTATTTGTATATTGCATGAGAATGACACCTACCTCAAAGAGAAGAGACACAGAAGCCCTGCATGCCTGTAAATACAGCTATATTGTGCAGACAGATCATATAGATAGGTGACATAGCCCTTAGAAAAACAGTGAATAAAATAGTGATGAAGGCAGACACCCACGTAAATGAAGAAGCACGTATCAACTCTATGCTCTCATGTACAAGGTGCATAGGACACAATCGAACATAACATTCTTACCTCTTTGATAACTACCAAGGAAACATCATGAAGTTTAGAAAGAAGGACTTCTGAGTGGGAGACAGCCAGGCGTCTGATGCTGGTGAGTCCCTTCACTTTCTCCTCCCTGAAAGGCAATTACCAAAAAGATCGACTTTTCTCACCACCCAAGAACTTGGCAGCACCCTCTAAAATTACCAGGGTGTCAGCTCAAACAAGCACAGGGAGGTGCTTCTTATACAGCACTTAATTAAATTGTGGACTCGTTGCTACAGGATGCGGTCGTGTTCAAAAGCACACATAAATGCAAAAGGCAAATAGATGGTTTCAGAATGGCTGGGTTAATTTGCAGCTGTTAAACAAGACACCCTTCCTGAAATCACTGGCACACAAAGTCTCTATGTCACTGCTTCCTAGAAGCTGGAAGACTGTGCCATGTTTCTGTTTCTTGCATCCTCCCTGTACCCTGTGTCTGAGAAACAGTCCCGTCTGGCTGTTACTGGGGCGTTTTCCCTCTTCGCCATCCCCATAGGGCAATGCAGGAGGGAGAGCCTTCACTGCCACTCCATAGCTTGAGTTTGCACTCTACAATTTAGTCTTGTTCCCCACAGCCTCGCCCTCCCCTCCCCCAAAAAAGACAGCATGTCATAAAATACTCCATACCTGGGCAAGAATAGACAAAAAGCTGGATTTTCCAGAAAATCCCTACTTAAAATAACACCTACAACAGCAACATGTTATTTAAAAGTAGTAAAAACCCACCTCTTTCAGCATTTTCTTAGTGAAGGACCTGAGCTACATGAAGACATGTTACAGTCACTGGTTCACCAGGGCGGCAGGGCAGGGCTGGGCATCCACCCCCACTGGGGTCCCTGAGTGTAACCCAGACCCTGCAGCAGCTCCCTGCACCTCACAGGGCATCAAACAGGAGTGGGAAAGAGAAAGGAGAGAGGGGCAAAACAAAGTGATATTGCACAAGGAGGTGCATCATGGAAGACTTTTCATGGTTATCCCAGTGTGAATGGAGCCTTAGTGCACATATGCTGACTCAGAAATCAAAGGGAAAACCAATATCACCTGAAATTTGCTGAGTCTCCTCCTGTCTGTGTTCAATTTCAGGACACACTGTGATTATCAACAAAAACATCTTTGGCCCATATTAAGCAGTGAAGAAGAAAAAGTTTCATTCTAAAAGTGCAAGATTCCTGAAGGATTTTTTTTTTTCTTTTTACTTGTCTTCTGCCACAAGGCTTTCAGGGGAAATGACAGGCTGAGAAACTCCGTACCACATCTCAGTCCATTTCTCAGAAATAGGAACTCCCCATAGGTGCTTCTGGAACTTAGCTGCGGGAGGACCAGAGATAAATCCTTACTCAGTCCCACCCGGGCCAGTGACCTGAGGCACCCAAATCTGTAAACTCAAGACCACTTCCATCCTGCTTCTGGCTTCAGCCAGCAAATCATCTTGTTGTCAACTTTCTCTCTTCCCTGAAGGTTTCATTTGCAGCTACGTGGAGCAAAAAACCAACCTAGGAAACAGCAGGGACCTGCTGTGGCTCTAAGACTGCTATGGACCAAGGCAAATAAAAGGCTGCTCTCACATCTTTATATTGTGATTACTTTGGAGTGGTTTCAGTAGTTCCCTTGGGACATCTGGGATGTCTGGGCTCAGAGGCACTAGAAAAAAGGTTCTAACTTACCTTTACACTGAGAGGGAGAAAGACTGAACAGGGGGCTTTCTTACCAGTCATCGCTGCTGAGCCATGTGAGAGCATTGAGCAGCACCTGCTGTGCATTAGGGTAGGGTTTGGCTTCCCGGGCGTCCCCGCACTCTGGCTCATCTCTCCCCTTGGAGGAGTCCAGAGCAATGGGCGACAGTGAGTTCACTGTAAGGAGAGTGTCAGACATCAGCATTGCGTACCCCAGGGTGAGGCACCCTGCCACCGAGCAGATGGCAACCCAGTCCCCAGCCAAGATTACATATGCGCGCAAACTGGCATTGATTCAGTGGCTTCCCTGCTGTCTGGTTCATTTTTCCAGCACCCAACCATCTCACATTCATCCCCAGTTGGGCATCAGCTCCTTGTGTGAACCTGAAAATTGCACACACTGAGCCAGCTCCCACATCTGGATGGGTACCACAGCCAGCTTGCAGATTGATAGTGCTGCAGGGCTTACACTCACCAGGAGCCAGTGCTGCTCAGCAGGACTTGCTACCCCAGGAGTAAGCTCCTGAGATGTGCACATACCTCCCTGTATCACCTGCTGTGACCTGAGGCAGTGAGGACAGAGGGACCCTGTAACTTTCTGAGGAAACATCTCCAGCTGTCCCCAACGAGCACCAAGCCTGAACAACCAAGTCCTGCTGGGCTTGGTCAAATCCACAAGGAGCAAGTGCCAGGGAATAGTGATACCTGACCTGCTGAGCCTGACAGCACCTCTGTTCCCATTTATCTCAACTATTCTGGACAGCAGGCAGCTAAGTGCACATACATTTTAGCATACCATTGGGAAAGTAGTAGTTTATGGATTTCACTATTTTCCGAGCATGAGGAATATTTACTATTTCAGAGGTACCCATTGGCTGTATTTTGAAGATGCTGAGGTGAAATTTATTTGTCATCAAATGTATTTGTTTGCAAACTATGCAATGCCTAAGCTTTCTCTTGTGGAAAAAGGCAATTCCTAGTCTTGATAGTTGTGACAAAAAAAAAGCCTTCCAAATGTGAACTGAGAATAAAAATATGTAAATATAGATGCAAATTGTTGGCAAATACAGTTTCTTGATGATAAATATACCAGGTATAAGAACATTCAGATGACAAATGCATTTGTTATGAAACCTATTTATCATCAAAAGCATTGTAGGTCAAAAACTTCATGCATTGCCTGCAAAAGCTCATTTCCTAAAGTGTAGACGTAAACATCTGAGCTGTCTAAAAGTACTGAGTATAAATATTACATAGAATCTAGGCACTACTATGGACTCTGTAGTGTTTTTATGCTACCTTACGTGTTCTATGAAGTATGGAGGAACTGTAAAATCAAAAATATTCAGATGGGTACTAATTTGGATGTTACCAATACTACTATCACTGACATCAGTGACATATGTACATATGCACAAGTATGTGCATATACACAACTATATTCGAGGTGAACGGAGAGCCATGTCAGGCTAGTTCTGATCAGTTTTGAAAACTGGAGTAGCATCACTAGGAAGGAGCATTCAAAATATCATTCTTAGTTCCCTTTTTCCTAACTCTTGGTGCTCAGGATCATAACACAAGGTAGGCCACCCACAAAGGAGAGCTGAGAATCAGTATGCTCACTATCTGCTGCATATTTGCTGCAGGGAGTGAGCAGCCTGGGAGCACCAGTAACCTCTCATGTACGTCTTCTGCTACAGAGAGCCACTGTATTTGGGTGGGCTGACCAAAATACAGTCGGAAATACAGGCACTGCTTGTTCCCAGTTTGCATTGCAGGCAGTGGGATGAGAGATGCTACAAGTCGTTAAGCACTTCTAGATGCAATAGAATGAATGTATCACTTCTCTAATTTCCATGAAGAGGCAGCCCTTGCTGCGATAGTAGAAAAACTGGCTGCAGAGCCAGACAGCAGCACAGGCTAACTGACCATGGTGGTACACATATGTGCATGGTGAGCACACCCTGCCAGACAGTACTGGAGCTCAGTCCTGCAGTTACAGCTGCTTCCCAGCACCAGTGTTATGTTTTGGACTATCAGTACTGGCAAAAGCTATAGCTTAAGGCTTTACCCCTACTTCATGCAGCTCAACTTCCCAGTGGATCTGTAAGCACCAACTGCTCCAGTATCACTGAGCTGGAATGGATCCAAAGGAGGTTTGCTCTCAGTCCTCTGAACAGGCTTTGGACCTGAGATCTTACCTGTGGTTGAGGAGTGAGGCAGTTTGTGCTCCTTGTGCTACGTACTGGTGTGGGGGCTGCAGGGGAGCAGGCTCACCTGAGGAGTTGCGTGGGACGCTGCTGTTCTTGTTGATGACAGGCATGCTGGGCAGTGCGGGCCTGTTGAACCGCTTCCTCAAAGCAGTACCAGTGCTCTCTTTGCCTGTATTGCGCATGCTGGGAGCTGTCCCATTGACAGGTGGTGGGCCAAAGCCTGCAGAGACCAAAAAGGATCTTGTTAAGAGGAAACATCTGAACAGGGTGGACTATCCCTCAACAGGGGGCTTGGAAAGGGCTAGAAGTCTTGCTGGAGCTGGGTAACATCTCTTTGTTATCCCAGACAATGATCACACAATGTGGTGATGCTTTCCGTAAGAAATGAGGAAAACTCAGTGCTGCTTTTCTTTTGCTTTCTTGTTTCAGAGGCTGGATAGGGAAGTTACATTCTAGAGGTTCCCACCTCAGCACTCCTCACTAGTACTTCACAAAATAATAGCAAGAAAAAGAGCAGAGAACCTTGTCTGATGCCCTTGGGCTGAGTGCTGACACTTAAGTTTGCTGCTGCTGTGCTCAAGGTAGTGCGTGCAGCTGTACAATCAGAGTCTGTCAGCTGCAATTAAGTCAGCAATGCTGCTTGCTCATGTGGGTGAAACGCAAGCTCTGGCTAAGGGCTCCAGCACAGCTCTATAGTGTGAGCTCCTCAGCAAGGAGTGGGGTGAGCAGGATAATCTGTCCTATCATGTGAGCAAGATATTTTGTGTTTTAATTAGATACAGTTTGATTTTGTTTCTTCCAGGGGCACCTTGGTTGAAAAGCCTTCTTTTGGACTCACCCATTCACCTTTCCTGGAGGCTACTCTCAATTAGAGAGTCTGAATCCCCAGTGTAGTTTGCAAGACAGAATTATCCAGTCTGAAAGACTTCATAGGAGAAGTGGGGAAAGTGATTTACTGTGACTGACTCAGTATGGGCCGGGAGCAAGACACATCATGCCTCTGTATTTTTCTTTGAAAAGTGGAAATAAGTCCTGTGTAAGCTTCCACTCAGATGCAAGTTTAACAGCCTTCCAGTCCAATTTCATAGACATTTGCAACACTATGTAGTAAGTAGCAAGCAAGCAAACAAAAAGGCTCACAACTATTGCAACCACTTACTTTTGTTGGCTGCATCCCTGGGGTCAGTGTTCAGTGCAGGGAGCTGCAAGGGCTTTTCTGTCTCTTCCTCCCTCTCCCTAAGCACAATCTTCCTCTCTCTCATTTTATTGTAAGCTGACTTGCACAAGACAACGCGGATCTAGTTGCAATGGAAATAAATCATAGCACATGAAAAAAGATGCACAAACCACACACAACACCTCATCAGGAACACAGTGGTAGCGTGTCATCTTCTTTACTGCAGCTCCATATACATCTCAATAGTTTCAGAAGAATTCCTCCTTCCCTCACCTTGGCAGACAATTACAGCTAGTGATATGTAACACTCCATTGCCATAACCTTCTACTGGCCCAAGATGCTGTTTCTCAATCTATGTCAAGAAGACCTGCTTGAACCAAGAGAGTCATAGCAGCGCTCCAAGACAGATTAAGAGCTCACCTTACTGTGAGCAGGTGGTTCAGTTCCTACAGGCTATGGCAGGGGAACAAAACCCATCTGCAATAACCAGCAATGAGAGGTAATTTGCTGTTTCTTAACAGTCATGGCCAGTAATTGCAGTTGCTTCTCACTTCCTTGCTTCTGAATGACTCAGCTGCTCTCTGAGAACCCAGAGTCCAAAAAAGGAGTCATGTGAAAACAAGTTGGAGGAACATTGGTCTTATTGAATAGAAAAACTGTGAATGAGATGGCTGTGAGATACAGCAAGAAAGGTAACTAAGGAAAAGCAAGGTCTTCTATTTTATTCTGCAGCCTTCCTTGCATTCAACATTATAATCTTTGCTTCTGTGCTTCCAAGCATGCACTGTGCACATGTTCACTGATGTGTAACTTGCCCTGCCATTCAGATCTGCTCTAAATCGGCCTCCGCACATAAAGAATGCTTTTTGCCTAACCTTAGCACCGCCTCTCAACCAGTGACTTCTGCACCAGGGAAAATACTCAAGTAATTGCTCTGTAGTTGTCAAATGTATTCCAAATAGAATCTGCTCCACAAGAGGGGAAGATTATGATTTTCAGTGACATTTTGTGCTAAGCACTGAACAGTCATTGAAAAGGAAGCCTGCTCACCCCTGTCCTTAGCCATTACCTTTTCATTGCTGATCTTGAAGTCATCGACACTCAGAAGGCGAGGCCTCTCACGATGGTTTGTCTCCTTGGCCTGTCTGAGTGGAAGGCTTGGCAATGGGACCACAGGTTCACGCAAACGTCTGGCAGACTTCACATCACGAGCAACGCGATGCTTGATAGGAGGCAAAATGGGTTCCAAAGTCTGGACCTCTGATAAGACAAGGATATAGATCGTGTATGATAACAGTAAGGAAGATAGCACCTTTCCAAACAGATGGCGTACTACCATATTGCACTGGCAGCAGAAATGACATTGCTTTGTTGGCCACCAGACTCAAACCTACTGTGCGATAAAGGCCTCAGCCCTTGGATTCTGGTGAGCAGCTGTGTTTGATAGAGAAGAACAGAGAGATGGAGATTGCTCTTGCCAAAAGGGTTTGTCTCTGTTCCTATCCATTTTGATTTTAGTAAACATCCTCTTTTCCCCAGTTACTAAAGAACTACTGGGTTTTAATAGCTATATTTAATAGTCTTTGTAGAGGTAAGAATTAACATTTCCTCCTCTTTGCTGGAATATTTTAGAGGGCATTAAAAGAAAAGCTTAGGATTGCTAGAGTGTTACCAAAAGCAGAATTGTGCTCTTGAAGCCAGAATTCATTTTCCCCAAGGGGTTTCATTCTAAATTGCAGTAGGTCAGCCCACTTTCTGGGCAGACTCACCAAAGGCTGATTTTCTTAATGGGAATAGCACAGTACAGCTCATTCTGAAATACTCTCCAAAAAGAGCTATTAAAACTCGGAGAACTAATCATTCCTTACATGGCTTCACAGATGATAAAATCATGTGATAGCCAAGCAGTAAAAAAGGAATAACTTTCTTAAATCAGGAATTTTTTCCCTGCAGAATGGTCAGGTCAATAACAAAAGAGAGAGAAAGATGGTTTAATGATATATCTCATTTCTAGTCTATAATGTATCCATCAAAAATGTCACATTACTTGCTCAGCAATAGTTCTCCCTAGTTGCACCCAGCATCCTAGCTGCATATCAGCAATAAAGGAATCATTCCTATTGGGAATGCCCATTATTTGTCAGGACTAATACTGAGCTGAGGGACCAGTGGATCTTATTGCTTCTTCTGCATCAGCACAATTGTTTCTCAAATTCCCATCTCTCCTATTGCTACAAACCCACAGACGGCAAAGGGGCAGCAACGGTGTCATTGAGGTTTTCAGGTTAGAAGTACTGGCTGACACAGATGCACCAGACACCAGATTTTGTCTTGCAGAACTCTAATTGCTAGTGACAACGCAAGGCAGGGAGCAGAGGAAAGTCAGTAAGCATCTCCTACCCAGCCTCAGTGTGCAATACTGACATATGCACATAGAGTGGGGGAAGAGATTTGTAATCGTAAACCCAGGATATGTGACTTGGGGTAAATGAGTTGCAACAAGGAAACCTCATTACTCAGCATTGAATTTAGGCTTGTACTTAAAAGGACAGAGAGCTCAGGTCCTGCGTAGGCTGGATCCTTAAGTCTCTTTGTAAAAGGAAAATTCACAAGGACTTGCTATCATACAAGGTTTCACTATTTCTTCCAATGCAAAAATAGGCTCTGCTGATTAATCTACTTCAGATCTGAAAGGGTTCAGTTCAGAAGCTGCTCAAGATAAGGTTTTCTCCTTCAAGTGTTGGAGGAATGAGTGGGCACATTTCTCATTTCATGCAAAATGCCTCATTTTTCTCTAATCTTTGTGACATTAGAGAGCATGCTGGGGGTTAAAAGGTATAAGCATGAGTTAGGGGAACATTTTCTTTTCCTCCTGTGCATTTGCAGGGCCCCAAGGTACTCTTCTAGCTCCTGCCATTCATAACTCCATGCTGGAGTCATTTTCACTGGATCAACAGAGCACATTTCCCAGTGGCTGGTCTCTGAGGAGCCATCTGAGTGCATCAAAGAATGAAAAAAGTTACAGGACAGTTTTCAGCTGAATTTTCACATTGCCATCCATGAGTCACCTATGTTCTTTTTAGGGCAACCATGCCCTGTACCCACCTTGAGATTTAAATGTCTTCTCTTCACTTCTGCTGCCTGATCTTGACCTTAAGAAAATTGAGGACAAAATAATATATGAGGATACAGAAGGAGAGGCAAACTTCCTTAGCAAGATCCATCTGATGAAGGAGAAAATGCAACCCATAAAACCAACAATACACAAAGGTGATTAATTGTCACTAAATTTTCAGCTGCTGGAGTCACACAGAACTGGTCAAGCTCCAGCTGAAACACAGGATTTCAATTTGGGCCTTAACTATCCAATTCTGCTGTCTCTGCTTTCGGAGTTGAGTGGCTCTCACTGTTCATGCATCCTTTCTGAATCAGCAAGAGATGTTAAGCCAGCCATAAGTCTGTATTGAGTGCAGCTACCTTTATAGTGCTGTAGAAGCCTAACATTGCTTGGCCATGCCTTAAACTGATGGCAGTATCTTGTTACACGTGGAAATACCACTGCTGTCTCCTGAGAATAATCTTACACCTCCCTGTTCTTTTTAGAAGAAGGGTTTTTCCAACTCAGCTGGTAGGTAAGTATACTCAGATTGCACTGTAAAAGCTATGCTGAAGCTTTTGAATTGGAACTATATTTCTATGACTCCTTATTTATTGTTATAACTAGGATAAAGCTGACAGCTAGATTTCCTCACGCATATCGAAGCAAACATCTTTCCATCAGTTACAGCCCCATAACTGTTCTCTAGTACTTTCCACCCTTTGATCTTAAAACCATATGCAAATATTAGGCATCTATAGAATTAGACATCTATAAACAGAGATTTATCTGGGCTTCCATTTTACAGTGAAGGCCCAGACACAGAGAAGTTATAATTGATGTTTACAGAAGCAGCATCTGAATTTACAGACAGCTCTACAATAGTCAATATTTGCCCTAACATAACTTTGCAGGTACAGGTATTGGCAAAGATCACACACAAAACCAGATGCTGTATTCAGATCCATGCAATACAGTTCCCAAAGGGTGCCACAAAGATTACAGAGTGAATCAGTATCAGAGTTCAGCAGAGGACTTGCTTTTAAGTTCCTCTTAAGTCCTGCCTCCTCCTGTGCCCCACTACCCAAGATCTTAGAGGTGGCTTTGAGTTGATCTTAGAGTTGGTGAGAGTTGGTTGAGTTGCTTAGAGCCAATCTTAGATGTTGGCTTTGACACAGTGCTGGTCACCAGAGATACAGAAAGTGGTGAAAGTACAGAAGTTTGCATAAATATATTGAAGAACTGACCGTGGAAAACAATCTCACAAGATGAGAAGTGTGAGATGAAAAACATATTGGAGAAGCGCACACTTTGGCTTACCTCATCTCTGGGGCCTCTTCGAAATCCGCATTCTGAGAGCCTGCAGCACTGTCAGGAGTCCCATCAGAAGATGTTGCTGACTCGGGGATCGGGGAAAGCAAAGCCATTCCCCGTGGCTTGTTCCCATTGTCACCACTGCAATACGAATGCAGCAGGGAAGCCTGGAAATAGTAGAACAGTGCTCAGCTGGAGCATCCAGCGTTCCCCGTTGATGCCAGAAGTAGTTTAGCCATGCTCTTAGCTAGGACATACCAGGAAAAAAAAAGTCAAACTGGTGGAGCAACTTGACCTAGGATGGGCGATGTAAAGGGAAGTGATGAGGGAGAGACAATGTCCCCATGCTGTTGCCAGCTCTCTCCTCTCACTCACCTCTCTAGCAGTGGCTGCTTTCCCACCTGGTATCCATCTGCTTGACGTAAGGATGTTCTGCATGCCATTGCTTCTATAAGCCTTTCTGATGGTAAGGGAATGGGCTTAGATCACTAGCCTCTCGTCCCTAAAGCACCTACCAGGCATTGTTGAACTCCAGCCAAGTCCCCACGTAGTCATTCTGCAGGCTGACAAAACCTGCTTTCCTCAAGCCCATCTTTTTTTTCTGCTTTCTGCCTTTCCCCTACTAGCCCTTTGGCCCAGATTCTACTGTGCTCTCTGGATACTTGGTGCTCTCCAGCTCCCACACAGTTAATTTCAGGCTCACCATCATTTTCTGAAGTTCAGCAGAGCTCCCACCCTGCAGCTCTGTGTCTCTGCCTGCTGAAATTACTTCAGGCTCTCCCTGCCATGGCTAGGAAGGGGATGGAGGGAGTGGAGGCAGACATGCACCCTTCCTTAGTATCCCATCATTCTTGTCACAGATAAAGAGCCAAATCAAGACCTGTTCAAATTCCAGTGAAACCAACAGAGCGAATGTCAGGGATACAGTCGGCCCTGTATCTGCAAGGCTGAAATCAAATACATTAGCCTTTTATTGGTTATCCAGTTTACAAAAATTGTTTTTCATCTGCCTTCTCCTTACCACCACAGCAAACCCAAAACAACTGCAGCTTCTATCCATCCTGAAAAAGTGGATGGAGTCTGGACTCCATTACCCATGGCCAGAGTTGGCAGTTCCCTTCACCTATCCCTGGGCAGAACCATGGGAGATAATGAAGCTGCACGGAAGCCACTGAACTCTAAAAACATTATTAGAGATAACCCTGTAGAAGGACGTGGCTGTATAACTCAAAAACTGAGAGAACCTAGAGCAAAAACCAGCAAACATCTGTTTCTGTCTAAACCAGACAGAGCTGATATAAAAAGCCACAAAGACACTGGTGTGTCTGCAACAGTAACTATTATACCATGTATACAGAAACGTGGATTTTACTAACTGTAGAAGAACATGCTTGACCACGTGAGACACATTTAGTTGCTCTGATTCATTGCTGGTGTGTTCTCAGTCAGAAAACACAGCAGGAGCCACTAGAGAGCACAGAAACTATTCTCCTATTGATACAGACTGAGGACATCAAGTCTGCAGCATGCATGTTGCAGAAACAGCCTGAAGCACAATGTCCAGCTGAGCACTTTCTTGGCTCAGCTGTTTCCCTGGGCTCACACTGCAGAAAAAGAAGATCTCAGAGCTCTGCCTACTGGAAATAAACTGAAGACCCACTACACATGATTTGGCTTGGTTTCCTTACTTTACATCCTTCACTCTCTGACATCAGCTCCGTGTTATCCTCATCACTGGCATCATAGTCTGTGTCATTTTCCTCATGCTCCTGCTCTCCATCGCTTAACATGCAGGTCTCTGAGGAAATAGGTCTGTTCTGGTTGGGAGACATAGTCTTGGAGGTTTCCAGGAGCTTCGGGGAAGGTGATCCGGAAACTACTGGCTTCAGGGTAACCCCCTCAGGGTCATCACAGTCAGTCAGGCCTGCAAAGCAGAGACACAAAGCATAATAGAAGCAGCACTGCAAACATAAAGCACCTGAAGCTAGATATTTCATTGGACAGATTTATTGGAAACTTCTAAATAGCTGCACAGGGAAACATGCTCATGCTGGCAGCCACTTGAAGCAGGCCAGTGGACAACACTTAGGCACTCCCACAGAGCCACCAGAGGAGCATCCTGGTCCTCTGAGCTCCTGTCGAATAACAGAGAGCCCATGGACCTGTGCATATCCAGAATTATTCACCTGCACATTCACTCTCCTGCTCCTCTCCCTGCCTCACAGTTGTACACCCCTACAGCAACAGGGAAGGTTATTGCAGGGGGCACAACTGTTCCCTGGGAATGTGCACTAGCTTTCTAGGCTGGGAAAAGACCCTTCTTCCCACAGGAGAGCAGGCAGGTTCCCGCCTTACCACTGTATGAGGCTGACAGACCATCAGACATCCTCCTCATCTTCAGCTTGTCTTTGATCTGGATGGTACCCGGGTCAGCGCTGCTTGCCTCCCTCTCTTGGGGGTCCTGGGTCGAGGCTTGGTGAGAAAGGTGGGGGTGGTCACCTCCTTGCCCAATGCTGAAGTCATGCACATCAGCCTCACTGGCCCAGTCATCCGGGAGAGGATGCCTGATTTATGGCAGTTGGGCCACAATCCCTGTCCTGGCTGGCAGTGGTAGTGATTTGGCTACTGTTGATGAAGGAGAAAGCGTAATGAACTAATGATAGCGAGATGTGATGCCATATGCACCACTGAAGGAGGACAGGATCATCTGCAGCTCTCTGTCAGCCACCTACTCTGATGCAGAGCCAGCACATGAGGACTGACCTCCACGGACCCTTTCTCCCTGATTTTTTATTTTTTTTCATTTGGCTGAGGCGACCATTGCACATTCAACCCCCTTCCATCCTCACCTCCTTCTTCAGTAGTCCAACTGCTGCCACAAAACCGCAAGTTTGAATCAATGCTTCTGCCTCGCAGAGCCTTGTATCTGGGTTTGAATTTGGGAACGCTCCTGTAGTAGACAGCAATTGAGGTGTGGTATTTAGCTTTAAAATAAGAACAGTACAAAAGACTCAAATTCACAACATTTGATATGGAGACAAAAAAAAACCACCAGACACTTTTTTTCACAGAAGATTAACACACTAGTCCTGGCCTCTGGAATGGTCACTGTGATGTGTGCTCTCAACCTACACCCAGCCACACCAGCAGCAATATGGTACAGGCTCCAAAGGAGACAAAGGCCTGAGCTTTAGCCAGGCCAAGAACTTATTTTAGGAAACCCACAAGAAAATAGAATGGCAGAGTGAACAATGATAAGTTGTGGGTGCAAGGAGTCTCATGCAGACCTTTCCCACTGTATGCAATTTGACTTCAAGCCAACCACTTTATTCCATAAATATGACAGCCTGGGTGAGCCTACAGTGAGCTGTCTCTGCTAGACAAGCGTGGCTGTAGGGCAATGATCTTTTACTATTCACTGATCACTGGATAAGCACAAATTTAAGTTTTATACTAATCATTTAGCTCAAGTAAATGCATTTGAAATAGAATTAATCACTAGATTATAAGGTTGTGTAATTTTTAAGATACTGTCTGTCTCACTTTACTTAGTAAGCTAAATTTGCTGAAATCTTAAACTGTATGTTGTAAAGTTCTGCTCATATTCACTGAACTTGTATCTACTTAATGAAAACAAAAGCAGATACAGACAATCATGGACACGTAAGACAAGGCCGGTTTTGTACTTTGCTGAGCGAAACAGGATTCATTTCAACCAAATAATGCCTTCAAGGCCAGCACAAAGTGGCTATGGACTATAAACATGTCTGCAATTAAACAAAACAAAGGCCTGTCTGAAGACGATGAAAGAATCCAATGAGAAGCAAGAAGACCTCAGATTCAAATAATGCTATTGGACTGAATAATTGCATGAGGGGACATAAGCAGGTTGAGATGCAGAATGGTGAAACTTTTAAATCCTAGGCAAGCAATATAAAGAATTGCATGTGCCCATATAATCCTTTCGCCATAAACACCTATAATCCCTGGCCTGTTTTCCTTTACCCTTTGTGTCTCTTAGACATAAACTGTTGACCTAGTCTGGGGCTAAGTTTGGATCTAGCCACACCTAGACTCCTCTGCAAGAAGGAGTTTAGAAAGCAAGGGGATCCTTTCTGAACCTCATGACTCAACGGGAGGGCCTCCCTCTACCCTTTCACATTTCCTGCCCCCATATGAATCACTCTAAACAACTCTCACCCAATTCTCCTTGATATCTCCTTCACGCAGTAGGTAGCAGAGTACCTTTTGTCGCTCTCTTAAGCTGCACTCTAAGTGAGGTAAACACTGCACCGTGGCAAACTGTGGCAGTCACCCACGACAGTAACCTCAAATGATTCCGTTGGTTGGTGCACTTGCATTCCAGCATTGTGACAGCTCAACATTCTACATATTTGCATATGATTTGCTAGTTGTCCATCCATGACTGCAGGATTTCTTTCCTCTCCTTTCAAAGTGTAGACAACCCACAATGGTCTCTAGAGTTTGGCAATGTCTAATAAGTAGATACTTTCTGAAGTTATAATAGTTTGAAAGTCCTTCGTTCCTGTAATTCCCACTCCATTTTGGATTGAGTTTTGATTTGGTTTAGTTTTAGATTTCTCTTCACAACAAAGAAAATACTAGGACACAAACAATTAATCACTAGGTATCATAACTAAAAGAAGGTTTGCACTCTGCATTAGATGTCCCCATTGGCGTATTTGATTATTGTATCTGCAGGACACAAACTGTCCATCCAAATCTTCTCCTTTGTTCTGCTTCACCATTACAGGGCTTTACTCCCTGCTTTCTTTACTGCAGAGACACCCAAAAGCAACAAAAACATAGCCTGCCCCCCAAAATTTCTGATATTGGCTGTTCCTGAAAATTCAAGATTATACACAGCATGTTTCCCTGCCTCATGTCCTGTTCAATGTCTTCCCCATTCCCCAGCCTCTAAGGCTGGCCTCTCACTTGTACAGCATGAAGAATAGCTGCTGCAGTTGCCAGCATCTCCAGGGTCTCATGATCAGCACTTTGAATGCAGCTTTTGTAACACGCTCTTCCTCCCTGAGCTGAGCAGCATTCCTGGGCACTGGCACTGCCGCTGCAGACAAACATCCTCCAGGCAAAAGCTGCAGAAACAGGATTGCAACAAGCCCAACTGAAGGAGTCTCCAGTCTGCTGCAGCCCTTTACCTGCTGTGAAATCATCTTGTGTGGCCATGGTGGGGGGGAGCAATGGATTCTTTGCAGATGAAACTCTACTTGATGTGCTGCTGGTCGGTGGGCCTGATACAGCTGCTGATGGGTTCCCCTGCAGCATCAGGAACCTGGATGGAAAAATAACACTGCTAGTGCAAGTGACAGCCACCGATTCCTGGCATTGCCTTGCCTACAGGGTTCCTGCGTACAAAACAACATTAAGATATATTCAAGCTACATTTTCCACGTTCTGTCAAAATCATAGCCATAAAGTACAAACGCTGGACAAAGACTACTGTAACGTAACTCTACCCCAGCAGCTGCTCTCCCCATGGCTGTATGGGCACGGCAGCAGAGGCAAGTCTCTCACCAGGCCCAGTGCTGTTGGGCCCAGCACAGTGTCTCAGGGTTGTTCCCACTGACCTCAGTGCTGCTGCCACTGCAGCAGGAGCATCGTTTCACACATTTGGTACAAAGAGCTGTAATGTCATGCTGGACTTACCCCAAGAACAACTGGAAAAATGGGGGATAGAATAGTTTGCTCTTTTTTAATACAAATGTACTTGGATTTTAGGGGGTTTACAAGGCTGATGATAGTGGAGACTGGTGTGTAACTCATATCTGTAGCACTTTCCACCAGTCTGCAAGACTCCTTTTCTGCAGGAAGGGGTAGGTAAGATTTTCTGACACATCCATGAGTAATTCTGAGCCACAACTCAAACCACAAGCCAAATACTTCCAAATCTGCCACTCCTTGGGAAAGGAAGAAGAAAAGCAGCTGAAACAACTGCTGTTGTAGCTGAATTGCCTACATTTATAGCGTTGCTGAGGTATCTATCATGCTTGCAGCACCTCAGCAAGCCTGAGGCTACAGCACAACCCATAGTCAGGGCTGCTAGCTATCCAGAAACTACCTGCCATTCTCACATCAGCAAGCACACATCCCAAGGGGCTCGAGGAGTTGTAGGCAGTGTTATAGTGCACAGGGTATATGAGAGTAAAGGAAGTTTATGCTTAGCCCTTCAGGTTAGTGCTACAGCAAAATGTGACATTTTTCAGCCTCAGTCTCTGCAGTCCGTTTCCTTAACAGTTTGGTTGCTTTCACTTCGAAACTCTAGAGATTTCTTTTCACCTTCTGATAGGTACTTCAGTCACCATACAGGGCTTTTGCTTCCTTAAATGGATTAACCCGTTTCTTATGGCCTAAATGAGAGGTAAGAGGGGATTTTGCTGAGTGTACCTTAGGATAAGAGGTCAGGATGATAAACCAGCAGTAAAATTCCTACAAACGTCAGTGAGTATAGAAGGATGCCAATGTGAGCTGCTTTTGAAAATCCACTCATAGGTGCCTCTAAAGGTCTGCAAACAGAACAACTATCACATGCTAGCTAAGTGCAGCCAGAAGGATCAATCACAGAACAGTTCAGTTAAATTATTACAGAAGGAAAAATGCCTCTGCACTAGATGGAAGAAGCAAAGGCAGGTTCCTATTAATGTATTCTGTAAGCTTCAAACAAATAACGAAGAATGCCTGTACAGAGACTTTAGGTACCCTCCTATCAGTCAAACTTACAGTCAGATAAAATGCTATCCTCAAGCAAATTTCAACAGAAATTGTTCATATTGCAGCAAGGCCTTGTACTCCTCCACCTCCTACTCAAGAGATTTAACTCTGCTCAAAAGCTGTCAAAGTGTTCATCTGGAATAAAGCAAGTGATTTCAGAAAGGCTGGAGTCAACTGACACAGTCAGGCCAGTTCTGGCTTTCACCCTTATTTTGTTAGTGTTGATAAATTCACAGAGACAGCTTAAGGCCAAGGAATGAAGGTGCTTAGAGGGTTTTTAGAGGCTAATTCCCATTATTTTAAATGGAAGGCAGGGACGAAATACCTTTAAAAATAGAGATGTAGGTCTATTTGGACTGCGTACTTTAAAACAAGCAATGGAGTTATAATTGTGAGTTGGACTAGGGCATAAAGCAGGGATTAAGGTATATTTTCTTTCATCTCACTGCATAGGATAAATACCTAAGAAACATGCCAGTGGCAATTTTGGCTGATTAAGATCACCTCATAAAAGAAGCTGAGGATGCCACATTTCTGAAGGTATTTCAAATGCCCAAGATAAAGTTGTAAGTACCAGGATGAGTGTATTCTGTAGCTAGGGGAGAAGGCTGCCTCTGCCACTCATTTACCCTGCACCACAAAGCCAGGCTCTCCATGCCTCAGGTCTGTTCCTCTGCCAGGCTGTCCTACCTAAATGCTAACACACTGTAAGTGCAACTAAGAAAGGCATTACTTACAACACCTCTGTGGCCTCCACAGGGTTAATTGCCTAAATTCAGGGCATAGTTCCTAATTCAGACCAGGTACATGATATGGAAAACCCAAAATGTACAGCTATGCAGGGCAACCCCTTTCTCCCTTGCACTGAAACCACTGTAACCGGAATTATCATTAGGCAGAGCAATTTGTCTGCAGCCTGGGGGAAGTGTTGGGTGTGCAGGACTCATCTTCTGCCACTACTGATAGGAGATCGGAAAACAAGCTGGTGCCATTCTCTGTACAGAGGAGAACGGTGGCAGAGGTTCCCTACAAAGCGAAAAAGTGTTTGAAAATGGCTTTCTGGAGAGGAAAAAATGGAATACAACTGCATTTGAACAGCTCCAGGCCCTGTGATGTTACAGTCAACAGTAAATGTGCTCCCTGTCATCCTTCTGCTGGGTTAATCGAAAGGAAATGCATCCTCTGGGATTTTCAGCTTCTTTGGATCATTAGTAACCAGTAAATGCAAACAGAGATTATTTAATGCTACCATTACTTTCTTTCCCACCTAACAAGCTGTTTCTCTGGTAGCTTCCTAGAGCAGTAAACATACAGTAGCATTACGTGAGACATGCTGATACCAACAACCCTGCAGAGTCCATCAGGATTGGAGCCACTGTGGCAGTTGAATCAAATATCTCACCAGCCAGAGAGTTGTTGTTAGGATAAAATTAACTTGGAGTGATGACAGTTGTTTGGGGTTTCAGTGGATTTCAGCTTACAGGGCCCTAATGCATCTTTAACATGAAGTTTTTACATGGAGTAAACAGCCATCGCCCGGTGGCACTGGGCAGCTTCCCCAGACCTGTGGGAGAATTGCGAGTCAGATCCCTGGGCTACTAATTGTATCTCTCACCCCTTTTCTATGTTCTTCGTGTCAAAGCTGCTTAGGTTAGAGGCACAGCTCTCAGGAAGTGCTCCTGTATCTTTCCTCTGCATGATGGTGCAAGTAGGATTACACATTCAAAATCTCCTTTCACTTACCGTTGAACTTACTGTTTTGAGGAATTTCTGAACCAGCAAACTGCTTTCTCAAATATTTACTAACAATTGTTACTAATTTTGCTTAATTTGTTAGCAATATTAACCAATTGGCACACACCAAAGATGTAATGTTAAAAGCATCACCCACATGATGCTTTTTTTATAAGTTCTGCCCTCAGCTTTCATTCAGAAGATCTTAAAAGTTTAATGCCCCTATTGAAAATTCCTTTAATGGCTGCCTCTCAGCAGAGCGGGCCTGCTCAACCATGAAACAAGAGTTACCACAAGCAGCAGCTTACCCAGGGCAGCAAATCAAGAGTTAGGCATAAGCTGATCTGAATGCCAAACCTCATTAGCTCCTTCAAAAAGCACTTGAGCAATCCCTCATGCCAGCTCTAATGAGCTGTTGTGCTGGACACCACGGTTATTTGAGTACTGTACACAAGTTTGCTCCCACTGAGCACTGCGACGGTCTCTGTTGGAGATGTGGCCTAGGGCGGTCATTCCCCAAAGGTGGGTGATCGATTGCTCTGTGGGCTCCTGTGACTGCATGACACAATGAGACGAGAAAGAGCCAAGTACACTGACACACCTTTGCTTTGAGTGTAACCCAACCTCGACCAAAAGCGTCGAAACATTTCCCCTCCTCACCTAGACATTTTGAAGAAAACCTTCAAAATGTGAGATCCAGAGCCCATGCAGGGTTTTGCAGAGCATCTCATGCAGAGAGGTCCTCACTGCAGGGGCTAGTGCTAGAAAAAGCATGCAACAATCAGCTGCTGCGTCTCTTCTGAGAGCGGGTCTTCATGGCACATAGGATTTCTGCCGTGGATGAAGGCCCTAGATGCCCAGCACTCAAGGATTGGGTACAGAAGCAGTCACAATCAGCACCTTGAACTAGATGCATCCTCATATTAAGTCCAACCAGTGGCCCATGTCTTGAAATGTTAGATCAGCTGTTTCTCAGGTCACGTCTGTTTCTTCTAAAAGCATTTTCCTTAGAAATATTTGGCTCGTCTTCATCAGTGCCTTCCTCTCAGTAGCCTTGGGGAAAGGGATCTCCTGCCTCGTACTCCTGTGTGAAGCCATCTCTCAGGGCTACTAAAATACATTCCCTGGACAGTAGTTTTGTCCTGGTAGGGCCCTGAATAGTGTTCCACACATCTTTCATACAAGCACGGAACAATGCCAAGCATGCTAACTACAGCAGGTTTCCACAAACAGCTGCATAAATCCAAGATAACTGCAAGTGAGCATTCTAAGGGCCCTGCTGGTTTGACTGAAAATGGGTAAATTTTCTTCATGCATTTAGAAACCGTTCTTTTTTTATAACTAGCATGTTCATTATTTGGACTTAGTTTGAGAGCAAGAGATAACACCCCAGGACAGAGTTAATGTTTTTAATTGCTCTGGGCTGAGAGCCAAGGACACTCTGAGCTCTGCCCACAGGTGTGAGGCAGTGAGGAAGGGGGTAGAGATGGGGCAGAGCTTGACTGACATCCACACCGATCAATAAGAGTATTCCATCGCACTAGCATCTTGCCACATATTTAAGAAAAGTCAGGATCTTCCGGGTTGCGGGCTCTTCTGCTCTTTCTCTCTGGTGCTTTCTCTTGCACACGTTGGGTTTTTTCGTACTCTCTTTTTTTTTTTTTTCGGAGCCGGGGGAGTTTTTGGTGCAGGATGTTTAGTTCAGCTTTTTGCCATTTTGCAGAGACCTCTGAGCTTTTCTGCCTTTGTTCCTCTTTCTTCTCTCTCTGTGAACAGGTGCTGTTTCCTAGGAGTGGCTGCTTGGTGTCTTCCTGAGGAATTGCCTTGAGTATCTTTTATTTCTATTATATGTATATATATATATATATACACACATTTACTAGTAGTGTGTTACTATTTTGTTATTTTATTAAACTGTGTTTATCTCAACCCAAGTTTCTCTCTTCCCTTTTGATTCTCTCCTCTGTTGGGGGGGAGAGGGAGGGGGTGAGTGAGTGGCTATCACGGTTGAACCATGACAGGGCTCTGTCCTGTTCCTGTGTAATCATCAGGCAGGGAAATTCTCAATGATCTGAAGCAATTTCATTCAGTTGCAGCATGGGATCTGAGGTCTGTATTGAAATTTTTCATTATGAGTAACAAGCATTGGGAGCATGAGGTGCAGGGCTGACATACTAAAACAAGACCATATCCTGTAACAAGACCAGCTTAATTGTCCGTTTTATTGCTTTTACATCTATTCCACTGAAATCCCAGTACTGTTCTTAGTGCCGTATGAACCTTGAAATACAACAGTTCCCACTGTTACAGTATTCAAGCACCTCTGTCTTGTTCAGGTCCTAAGTCCACCATTCAGGTATCACTGAAATAGTTAAAATCTCCATTCTTCTGACCTACAAGGCATCACCTAACTCCACAGGCATTTAAATCCCTGGAGTGCCCAAGTGTCCACGGGTTGATGCCTGCTAAACACAGGGGCTTTCTTGCATCTGATCTGCTGCTCAGAGCCCCACACCACGGTGACCAGGGGACCCAAAGCAGGACCTTCAGTCAAGGTGGACAAATGTTTATTTTCCAATACCTGCCAGCTGGCAGCATCTACCTTGCATGAGCCCGAGGCCACTAAGAGGCCAAGGAGTAATAGCCTGTCTCTGCAACAAACCGCAGAACTTACAGGGAAGAGGATAAAAAGGAGCTGCCAGAGCTGGACATGCAACGCTGTAGAGTTGGCTGACGAAACTTGCAATGGTTGGGTTTACTAACCTGGGAGAAAGCACCATGTTTCCCAACTGCCATCACTTCCAATGTCCGAAAGTGAGCGAAGCCAAGGAACGGCATGACAAGTGGAAGAATGCAGAGGCAGGGCTTGCTCTGCTGACGATTCATTCACTGGCCTGCAGAGAAAAAGAAGGCTCAGAAACATAAATCTTAGGGCCAGAAAACTGTTAGGAGCTTATAAATGTGACCTCTGCAGGACACAGATTTTTAAAAAGTCAGCTTTAGTTTCTTACATATCCTCCAACAGAAAATAGCAAATGATGCCTGGAAGCTTTGCAAAGCTCTCAAAGGCCCTGGGATGATGGATATTACACTAATATGAGCAGTTACTGTTGTCATTACAGCAGTGGTCTCTGCAGCAGAGCCCCAGCTAGCTAATTGTTAGGTGTATTACCAAGAAGAAATAGAATGAAAAAAAAAAGTGAAGCAAAGGCATTGTCTCTGGAGAAAGAAAGAGAGAAGCAGAGGGAGAAAGTAACCAGCAAACACTTTGATAATGAGGAGGGTCCCTATATCTCAATCCTTCAGAGAGTTTGGTTTGTCGTCCCTCTGCTGCTGTGGCAGGCTGACATCTCTGCACCCCAGAAGCAATTTGAGATGTGTCATACTCTGGATCTTCCCTCTTCATCCTCCTCCTACATCTTTCCCAGATCAAATTTTCAGAGATTTATACTTTAAGTAATAAAGAGCTTTGAAAACAGAAGCTAACCTGGAGGCAAGTTTGTTGATCAGAGTGATATTGCTTTGGGACTAGGCATTTACGTATCAGAGAGCCTGTAAGCTCACTAAGGTTCACTTCTCTCTTTGCTTGGAGTAAAAAGATTCCACTTTTCCCCCACATCCTTTGAAGCAAATCACCAAGGTTAAACTTCGTGAAACACAACAGTTTAAACCATTGGCAAGAGCAGACTCGATTACCATCCTGCACAGATGAACCAGCACCCCAGAAGCCATAAACAGTGACCTAATCTTTAGCAGGGGCTGAGTCAGAAAGTTGATTTGATTTTAACTTTCCTCAATTCTACCTGGAAAATAAAAGTATGAGCCAGGAAGGACAAACAGTGCAGTTTTTGCTTTTTGGCCCCAGTCAGAGCAAGGGGAGTTGGGGCAGGAGCTGAGCGGAGACCTGCCCATTTGCCCACACACACCAGCAAAGGGAGCCCTGGAGCAGCACCTGAGCCCAGGTGGAAGCTCCTGCTCTGCTCCCCATTGCGTGGCAGAGGCCAGGCTGTTGCTCTTCTTATGAAGAGGAGCTTCCCTGTCAACAAACCACCGCATCTGCACTGCAGCTCCCACCTGTCCTCTCCCCTCCTTCCATCTGCCACCCCAAGCATCGCTCTCCTTCCACACTTCCCAGGACTGTGTCTCTTTTAACTGACACCCAAACTCTCTGTCACACAGCAACAGTTTCAAGAATTTTTGAAATAATTTGTTGAAAAGAGAAGGAATAAAGAAAAAATCATCAACTCTTTTTCCCAGAGTTTATTGCTTTCTGGGAAAGATGCTTGCACCAAGCAACCTCTACCAGAGCAGAGTAAAAGCAACCCCTCTGCCTGGCTCCTGCCAGCCCCCCTGGAGCACCACCTTGCTGAGAAACCAATAGCACAGGAGACAGGGCTGTCCACCAACCTCCTTCACAAACACACATGTCCTTCACTTTGGAAATCTTGCTCCACGTTGTTAAGCTTGCAATGCCCTCAGGAGCTGTAAAGCCCTGCTGCGGATTGCCACCCACAAGGGAACGAGGATTTCTTCTGCTCCAGACCCTGTGTTTCCAAAACTGGAAGCAGGGATGGCCATTTGTCAAGCTGGACCCCTTCTCCAGGAGGACAGCAGGCTCCCCCTTCCAGGTGTACAAGCTCAGCAAGCAAACAGTGTCACATACCAGGAATAAACAAGGCTGCATAGCAACCCCTTCTCTGAAGAAATCTTGAGCGTGAGATGCAAGGAATATGTTTTGCCTGCAGGGCTGGCAGGCAGGTCCCTGAGTGCTGCAGCCAAAAGCACCCAAGGGACCTCAGCAGCACCCAGAGCTTCAGGCAGGGACACGCTCTGAACCACATTGTGCTCCTGGTCCCTCCCTGCCTACCTACAACCACTGCGTGAGAATCATCCCTAAAGCTTTGCACAGCGTGCGAGCAAACAGCAAAGTCTGCAGCTGCTGGAAACTGATAAAAGGGAGGGGGATGTTTCCAGCCCCCTTGCTGCAGGATTTGATGACATCTCTGCATGGCAAATGGCTCAGCTGGGCAGTGTGAGTTTGAAGCCCCTCTCAGATCGTGTTAAGTCCATACCAGCCCTACAGAAAGCATTGTATTCAGGCAAGATTAGGAAAAGCGGAGAAATTATTCCTTCAGCCTGGCCCTCTCCAATGTGTCATGGCCACATTCACTGCAGTCTCCACTAAAAGCTGCCAAACAGCAATTCTCCACCACCCCCATTACAAATATTTTATGCCTATCCCCTCTGCTGTGGATAATTGTGCAATAGGCAATGCAGAACAGAAATTTAGCTTTGCTGTAGTTATGCTCACTCAGAAGATACTTTCAAATGTAAAAATTATAATATTTTCATAATGTCCATGTTGAGTTTGGATATCATCCACAACAAGGTTGCTTCTGGCTGTATTTAAAAACCCCATGTATACAAAAAGAGAAGGAAATTTTGTGCAGAAGTACAAGGGCACACCTGAGGTTCTCTGTTAACCATGAGGAGCAGCAGCTCAACCTGTCTTTACAATTATTTGTATGGAAAGTGTCCCCATGAGTGTTATGAGAAAAGGAATTCAGACAGTAAGCAGCGAGTCTCAAGCCAGTGTACCCAACCTGTAAGCCAACAGATAAGTAGGGAAGGATAATTAGCTGTAAAAATGCACAATAATTCAGCTACTACAGGAGAAAAAAACCCACAGAAAACCATCTGCAGGAGTTAACAATCCTTCTCCAACTAGCACAGGCAGCACACACACCCTGTTGCGATTTGAGGAGGTGACTGTCACATCACTTGGTAAAAGCAGCAGCAAAGCCAAAGGGAACTATCTTCTAGTCACTGCCAAGCCACCCTGTTGTTACCAGCACTGTAGGAGTAAAGGATTCCGCCTTACAATGAGTCACCTTAAACCACACCATTCTCTCAGCTTCTCCAAGGCTGAGTAATCACATATATGAGAAAATAACAACCCTATATATATTGTAGAATGGCAGAAAATGAACTGACTGCAGCAAATGGGTCTCCAAATCTGCCATCTCCTGCATGAAACAGGAGAATTCTCCTGAAAGACTTCTTGCTTTTGCTACAAACAAGAGGCAGAGGACTGCCCTCAGACTCCTGCACTGCTTTAGACCTTAGCAGACGCAAGAAAAATTCTGCCTCAGCCGTGTTGCAGGCTTCAGGTAAGACTTAATCTGCTCCAGCCTCTGTCTGCAAAGCAAGCATAGCAGAAATGCTGCTTGTTCACCTTTCTCCGTGTTTTCTTTTAAGGCAATAAACCCTTTAAGGGAGGGAATTGTCTCTTCCTAAACATGTGTGCATCATCTAACAGAGCTGGCGCAGCAGTCAGCTAGAGGCGTTACCATAAAATAGTGGTGTGTAGTGGTAGTAAATTCGACGAATCCAGACGCCGGCATAAGCTCTTTGATCGAACGGGCGGGCCGGGCGAGAGTAAGGAGTCTAATTCAATGTGAATTTACCATCCATACTCTTCAATGAACTCTTAAACAACACTGAATATCAATGTCCCCGAGACCACGTTTTTCCAAGCCTTATATACTCTATACCAAAAGGCCATGCGGCAAGTGCAGGCTACAATTGGTTACACTCACAGTCACTCATCCCCCCCCACTATGGTGATTGGCTGCAGGGCACTGTTCACAGACTGTTCATGGGCAGCGGCAATGCCCCTCCTGCAGCCTGGGTCGAGGGCAGAGCAGCTTCTGTTTACTTTCCTTTTGTCTCTGGTGTCTCAGGGAAATCCTTCCGTGTAGCACAGCCGCATCAAGCCCTGGCTTGTTCACAGCACACAGCCAGAGACTCTCCACAATTCCTCCTTTTTTTTTTTCTTTTTGGACAAGCCAGGATTGATTAGCTGTGTGTTCTAATCCTTCTTTGATATGTGATAAAAAACAACTTATACATAACATATAAATAACAATAACAATCAACATAAACAGTGCACTTTGCAATAAACCTGAGGTATTCCATTGCCATTTAAATATCGCAATGGATTGATTAAACAAATTCCAAGAACTTTGGTTTAAAGATACTCAACTTATAACAAACGATGTGCTGGGTGTTGATAAACTTACTCAAGAGGTAGTGGTGTTTAAAGATCTACTTATATAACTATAGTACGCATACATGTCACAGCTAAATCAATGCAAAGGTTACACCTCACTCTGTGACCTCCGAGGGTTCTGCTGCAGGGAGTTGACTTGGTTGAGTTTGTTTCAACTCCGGCTTTACTGCTCGGCTTGGAACCCACAATGGACCTTGATCTGTGGAGAGACACATATACCCTCTACCATTAAAAATAACAGGTACTGGTCCTTTCCACAATCCAGTGGTGGGATCACGATATCTCACCATGAATTCCGGTAAAGTGTTTTTCCTTCCTAGTCTGATCTGATAATGATGAATGATCACAGGAGGCTCCTCATGGTCTCCAGTTAAACATAAATAATTCAAGGTAAACAACACCTTTGCTAAACGCTGTTGACAATCTAACTCTTCCTGCTTCTGTTTGCTCAAATACCCTTTAATCATTTGATGTGCTCTCTCGATGATTCCTTGGCCTGTTGGGGAATGAGGTATACCTGTAACGTGTTTCACTCCCCATTTCATTAGAAGAGTTCTAACTTTCTGGCTAACATAGGCAGGGCCATTGTCTGTCTTAATCTTTTCTGGGACACCCATTACAGCAAAACAAGCTGTGCGATGTTTACATACATGTAGTGCTTTTTCTCCTGGTAAAGCAGTAGCCCATATCATTTTTGAAAAAGTATCAATTGTGACATGCACATATTTAAGTTTTCCAAATTCTGGCACATGTGTCACATCCATTTGCCATACTTCTAAGGCTTTTAAACCTCGAGGATTGACACCGATTCCTATACCTAACATCTGGCTTCCACACTGAGGACATGCCTGTACAATACTTCTTGCTTCATTTAAAGTTAAATCAAATTGTCTTTGGAGACCTCTGGCATTCTGATGAAAGCTCTCATGACTTTGTCTCGCTTGTTGGAATTTATCTGTTGGAGGCATGTGCTGTACTGAACTTACTAAACTATCTGCAATTTGATTTCCTTCACCTAGACCAAGATTCCATTGATGACTGCGGATGTGAATCACACGACAGGGTTCTTTTCTTTGATTTAAAATAGCTCTCAATTGTACAAACAATTTTCCTAATCGAGGATTATTCAATTGTCTTAACAGAGCATTTTCCATTCTGGGTATTACACCTGCTACATACAAAGAATCTGTGACAACATTTAAAGCAGATTTCAGCCAATTATTTAAGGCCCATATTACTGCTGTGAGCTCTAAAGTCTGCAATGAATCCTCTTTTGAACCTTCAGTTAAATGGTGTTTCCATTGACTATTCTCTTGCCAGACACATGCTGCCTGGTGTCTTCGTTTTCCTGCATCTGTATATACTGTAAGGCCTTCAACAGGTTTTGCTTTTACTTTGCTTCTCTCTAACCACTGATTTGTTCTAAGGAATTGCCATAGTTTACCTTTTGGTTGTCGTGAATGTACCTTGCCTATAAATCCTAATAATGCATTCTGTATAGGCATCGAATGTCTCAGCCACCATTCTAAATCGGCTCCATTTATCGGAATACTGATGTCATCTGGTTCCTGACCGCTAATTTCTAATATTCGAGATCTTCCTTTTTGAATCAATTCTCCAATTGCTTCTGGTCTCGTTTGAATACTGAATTTTGGTTGGACACTGAGAAAAATCCACTCTAATAATCGCAAATCATTTTCTGTTTTCAATCTGACAGTGGCACAAAAGGAAGAATCTGTAGCAACATCTATGGGGAATTCCCCGTTTTTGTTTTGCCACTGGCAGATGATTGCACACTGATGTTCTAGATTGCTAATAAGGAGGGAAATTGGTCGATCAGAAAGTCTTCGGCTAGACCAATTTGTCTGTACTTTTTGTGTAATATCAGAAAGACATTTGAGATGCACGGACTCTAAGCTTATTTTCTTAGCTGGATCACCTCCTTTTAGAAGTGAAGTAAGAGGTGCTATATCATTGTTAGTAATGCCTACGCAATTTCTAATCCATTGTATGTCCCCTAACAATTTTTGGACATCATTTAATGTTTGTAAATCAGTATGTAATTCAATTTTTTGTGGACGAATCTGTGCATCACAAATGGACCAACCAAGGTATTTCCAAGGTGCAGACTTTTGAACTTTCTCTGGAGCTATAACCAACCCCTTTTCTTTGAGTTTGATCGTAATTTGGACTATGGAACTTTCTGTGAACTCAGCTTGTTGACAGAACAGAATATCATCCATATAATGATAAATAATTGTTTGTTTCCATGATGCACGAATAGGTTGAAGTGCCCATGCAACATACATTTGGCACAGTGTAGGAGAATTTTTCATACCTTGCGGTAGCACTACCCACTCATACCTTTTAGCTGGTTCCGCTTTGTTTACTGAAGGCAGTGTAAATGCAAAACGCTGTGTATCTTGCTCATGTAAAGGAATGGTAAAGAAACAATCCTTTAAATCTATAATTAGAATATGCCAATTTTCTGGTAACATTACAGGTGATGGTAATCCAGGTTGTAAAGCACCCATGGCTTGCATTTGATCATTTACCTTTCGCAAGTCATGTAATAATCGCCACTTTCCACTCTTTTTTGGTATTACAAAAATTGGGGTATTCCATGGACTAGTAGAAGGCTTGATATGGCCTGCAACTAATTGCTCTTCTACTAATTCACGTGCCTTTTGCAGTCGCTCTTCTGTTAATGGCCACTGGTCAACCCAAACTGGGCTATCTGTTAACCAGGTCAATGGAGGGTTGGGCAACTGCTTTCCAGTGACCACTAAGGAAAAGGTGAAGTAGTTAACACGGCACCAAGTTGCCCCAAGACGTCACGGCCAATAAGCGCCTCAAGGCTGCTTGGCAATTCCATTATATACACCCTAAGGGTAACACACTGACCTTCAGGGAAACTGATGGAAATGGGATCAACACTTATATTTGGAGTAGTTCGACCCCCTACTCCAGCAACAGTGGAAGAGATTGATTTTTGAAGTTTCCAATTTCGTGGCCATTTGAATTGACTAATGATGGAGACATCAGCTCCAGTATCAAGCATTGCATTTACCTCTACAACAACAGTAGAATCAGACTGAAATAGTTGCACACGTAACATGGGACGCTGAGTCATTGATGAGGTGAAGCAAACTGCAGGACCGGTCAATCCAAATCCTTTATCATGCCTTTGTGTTGAGGATGCTGGAGGAACTCCTGGAAGCATTGGTAGGCAGTTTTCCAGTGCTACTACCTGAGCTATTCTACTCCCAGAAGGAATAAAAATTGGTGGATGCAGAGTGTAGGCCAGAATTTGAACAGTTCCTGTGAAATCTGCATCAATTATACCTGGTATTACTAGAAGACCTTTGATACTAGCAGAAGAACGGCCAATCAATAGGCCTCCAATGAGACTATCTTGTCTAAATAAAGGTCCTTTAGCATTAGTTGGTATTCTATGAATTGCAGTATTGGTCAATGTTATATCTACTGCTGTCTCCACATCAACTCCGAGGCTTCCTGCGGTGCTTGGCTTGTTGAGGTGAAAGAAGCCTGGTTCACAGTTGGGTCGCTGATTGTGATACAGGTTCGGAGATGTTCTTTGTGTCTGGTAGCTGCTGAACGTACACCATAGTTTGTGATTATTTGTTTTGCTTGCTGCAAAATTTTCCAATCATGTGGTTCCCATACCGCTGTCTGAGTGTTCATATTTTGAATTACCGGTAGGGCTAATTTTGCTGGAGACCAATCACCTTCTAGGATGGCATCTTTGATGACCCCTGACCATCTGCCACGTCGGGGCTGCGGCTGGTCAGTAGAATCTATAGGCACCTTTGATTGCATTGTTTGTGAAGGGCAAGCTGGTTTTTGAAACTCAATTTGTTCCTTATTTTTCTCTACATTTGACACTCTTAAGTTAAGTTGTTCAAGCTTGTTGGTAATGACTTGCAGTAACTGCTCTACTGCTTGGGGTGAGCCCAATGATGTAGGAGGAGGCTCACAAAAAACTTCCGCGGGTGCTTACGGAGGCAAAGTCTGAGGCGGCCCCGGCCCCGGCGGCGGCGCCGGCCCGGCCTCCACGCTTTTCTCGGAGGGAGGGGGGGCGTCCGGCTCGGGGCAGGGCAGAGGCGGAGCGGTAGGAGGAGGGCGGCACTCAGGGCCTCCCACATCCGGACAGTCGACCCGTTGCACTTCCGCCTTCTTGGCACATTGCCCCAGAGACTCGGAGGGGGAAACTTCCGGTTCTTTGTTTACGAGCCGCGCAGTTTCTAATCCGCGTTGCAGATCGGATTGTGAAAGTATTGGCTGAGCCGGGACCCCGCGACCACCCCGAACGGCAGGCAGACCCCACAGAGTAGCCCACAGGACCCTCTTTTCTTTTGGACAAGTTTTATCAGTCCAGGTTTGTTCTTGGACAAGCGCCTCCGTGGCTCTTAGGGCGGCACGTTGTTCCGATTTCATAACTTCTAATGATTCTAATACGGTTTTCCACAATTCTCTCACAGATTTAATTTCTTTCTCTTCTTCCCCTCTGATAGTTTTGTCCCACATAGTGTCCCCCACTGATCTCCATTCCGTTGGGGAAAACAAAAGTGGAACTTCTCCAAAGTGTCCCCACTTCTGAGCTAAAAAAATCAATGTGATTAGCTTTTCCTGTGACGATTCAATACCTCTCTTAGAGAGAATAGTCGTCAGCAGTGCCGCGGCTGTTTCAATATCCATTATCTTATCAGCGCGGTCTTAACGTAGGATGCGAGTGGCCAGCTCGACAGGTGCCCGTCTTTTGATATCGGACTAAGCACACTATCCCACACCCCGGCTTGGCTCCGTTTTTATGAACGCTGCTTACCGCAGTAATTTCGATCCGGAGCGTTATGCTTTGCTAACGATCCATCCTTCTGCTACCATATGTAGATCCGGAGCGTTATGCTTTGCTAACGAACCATCCTCTGCTACCAATTGTAGTGGTAGTAAATTCGACGAATCCAGACGCCGGCATAAGCTCTTTGATCGAACGGGCGGGCTGGGCGAGAGTAAGGAGTCTAATTCAATGTGAATTTACCATCCATACTCTTTAATGAACTCTTAAACAACACTGAATATCAATGTCCCCGAGACCACGTTTTTCCAAGCCTTATATACTCTATACCAAAAGGCCATGCGGCAAGTGCAGGCTACAATTGGTTACACTCACAGTCACTCATCCCCCCCCACTATGGTGATTGGCTGCAGGGCACTGTTCACAGACTGTTCATGGGCAGCGGCAACGCCCCTCCTGCAGCCTGGGTCGAGGGCAGAGCAGCTTCTGTTTACTTTCCTTTTGTCTCTGGTGTCTCAGGGAAATCCTTCCGTGTAGCACAGCTGCATCAAGCCCTGGCTTGTTCACAGCACACAGCCAGAGACTCTCCACAGTGGTGGCAGCAGCTCTTCAAAAGACTTTTCCCAATACAGTGTTGGGTCTGTCTCTAATTAAGGGCCCAGAAATGAGCTACCTTCTCAGCTCTAGAGAAAAAGTTAAGATCCTGGGTGTCTCAAAATGACCACTTCTATAGGAAAACAGCATTTGCAGCACTGAGAAGTGTGATCGTCATTGTATCACCAAAAGTGGCAAAAGTAGAGCCAAGATGGTCAGCTGGTCAGACTAAGACCACTCAGGAGCATCTAATGTCCAGTCTCCCTCTCTGAGCACCTACACTCTTTTTTCTTTTGGTTCAGTAATACTGAAGCTGATGAGACAGATTCAACCAAAGAGAAAGTCAAAAGCCTATGTGCTTAGCCTTAAAAACAGCAAGTCAAAGTTTTATTTCATGCTTTTTAAAAGGAAGAAAAAAATTGCAGCCATAACCAGGGAAAAGAATACCTTCCCTCCTGAGCCTAATTTGCGTCAGACCCACTTCATCTCCAGCAGCATCACCCACATGGCCATGCTCTTATGTCACCTACACACCCTGTAAGGACACATTATGTTATAGGAGAAGGGGCAGTGTCTATGTGCTCACACCTGCCCTGGAAATGAACTTGGTGACAGCTATCACAACATTCCTTGAGGCAGCCATGGGATAAACCTTGCTACAAGGTCAAACTCACTCTCATCTATCCATAGCACCCCAAAACTCCTTTGTCAGTGCCCCTGACAGGGAACAGTCCAATCATCCCTCACAGGTTAACAAAACAAATTGCCTTGAGATCCTCTCTCTCTCTAGACACAAATCATGGCATCTCTATGCCAACAAACACATCTTGGACTTATTCAGCTAAACTTCCACACCCTGGTTTGAAGCCTCAGGGCACCGCAGGCAGGACAACTGGGCTGAGCAGGACTTTTTGCCCCATCCGCAGCAGGGATGGAAATCATGGCACCTTACACACTGGTATCCAGAAACCTGTTCAGCAATTCCTCTCAGCACATTTTCTTTCACACAGAACACTTGCTGAGCAGCGCAGCCATTTGCGGCAGCTTCTTGATGCACAGGCAGCTTCTTTTTTGTTCACAGCCACTTCTGCTGGGTTGCAAGCCCCTGGGCTTTGCCCGTGGCAACCTCATTTGTACACTGGACAAGGGCAAAGGGATAATTTAAGTGGCTTTGGAAGACACTGCAGCTTTGAGTAGAGCCACTCCAGAGTGAGGATTAGGGCAGCAGAGAGGTTCTGAAAGGGAGCATACTTACATACTACTTTCAATGTGGCTTTGGGACAGCAAGCATGTTCAAAAGACCATGGATACTGCAGGAGCTACCCTCAGAGCTGGACGTGGAACAAGGAAGCTGTGCATCCACCCACAATCAGGATATTTCTCTCCTACAAAAAAGGCCACTGGTTACTGTCAGTTTTTCCAGCCCTGCCCATTATTTCCCAAGGAACATGCCACCCTTCTTCCCTCTGAGCTTTAGCCAGTGCCCTGCTGTGTACATTGCCCTTTCCAGTTTCTGCCAGGTGTGCCAGCTTCTCAGATCACATCAACTGCTTCTGGATCCACAGCAAGAGCCACTCGGTTCCTCTCTCATTAGTGCCCCAGCACTGAAAGATCATCCTCTCTCCAGAGTAAACACCTGCTCTGCACACATGCATCAGGACTCACAGCTGCCACGCTGCATCTGCCTGTGGGTTTGATGTGGTTTCACGCAGCAGTCAGTGCACAGCATGGTTGGAGAAAGCTCTGCGGGAGGAGCCAGGAGGAATGCTGTGATTATCTTTGTTCTCAGGGAAACCCCAAGTGATTTAGGTGAGGGAATCCACTGGGAACTAGAAGAGGCACAGGGCTAAATATCTGTTCCCTTTTCTATAGCATCCTGGGATATTTTTCAGGAATATGAGTCACCTGGACCTCATTTCTAGATCTCAAGTCCACGTACCACCTTCCACTAGAAATGACACTGCCTACCTGTTGAGTTGCCAGTCCCTCACCTTGTAGAAACTCACTTTCCTTGAAATTGCAAGCACAAACCTGCTTCCACTTGTGGGAACTGATCCAACCACTGCCTGGGCTAATGAGACTGTCCCCTTTCAATTTTCTAGATTTGCATAACTCTGGAAATCTGTACTTAAAGCTTTATGCTTTTTCACACAATTCTTACTCCTAACTCTTACCTTTTGGCAGTTGCTGTCTTAACCATTGAAAGCAGCAGTGAATGTATTAGTTACAACAGATAGCAAGCTTTTAAATATCCATGGCATTCTTAGCAAAGAGAAACTATGACCAAGTGACCAGAATACATATTCCAAAAATAATAGACAAATGTAAATATATCTCACAAAACTATTGCTGACCTCAGGTGGCATTAAACTCACAATTTTTCTCTACTCCTTTGGATCATCTTGGGTGTATCAACAGCTCTGAGCAAGCAAACACCCAGAACTCTTTAATTTTTTATATATATTTCTTCTTCTGTTAGTTCCTTTGTAAAGTATTTTTGCTGGAGCACAAAACCGGTTTCCCCTACCTGTTTTCAACAACTTGTTTCTTCTTGTCCTGCTGCTGTTAAAAAAAAAAAAAAAAAAAGGTTCTGCTTTTGCAAAAGAGGTTTTTGAAAACATTGAGTTCATATTTATTGTGTCATGCAATCAGTCTGAAGCAACCTGCTTAGAAGTTAGACATAAAAGAAGAGAAGGCATAAGTTGAGCCTCAGACAGCCAGTTGTGAAAAGTTTATCCTTGACCCAGAGTCAATATGAATTTTGTCTTTCACTTGCACCATCACCACTAATAAAGGCTCTGTATAGACTCACTGGGTTCATTTAATTATTTGCAACCAGATTTCCTTCAAACCCTGCTACTCCTATTCCTTACCGTTGTCAACAGGTTTCCACAGGGGAAACACTATGAAGCTTTGTAAGTGTTTCTGTCAGTGGTTACAGAAAAGAGAGAATCTACTCTATCTCCCAGGACAGCATCAGCTCTGCAGGAGAAGCTGAAATAAAAAGCAGCAATTTCTTATTTACTTAGTGATATCTAGGCCAACAATATGAACAGCTCCCTTGTTATATTCAATTTGCTGATATAAAAGAAGAAAAAGCAGGTTTCTTTCAGAGCAAAATAGCTCTTTAAAGTTGCTGTTATCACTCAAGCGCTTCATAATTCCTCAGCGAGCAGAGTGCACTTTCCTCAGAAATCATCCACAAATACAAACCTTAAATTTTTAAGATCCAGTATGAGCATTTATGCACATTTCTCTTTTAAATCTTGCAACTTCTCTGTTGTGGTTTAGCTCAGCAGGCAGCTAAACTTCTCACACAGCTGTTTGCTCACCCCCGACCTCAGGAGATGGGGAAGAGAATTGGAAAAAAAAATAAAAAGGTATACCTTGTGGGTGAAGACAAAGTTTAATAGGACAGAAAGAGAAAATAATAATAGTAACAACAACAATAATAATAATGATAATGATGATGATGATGATGATGATAATAATAATAATAATGATGATGATGATGCAAGTGATTCACAATGCAATTGCTCACCACCCACCAACTGATACTCAGCCAGTTACTGAGCAGCCAGTCTCCTGGCCAGCTTCCCCCAGAATCTATACTGAGCATGACATCACATGGTATGGAATATCCCTCTGGTCAGCCTGGGTCAGCTGTCCTGGCTGTGTCCCCTCCCAGCTCCTTGTGCACCTGGCACTGCCTGAGAAGCTGAAAAGTCCTTGACTACTGAGTGACAACTAAAACATCAGTGTGTTATCAACATTATTCTCATTCTAAATCCAAAACACAGCACTATACCAGCTACTAGGAAGAAAATCAACTCTATCCCAGCTGAAACCAGGGCACTCTCACAAGCAGTCCCTCATTATTATTTACCTTATTTCCATATTTTTTAAACTTATGTTACTGGTTTTACACTGTCATTTCATACAGTTTTAGTCAACTGACTCTTCCTTCATAAGGCTCTAAAATCCATCCCGTGGTTACAGCATTGGCAACACCTCTGAGGGCTGAGTATCACACATCTTCGCCTAGATTCAGGCCTTTTTCTTGCCTTTTCTAAGGCACTTACAGTGCCACTTTCAGACTAGTCTTTGGTTTTTATAATCTATTGTACCAACTATGTCTGATGGGGTTTAAATATTTAAGTTCTTCCCTTCAGGAGCAGTGCATGACCAGGCAGCCCCATCAAAATGACAATACTGCCAATTTTAACAGTAGGAAGAAAGTATATGAAAGGAAGAGGAAAGGCAATTTATACACAATCCACATGCAAGGAAAAGCCTCCTTTTATCCTTAATTATCTTATATTTGGTGCTTTCATAGGGTCCCTTCCTCAAACACAGTTTTGTGTTCATCTGGTGCACTTGTAAAAATCACTTGAGTTAGCAAGTTTACAGGTAACACCACTTGGGCATCCACTTGAACATGACCAGCTGTTGCCTTTTCAGCCTGTGTTCTGCAAGTGGTAGCATTGTAAACCAAAATACATTACTATAGTAACTGCACTTGGAATGACATCAACATACAGCTATCCTAAATCACAGATTATAGATTCATCTAATCCCCTTACACTCAAAAATATTTCCCTGTCGTTCACTTCATTGATATTCTCTTTTACCACTGTTTTTTACCTAATTTATCCATTTTGTCTTTATTTTTGTTGCATGACCATGAGCCAAAGCATTTTCCTTAGCATTTTCCACGAAGTAGAGGATTTGGTTTTTCTAAAGCACCTCAGACATTCCAAACAATATATAAATACTTAGTAACAGAAGTATTGATGGGGGAAATACAGTTTCATAAGTGGTTGGAAGCAGTTCCTGCGCTGTCACATAAGCTAAAAAATTGGACAGAACATTAAATAATCATGTTGCATATACATGTGAACTGCAATTACAGTTAGGATAACACAGGTGCCTATTAAAAACATGTTTTCCATGACCATGATTCTCTAGTTAATAGTAAATATATAATAAACTTACTACTGTTTTAATATTAATATTTAAAATAATAAAAGACTATATAATAAATAAGCATAAACCAGGATTTTGCATTTTTTAACCATGCATGTATTTCCTGGAAGATATTAACACATGGCCTGACAATAACAAAAAAAAAAAAAAGTGACATGAAGGGATAATCAAAGGAAAAAAGTAAAGAAAAATGACTTCCCAAATACAACAAATAACTCACATGGAGTTAATTGTCAAAATTCCCAGTGCTAACAATGGAACTCTTGGAGCTGCTTTTCAAAGGAATGTCTTATGATATTTTATAGCCAAAGATGTCTCTTAACTTCCACTGTAACCAAAATAGGTGCACTAAGGCTCGCTGCTTGGTCTACTGTGTTTTCCTTGACTTACGAAGGAGGGCTACAGCATCCTGACTGTTTGGATCACTAGGATGAAGCAGCTGCCTAAATCTGCTCCATTTCTCCACTTTGAACATACTAGATATGTGCTTAAAAGGGAATGGAAAAAGAGCTGGGACCATTGTGTAGAAACCACATCACAGTGAGACCCAGAAGCAGCCAGAGAGTGAGCTACATGACTTGCAAGAAGCAGAGCCAAGAAGTAATTACCTGATACCTTCCAGAAAAGCTTTGAAGGAAATTACTATGCCACCATGTATATTAAGTACAATTTCTGTGTTCCAGAAAATTATTTTAGAGAAAGCACGTCGTTTTAAAAATTTTGCTGGGAATCACTGACATGCCCTGTCCCTGGTAAAACACTGTCCTGGTTTTGTTAAAACCAAGTTTCTCTTTTAGTGAATTTGCCTGTCAGCTAAAGCCTTCATATTAGCTGCATTTTCCTGGAGAACCAGATATATGTTTTGGTAAACATAGCAATGGAATGCAAAGTTATTGATAAGCATGGATGGACATCTCGTGAGAGGGGCAACGAGAAACAGGTGACCAAGAAACTGACCAACTGAGTATAACATCCCATTCACGTGAATACTTCATATAAAAGTGGGAGATCAAGAGGATCTCGTCCCTTTTTCCTTATGGCTGACATTAGGAGAGGACCTTGTGGGCCGTCCCTGCAAACTGAGGCCCAGTGACAGACTGAATCCAGCTCTGGTTGGCTGCAGAGTCCAATCCAGGACTTTGGGTGCTGGCTCTGCAGTTGCTGGGACTTTCAAGATTGGTTTTGTGTATTTTGTATTATTTTCTCTATTCTTATTAGTAGCATTAGTAAAACATTTTTAACTTTTCCAACTCTCTTCTCTCTGTCCTTCTTTCCCTCCTGATCGTCTGTCCCTAGTGGGAAGGGGGGAGAGGGGGGGGCTAAAGGGGGAAGAGGAAGGGAGAGGGGGTTAGCAATACATCTACCACGGTTTTATAGTCATCCCACAATCAAAACCCTCAACAAACACAATAATTTTATTGCCCCCATTGAACATAAAAAGAGATTTCAACAACAAGGCTACAGAGAATAACAACTTTCCATGCAGCTATTGCAGTCCAGCACCAAGGAATGAATCATGTAAGCTGTTCGTTAAAGTCTAAGAATGTTTTATAGCCTTGGTAGCATGCAAAGATTTTTAGGATTCAGACATGTTACCCTCAACCATGCAGTTAGAAATCTAGAGAGAAGCTGCAGGTGTCTACCCAGCATTAGATTTGGCCACTGCTGTCTGTGACCTTGTGACACTGAGAAATGGCCACCTTTGGCAGAAAAGCTGTATCTGGAAATTAGAAGACTAATCCACTTAGGCCAGTCTGAGTAATGAAAAGGGAAACTGGCGTGGGGGGGATTGCTATTTTCACCCTCATCCACATACCACCCTTCATAAATCAATACTTGGAAAAGATAAATATCTTCTGCTTCATTCAATTCCTACTTTGGCTTCTTAAATTTCTCTTTCAGAAAGGATTATTCTGTTCTGATCTCAGAAGTGAACCAAACAACAGTTTTGTGGTTTGGTTGGTTGGTTGGTGTTTTTTTTTCAGAAATGGGTCTGTGTTTTTAATTTTTTAGCTTTTTTCTTATAGTTTTAACCCATAAAGTTTTGCAGTTCAGAGAACTAAGCCCTAAGTGATGAAAAGAAATAAAAGTAAGCAAATCACTTTTGTGACTGCAAAGAAAACATTCAGATTTTATCCCAAGACACTCAGAGGAAGGAAAATATGAATTTGGATTTAATTTTTCTTTCATCTAAAATTTTACAGTTTAGATCCATTAGAGGCAAATACCATCTCGACAACATATGCAAAACTTATTCTATAAATACTGTTATCGTGCAGTTCACCTTTTCAGGTTGTGAAACTATCTAGAAGAGGAAAAAAACCACTTTCCAAGAATTATCAACTGAGGGGAAGAAAAAAAATCAAAATCTTGTTTGGAAGTCTTAGAAGGAAGAGTAAACAGCTTGTCACTGGCAAGCAGGGGAAAAAATTGAAGCCCCTCAAGGCAGAAGTCTAATAGGTGTCTCTAACCCCTTGGATTTCGTGTCTTGTACTCTCCCATAGAAGTATACTTGGTCAAGGTCACCTTTCTCTTAGTTCAGGAGTATCATTTATGCACCTGTTCAAATAGTTTCCCTTCAAAAAGGCCTCTAAACTACAGTATCTTCCTTTGAATCTCTGCATTCAGCGTGTGTTATGCTTTTGCAACAAGGGAAATAAAGGAGGGACAGTTACCAAGTCCCTTTGCCTCCCAATATAGTGCAGAAAAAAAACTGCCTTAATAAATACAACACGGGTGCTGACTGGCTGGTGCCTGCTTACCCTAATGAACTTAAACTCTTATTTGTAGTGGACATCTGTCAAGACAGAAGTGAGGCACACAAGTCCTCTTAATCCATTAGCTCTAAATCCAGCAGAGCTTTCACACTTCTTTTTTTGAATTGAAGAAGAAAACCTGAGTGGGAACATAAAATGAGGCAGTGCACAACTCAAGAGAAGATCCTGGGCAGTGAGCACGTGAGATTTTGAGGCAAACAGCAATGAAAACCAACAACAAAACTGGAATTGTGATGGAAAAGCTGTGAGAAGAATGCCAGTCTGCAGTTCAGGATGAAACAGTAAGTTTGAATTTTTGTTGTATTTTTCCTATTTCATTTGGATTTTTAATCAAAGATAAAGCCAAAGACAGAGAAAGGATGGGCTGCACACCCTCTCACAATGAGATTGAGAATACAATTGCAAGAAGTGGTCTTAAGGCTTTCAATAAACCCAAAAGTGTTCTGCGTATTGATCCGGGAGATAAAGGAATCCCACTGCTTGTTAAAGGTTCATCTTGCTACAATATTGATGAATTCCACCAGTATGGGATCCAGGGGAAAGAATACCTGAGAGAAAAGGAGGATGAATTATTGGACCAGGACAACAAAGATGATTTGCAGTTATCTTCCAAGGCCCATTCAGATCCTCAAGTTTCCAGGGAAGACAAGGAAATTGAGAGGACAGCCACAGATGCTGAAGTTGTTATGTCCAAACTGATTGAGTCTCAAAAAAGTATCACTGAGGCCATACAGATCAGAAAGCAAAGCTCCTGTGAATCAGAAGCGTCACCTTTCATTTGGGATGACAAGGATGAAAGCAATGCAAAGCAAATTCCCAAGAAAGGAAAGAAGCAAAAAATCACAAGCTGGCAAAACAAGGTCGATCTAGCAAAAGTAAAGAAAAGTCCATTTCGTCACCGTGCGAGACAGAGAAAAAAGTAGATTTCCCAGAACTGCTTGTTAAGGCTCATCAGAGTGCATACACCTACTTAAATCCCAACCTCTCGAAATATGAAACTATACTTCATATGGCCAACCAGGCTACCCAAACTCAACTCTTCCTACAGCAGATGGTAAGCTTTCTTGTGCTTCGTTTTGATGAAATCAACCAGCTCTTGGAAGAAATTGCCAGTGATGGTGAAAGTCTCCTCAAAGACATAGGTGGGAATCTGGCACGGCCAGCAGAAAAAGGTGATTTGAAGGAGCACCCTGATCTTCTGCAACAACTACTGCAGTACACAGTCAATAAAATGCAGTTAGTGAGTGGGACACTGGCCTCTCTCACGTCTGACGCCCTGCAGGAAACATGCAGCTACCTGCAGTCTGCTGCAAGCAACCTGGAAGGAAAACTGAAAGCAAAGCAAAGCTTTGATGAGCGCCTGCTGAGGATGGTGAGGCTGCTTGAAGCCTCAGCAGTGAGATCCTCTCAGTCCCAGGGTGATGACAGGACTCTCTGCTCTGAGGACAGTGGCATTTGCGTGGACAACGAATCCCTCAAAGACTTCAGTGCTCTCAGCCAGCATGGAGGACAAGCAAGCTGTGATTCCTATGCACAGGGACATCCATCCCAAAAGTATGCCAGAACAGTGCGTGATGGGACAATGTCGCCAGGCACAGCCACATCCCATGACTGTGCACTTGAAAGGCATTTTAAAGATATATTTTACTCATCTGTGCGGAGTAAAGAAGCAACTTCTTGTCAGGGTAGAGTACCAGAAGGCATTTCTACCACGCCCCAATATGCAAACTTGAGAAAAAGTCATTCCTATAACTCCTTCCAGTCTGACTCTATTCAGGAAGATGAACATTTCAAAATATGTGAATCAACAGATTTTCCTTATGATGATGATGAAGATGATGAGGGAAGCACCCTGGGCGAGGATGATGACAACACAAGTTTATCAGATATGGGGAAGGATGCCCTGCCGAGGAGGCCCCTGTCTTCACCTGCAGTCACTGATAACACGCAAAGACAGTCCATCAAGAGGACAGAGAATGCAGAGAGAGAGGAAATTATTCTGAAGATGAAATATGCCATCAGTGAAAAAATCAAGTTTGTCCCAGCTAAATCCAGACATAAAGAATGGACAGAGGATGAGAGTGGAAGAGCGGTTTTAACAACAAGGCCCAGTACAGCAATGGGCAGACAGAAAACCTTCAGGAAACAACGACGGTCCAGGTCAGAGGAGTCCCTCAGAAGCCAGGCAGAGGACCCGACCCTCCTAGAGCTGCAGAGAACTCAGAAAGAGCTCAGCAAAAGGCTTGAAATGTTTTATGAGAAGAAGGATACACATAGCAACCCAGAGCCTTGGAAATCAAGAGCAGCACCCTATTTACAGGATGAACAAGTTACAGCCAGGTCCTCTAGCAAATTGAAGGCCTGCCTCTCAAAAAATTTCAGCATCCTGCCTAACCAGGATAAAGTCCCTTTGTTCATGGTTGATCAAAATCCTGCCAATCAGCTGGATGAAAAAAGAGGCAGAAAGCCTTTAAGAGCTACTGTGCCCATGCAGGAGACACCAGGAGGCAAAGAAAAGGAGCTTCCTGGAACACAAATGCTCAGTGGCAGCAGCTGTGCCCCCCGACAGTCTGTCAAAAAGCTTATTGAGACATTCAGTCCTACTGATGATCTTGTAAAAGCCGCACCTTTAAGATCTTTAGGACCAATAAAGTGCATCAGAAAATTTGGACTTCCAGTTATTCCACCCACCATTCCTTTCCAGAGAGGCCTGGCACCTTTAAATCCTAAGCATCGTATTTCACCAGTAGAAGACACGGACCCTTCAGACACCAATGGAGTTTCTTCTAGCTTTCCAAATGCCTTTCCTCCTGCACTAACTGCAGAATTAAGCAAGAAGGACACAAAGGAAGAAGCTGACGAAGACCTTGAGAACCTGCCACCACCACCACCTGAAATGTTAATGGACACGTGTTTCGATTTATCTGAGCCTGAAGAAACTGCAAAAATAGAAGGAAACTCTTCAGAAGATGCCAAAAAGCCTGCCAAAACAGAATTTCATGCTGCTAAGAGAGCACAAGTTTCCCCAAAAATGAAAGCCTCTGTCCAGTCCATTGACTTACTGCCAAGTAAAAACATCAGTGGCCCCAGTGCGATCACTAATAAAGGTCTAAGGAATACGGGAGCAGGGGACGAGAAACTGCAGAGGTACTCTCTGGAGCTGAACCCTACCAGTGTGCACATACCTAGCCAGGAGGAGATACTGGAAACCCAGAGGAAAGAGGCTGCAGATTTGTACAAGCAAACCCATAAAATCATTCCTCTTCAAAATCCCAGCGGGGTTTCAAAACCACACATCAACAGCTCAGAGAGCAAAGAGCCCAATTCACCTGCGACTTTGGTGCAGTACCAGAAGCAAGGTTCTCCTGATTTGCTCAGGAGAAATGAAAAAGGCTCAGCATTTGCCAGGAGGGTCTCCCCAACGAGAACTCCTCCTCCTCCTTCTCCACCAATGGAGAAACGGCTTTTTAGCCCCCCAACACACCACAGACGCTCTCTGCAGGCTTGTAGCAACCCGCAACCAAGCTCACCCACCACGCAAAGGAAACCGAGTCCCCCCGCAAGTCCCAGGGTGCCCAGCCCACCCTCACAGAAGAAGCTGCCTTCTCCACCACCCCAGCGAAAACCGCTCAGCCCTCCCACGGGACACAAGCAAAGCTCGCCAACACCATACCGGATGCTGGGCTCCCCAGCCTACCGCCGAGATGCAAGTCCCCCACCGTTCTCCACCGCTCCTTCCCCACCAACCTCCCCATCCCGCTCCTACAAGGGGCCAAGACCTGGGCTGGATGCTGGAGATGAGCACCAGCTCTCCTCCTCCAAGAGAGGCAGCAATGTTCATTCGATATTTTGCCCAGCCACCTCTTCCTTATTTGAAGCCAGACCTCCACAGGAACCCACCAAACCCTCTGTGGAAGCGACCAGTCAGCCTGAAGCTTCACCGCTTTCCCAAAAGACCAGCCTGCTTTTCCGGCAGCCTGGAGACCGGACCAGAAAGCTATCCCTGAGCGCTGCCAATCCTCAGCCGTTTGTGAGGAGAAGTTTCTCTGACCGCCGACCAGGGGTCCTGTTTCGTCTTCCAGCTGCCGTGACATCTGGCAGTGAACCCGCGCTTAACCACGCAAGGTAAGAAACTTCCCACTCTAGGCCAAGGAAGCGGAAGGGTAGCACTGCATTGGCTTTCTGAGCTCCTGATGAGAATTTAATGTCGTTGAGAGATTTCCCAGAAAAGCGCTCTCTTCATGTGCAGAACAGACAGCTGGGCAAAGATACCATGGCAGTTGCACTAGGTGATTGTTGTAGATCACTTCCAACTGAAATATTCTGTTCTATTTTCTCACCCCAGATTTCAGTCTGCCAGTATGAATACAGGGAGGAGTTAAGCTTCCATGGGTTGCTCAAGCCTTACACTTACATATCTGCTGTGACAGGTACCCCAGGGAAAATTCAGTGTTGGTTTCATGGCACAGAACTTCTCTTATTTGCATGGGGGCTAAAGATAGCCACATTCAATTCTTAAAAGCTCTGAAGTAACCATCAGGTTACACACATCTTTAAATAACCATTAGGAGGTAGGCTTGGACCAAGAGGAAGGGTATCATTCCTAACTTCAGCTTCTAAGCCAGTAAACTGTTCACCTGATATCTCTATTAAAATGTTTCAAATCAGCTGGCAAGAATGACAGATAATGTGAGCTTCTGAGCTTCTCATGTAGGCTTTCAGAACTAGGTGCCAATTTCAAGTCTAATGAGTCCACAGCCCAAGCCCAGTTTTCAAAGTGGAGAAACCTCCCATGGCTACTGAAGATTAATTGCTCTGAAAAAGTCAGTTTAAAGAAATTGAAGCATCAACACACCAGTTCCATGTTTGCAAGCATTGGTGGCCATTTTTAAAAAAATCTGGGCTTACCTTTAAATTCTCTCTACCACTAAAAAAAAAAAAACAACCAAAAAAACCACAAACAAAAACAAACAAACAAACAACCCACACAAAACAAAACAAAACCAAAACCAAAACAAAAACAAAACAACAACTCAGAGCCAGCTAGGAAACAGAAATGGTATTTGGGAATACTCAAAGATCAGTGTAACAGCCCGGAAGTAAAAAGGGTTGTTATTCTAGTTTCTTAGCATCTTAGGATGTTTAAGTCCATTAAGCTCTAAGCTACGCAAGAGGATTAAGACCCTTCTCAGGCAGCCTTTCCTCATGTGAGGAATATTGTTACTCTTGCCAGAGAACAGCTGAAATCATGTGAATCATCCCCATGAGCAGAGATTGCAAGACCAACACTAGGAGGAGACAAAACTGCACTTGTAAGTGCACAAGCACTCCGCACATTGTGAATACTGGGACAGTCATGGATACTGAATGAGTAAAGGGACAGTCATAGGCACTGAAGTAAGGTGTCCAGGAATTCCCTCCCTAGAGACAGAAAAAGGATCAAGTTTCCCACAGGGACAGTAGAGAAAAGTGCTGAACAAAACATGTGAAGAACACGGAGAAATGCAGACCAGTTTGCATTCCCAGTTCTAATATTGCAATATATTCTGACATTTGAAAGTTTCCTAAAAGTCCTATATGTTGTTGCTGTGTTTTCTGTTGTTGTTGTGTACTATGTGAAGTCAGCTTTGCCTACTCCAGTGCCTGCTAGCAGATATAAATGTTTTCAGAAGAGGCTTTATATCAAACCTTGCAAGACAAAAGCCCTGGCAGTTTTATGGATCAATGTGAAAAACAGTCTTTTATAAATTGTTAGCTAATTTATGCTTAAATGGGGTGTATTATCTTTCTATTGTAGTCTGTCAGAGCATAGAGAGTAATATAAAAAAAAACCAAAACAAACCACTGTAAATAAAATCTTCCCTTTCATGAAAAAAATTATATATGCTAGTGTTATGATATACAGCATTTTGGAAGAACAACATATATCCTGAGCCAAATTCAACTTACCATTTATACAAATGGACATCAAAAGTAGTCCTGCTGAGTTAGTCCAAATTTATATCAATATAAGCAAAAGGGAAAATTGGCCCATTAATTGCCACATACAGTGATTTAAAATGCAATACACTACAGTGTGTTTTCTTACATTTAAAATAAGCTGCCTGGAGGAAGCTTTTACAGACCTTACATCAAATGGCCTTATTTGAATATCACAGCAAATACACTGACGGGCAGAGAACTGTTTTAGGAACCAGCATAAGGCAGAAGCTCCAAGAGCTCCTCCCATCACTGCTGCTCATCTCCAGTCACTGGGGACCAGCACGGTTGCCACAGCTGTGAGCGCCACATCCCCATGCACAGATGCCGACCCCTGCTCTTGCAGCAGATGCCATAAGAGACAAACCACCATACCCTGGTCCGTCTTTCTCCTTCAAGTTCATTAAGCATACAAGGCTTCCTCTGCCTTGCCATTCATTCAGCTGACGGACGGAAATTTCGAAACATGTCCCCAAACCAGATGTTGTGCTCCTAAACCTCCTCGTTCTGGCCATGTTTGCATCTGGTCTCAAGTTCACAAGCTATTCCCAACCAGCTGTCAGTCTCCTTTCCTTCATTCCTTCCCTTGCTCTACCTCTCCTCTACAAATAGAACAATGCCTATTTTTTTGTCTGTGTGGGGGTTTTGTGTGTTATTAGCAGCTCCAAGCACTAGTCACAGGAGGGAGGAGAGGCAGAGGCAAACCTGCAATAGCATCACTCTTTTACAGGTAAAACATTTTGAAAATCAGTGAGTTAGCCAGTTTCTACTATGCTCCCAAACTCAAGGATAGAGTCCTCCAATTTTTCCATGCCCAATTAAAACATCAATTTGCTGAGAAACAGATTGTTTAAGAGAGGAGCTTGTACAAGCAACATGTTTCTCATTAGGCAGCTGAGCACCCTCTCCCACCCACTCCATTTTAGAAGAAACACCAAAAAAGGGGGGTGACTTCCATCTCACTTGCTAACTGGTGTTGCCAGGCATTAAATGTCACTGCTATACGCAGACTTGCATGTCTCCTGTACACTCGCTGATCCCCTAGAAGGCAAAAAGCATTTCTTTCCCAAGATTGTCTCCTGCCCATCCTGTTCTCTAAGGAGTATCAGGACTTAAGACATCATTAGCCCTAAGGTGGGAGCTAGAGCTTTTGTGTCCAGTCTTAGGGTACTTGATGAGAGTTTCAGGTTTCAGTGCTCAAGTCAGTACAACTGGTTCCCACATGGACAGCCAGTACATGGACAGAATGAGCTGACTTTGCTGGTTTCTAAGCTTGGTCGTTTGACAGCAATCAGCAGCTATTGGCATCTTATCAAGGCATAACATGTACAATCGCTCTGCTCACAGAAATCTTGCTGATCTGTAATAGGATTTCTGTGTGTGCAGTTAAACAAAATAATATTTTATTAAGATTCCTAATCTCCCAAGAGGTAGAACAAAGATAAAAGATTACATGCCTTTAAGATATTGTTCGAGGAGGGCTTGAGGATGGATTGTGTTGACTCAATCAGACCGAAAGCAAGTAGCCCAAGTGAGACCTTCTGCAACTGGGTGATATTTGGGTCTGGATTATTTTCATGACTGGTCACATATCAGAAATCTCTTCCTCAGTTCAAATAATTAAACTCCTAGCAGTCAGAGTAGGAACACGACAGCTTGTCTGTAGTTGAAAGCTAATACAGTTTAACAGTTTATATACTTAAAACACAATAATGATTCCCAGATAACTCATGTTGAGCTTAAACCACTTTAATTAGTTACAGCAACACAGGGCACATTTCAGCATGAAGGCCCAAGGCGTGAGACATACATGACTAGCTCCACTGCTATAATAGATCTTGATTCATAAAGTCCCTGTGACCCTAAAGATTGCCAGTGTGACTTCAGGAACATCATTTACACTTTCCGTGTCTCAGTTCTCCTGACTGCAGCATCCCACAGTCATGTTGGCATACTCAGAAATCACTGTAACCTCACTCAACAGATGTGTAACAGAGGTAAGACCTTTCCTCCAGCAGGGTCTGGAACAAGACTTTTTGTGCAAGTCTGTGTCCACCTGCAAGTAAACCCAGATTCATACTGATCCCCGGTTCGACATATGAAACGTTTGCTTCCCAGTAGACTTTTGGGAGTGAACAGTACAGTGCATATACACAGGAAATTACATAGTATTGTGCAGCATCTGTGCTTTGAGGGTTAATGTGGTCTAATCAGTGCTGTTTTAAAAAGTCACAATTCATTAGCCTCTTAACTTAAGCATCTTTCCTTCTGCAGCTTGGAGGAGAGCCCTAGGAAAGCAGGCGACTCTTGGAACAGCCCTTGCGTACCCGAAATCAAAGAGTCCAACAGATCCGCGTCCCACCCCGAGCTCTACATCGTGGGCCAGGGGCTGCAGAGGGACTGACAGCAGAAGCACCTGCAAAGAATCAAAGCCAGAGGCCCCAGGGGGCCTTAACCAAACCTCCAAAGCCTGTCTCCATTGTTTTTTTTAGGAAACAATATGACGGCATCACATGGAAAAACCCAGACTGGTCCCAACAATCTAGTGAAATATCAGTAGAGGGGTAGGCAGCTGCTTCTTCTTTGGATTGCATTTCGTGGCGCAACTCGAAGATTTACACTGAGCAAAAGAAATACTTCGCAGTTGGTCAAGTCTGAGGCAATTTGATTTGATAAAGACAGGACCCAGAGAGAAGTCCTTTGTTTCGCTGTTTGGCTAAAGGAGTTCAAAAACTTTCAGAAATTATCAATATTTGACAATTTATTTATTCAGGAGGCACCAAAGTTTCAGTTATGTAAAAAGTGTCTGTTGTGACATTTCCAGGGGGGAGGTAAAATCCTGAACCAATTGATTTTTCTTGCAAAAACATCAATGGCTTCAGCAAAACCACATCTTTACACTGGGTATTTGTCAACATGCAGAAAGAGAATAAGACCAATACAAGTTAAAACAAAATAACCTCTTTTAAAGGAGTAAAATTAGGGACCTTATTCCCTCAAAAAAGGCTTTGATCTTCTAAATCACCCTTGATCATCATATAATCTCATCACCTCTAGTTTCCAGGGTACAAGGCTTAATCCTGATTAGAGTAGTTTTGTAATAGCCCAATCAAACATTATGAATCCTGAGGCACCTAAGGACATGTATTTTTTTTCTTTTTTTTAAAGAGAAGAGAATGCTAGCATAGAGAACCCTGCTCTCCCTGAAACAGATTTATATTCTTTCTGATTTATGCCGTTTGAGGGGATTTATTGTCATTTCACTGAAGAGTCTAGACAGATGTTTGTTAATAAAAACACAAGTTCTTTACAGTCGATTAATCCCAGGCTTTTACAGTGGAATACAGTTTCAGAATTTACTGGATCTTGCTCACCTCATTTATCATCACAATTAAGATGCAAATTTGAATTAATGTAATTTTAATTACTTTAATTTGATGTGATTTTATATGCAACTTCAGCACAGAATGAGATCCAGGAAAAAAAAAAAAGCCATTTGTGGTCCTGTTTTGATAGGAATAGTTTAAATTTTTCTTATGGTTTTCATGATAGTGGCATCTGGGCACTCCGCCTTCACACAGGATTTTTAACCTTTCCTGCCACCTTCATGGTGGGAGAACTGAGACTCGTGTTGTGCTGTACAAGGGACCCCTTTGGATACTGAGCTCCTGAGGTTTTAGTCTGGTGCCTTAATCACAACGATCCTTCTTCAATTATTTCAGTGCCATCTTCTGACACCTTAATTGTCATATTTAAGGTGAGGTATTGAACAGAAAGAAGCAACTCCCGGTAAGCAGATGCTGTGGATCGTCAGGGCTTTGTGAGCTTGAGGTGGTACAGCAGCCTTACCCAGAGTGTACAGCCAGGAGATGTCAACACATCCACCTTGCAGTCACACAGGCAGATGCACCGTCCCCTGTTGAACTGGGAAATCACTGCGGGTACTGCAAAGATCAACAGCAGGGCAAACTGCAGGCTGGCCTTCCCCCTCATCAGAAGTGTAGCTCCCTCCCAGATACACAGAGATACAAATACATTCGCGTGCACTTTGAGTTTGTCTGTTCTGCTGGCAGGAACTACCCAGAATGGAACCAAATCAGGAACATGACAGCAGAAAGTCAGCGCTTTGCATGCCTAAATGTGGCTTTGAAGATGAAAATGTGACAGAGTGGGAGGACAACTTCTGCTCAGCTGCTACAATCATTTTGTCTCTTTATGGTTTCATGCTGAAATGTCCCGGCACCCATGATGGGTGATGAGAGAAAGTATTCATTTATATACCCCAGGCACCAAAATCTGTGGTACAAGAGCTACAGCGGCACATGGAGCAACACTTCAATTCAGCAATCAGGCTGGAAACCTCCTCACACATGTGCCAGCTAGACGTGGAGTCAGCCAAAGCATCTTCCCCCAAAAACCAGGCTCCCCTGAAAACCTGGCACACAAACTGTCATCCGACCACAGCATCTCTCCCAGCTTTGACTAAGCCCATGGTCGTCAGGAGGCTCATTGCAAACACAACCCCACTTGAACACTGCAGCTGCTGAAGGGTTCGGATGCTGCTCTAAGGACGCTGCAGAAAACAGAGAATTATATTCAAGAAACAGAGCTTCTCCAGGAGCGATCTACAACTTTATAATATGAATTTGTGACTACATACAGCTAACAGATTCTCTTCAGTACAGTTAATGTACAGGACTATTGCAAATAAAGTGTTTACCTTCAATTTGTATCGCAAGCATGAGATTAAGAGTAACTATAGTATGGAGGAAATTATAGTTTGGGTGGTCACTTTAAAAAAAAACGTTTATACAGTTTTTTTGGACAACACTTTCATTTTTCATTAATGTAATTTTTCTGGAATACAATTGTTTTATAAGACCATACTCAAATTTAAGATTTATTTTTTACTGATGTAAATAAATCAGAGTTTTTATATGCAAGGTATGAATTGAGCTCTCTTACATTCTGTATGCAAACAGCTTAAATCTTACCCCAATGTTATACTACTGATTTCTTCCTTAGTACGCTAACTAGTGCCCTGTGCTATAAAAAGTCTATTTGCTTCCTCCTCACCACAGTGCAAGCCTGTTTTATGTTTTACTTGTACATCAATTAAGGTTGCATTTCCACTACACAAACGTGCCTTCTTTAGGCTACAAGATCAAGCCTGTACACTGACAGAGCAGAGCAGAGATCAGCTGTGCTTCCACCCTTCCCGTGCCCTGATTTAAGCTTGAGCTACCTGGCAATTTTGTACTCTGTTTAGTAGAGTTCCTGCATGCAACCACGGCTAGTTTGAGCAGCAGGTAGTGGTTTTCCCCTAAGGATTAAAACCAGAGTGCACCTGCTGCAGTGGAGTCTCATTGCAGAGGGGCTGAGCACAGAGTGAAGCAGTATCAGTTTTCCAGCCAGGGCTTCACTGCTGCAAGAACAGTGGCCAACAGCTCTGTGTGGCACTTTATCTGCAGACCTTTAAAAAGCTGGCAGGTGCCCTTGCTTCCAGTGACGCTGCTCACATCTCAGACCTTGCAGGGACTTGTCATTCCATACCCTCAGTATCTGAAGACCACAAGAACATGAAAGCACTACTTATACTCCAGTTACTTCTTTGACAAGAACTACTCCAGATATTAGCAATCTGGATGACAGCACTACGCAGGTTATCAATAAAACCAGCGTGTCACAGTGTTTGCGCTGCCACACCTCTGAACACCCAAAGCATTTCATAATCATTTATGAAGTTTCGTCATTAAGAGGAATATTCTGAGAAGTTGTTCCCTTTGCTCTATGTAGGAGGGAAAGAAATCTCAGCACAGAGATAGAGTAACCTGTTCTTACTGTCATGTCTCATCAGTAAGGAGCTGCCAACATCTCCTGAAGAGAAATCCTTCTAGATTAGCAGATCATTAATCCATCCACAGCAGATACACTCGGTGCCATCATGACTGCAGTGTGTATAGATGCTTGTTGCAGTTATGAACTTCAAACTCAGATTTTGATCTTCCCGGGCAAGATACTGCAGGTTTCATAATGCTTGCAGTATTGATTAGGGACTCATTTCCATGTTGTCCTCAGACAAATATAAACTCACTACTGTATATTGGATCAACTGAAAGTTTGGAGCAAAGATCCCAACTTTCCATTTCTTGGCCATTTTGGATGAATAATGAAAATGTAAATGTCAAAAAAAAGATGTGCAGATACAGACAGTAGGCACTCAGCTGGACAAGGTGGTCAAGACCCAGGACCACGTTATCCCTCTGATCTCATTTTGGTTCATCTCACATCTGCCTGCCCTGCATATACCCTGTTCCACCACTGCAAGCACAAAATTATCTGCAGCCTTCACCATCCCTAATTGCTCTCCACTTTACTGACATACTGAATTTCAAAATCTGGCCGCTTACCTGTCCTCATCCTTTCTTTAGTAATATTCCACTCTGTGACTGCATTAAGTAATCCTGTGAGGATTTCTGGAGTTAGACTGTATAGAGTACAGCCTTTATCAAGGTTCTTTTAAAGGAGAAAGGGGTTATAAGCCTGTCTTACTCTGTATGAATCCCTCTTGCTTTAATAAAGTTTTCCTTGAGGCATAGATGAATTGATTATATAGCAATTAAGAAGAAACTGAAAGCTTTCAGTGTTAAAGGCTGCTCTTCATTTATTATTACTATTACTAAACCACTGGGTCTTCAGCATATGAATGAATGAAAGCTGAGGCCTAGGGCTGCCAACACAGCAATGTCCTTCACAGTATCACAGTATGTTTGGGATTGGAAGGGACCTCAGAAGATCATCCAGTCCAATCTCCCTGCCGGAGCAGGAACACCCAGATGAGGTCACACAGGAACATGTCCAGGTGGGTTTTGAATGTCTCCAGAGAAGGAGACTCCACAACCTCCCTGGGCAGCCTGTTCCAGTGCTCTGGCACCCTCACTGAGAAGAAGTTTCTCCTCAAATTGAAGTGGAACCTCTTGTGTTCCAGCTCGATCCCATTACCCCTTGTCCTATCATTGTTTGCCACTGAGAAGAGCCTGGCTCCATCCTCACGGCACTCACCTTTTATATACTTATAGACATTAATAAGGTCCCCCCTTAGCCTCCTTTTCTCCAAACTAAAGAGACTCCCCAGGGCAGTGACTGTAAAGCTGGGAACAAAACTTTCCAGGCATTCCAGTAGACACAGAAAGATATATAGCAAGGCTGACATGGCGCTACAGGTAAAACCTAAACCAACAAATTCACTGGCTGCTTGGCTTTTGAGTGTGACTCTAAGAAGTCAACCTAATGGGGCAATTTGCACCTTGCAGCCTTCCTGCCTCTTGAACCCAATATCAGTGTAAGAGTCTTATATTCAAACTCTAAATTAAACCTGTCGGTATAATACAATTTTTTTTTTTTTTTAATATTTTTAATGTTTTCCTCCACTTCGAAGTGTTGTGTCTTTTCTTGTAAATAGAGTTACCATAGACATTGAGGGCACAAGGTAATGCATCTCTCTGGAGTTTTTTAATACTGATGTTTTTTAATCAATAACCTGATATCCAATGCAGATCCTTTCATCCTCATATTTCGGAGAAAACACATGCATATACGTACATGCGTTAATGGCATACCAGTAGGCTTCCATAGCACGCTTTTTCATGTGGATAAACCAGGCAATGGGGAGCATGAGGGCTGCCCGGCTGGCGCTCAGCGCTCTGCAGACAGACACAGGGCTCCTGGTAAGCAGTTACCTAATTCTGAATCTGAGACAAATATAATGTCGATCCACGTATCACATTAACAACAGCTGGTAACAGGATATCTCTAAGGTGCAAAATGAAGAAATAATCTAGAAAGCACCATGGACAGTTGAAATAAAATTACAATGCTACATTCTTCATGTTGAAAACCTCAGGACTTCAGAACTACTTATCCTACCAATAGCCAAGAGTGGGAGAAAGCACGTACTGCACCTCTGAGCTCTGCCAGCCCAGGCGAGGCAACAATTTCCCCATCCAGCCCTGCAGATTTCTCTTGACAGCCAAAGAGCTAGGAAAAGCTTTTCCACAGGGAAATAAAAGAAAAAAAAGCTGCTGGAAACACACAACAAGCGCAGTAGGCATTTAGATGCCCAGTGTATTCCCAACACAACGGCTCAGCAGCCTGTCTGCTCCAGCCACACAGTGAAGTTTGTCGTAACTGCCACAGAGGCTGTTTACAAACCAGCAAAAATAGAAAGGCACTTCTTTAAATAAACAGTGTACTAGTAACTTTAGGAGTCCTTCGATGGGTTTGATTTAGACTCCTTGCAGTGAAAAGGAGACTAGAACTTGTGCGAGCGTCTCTGTTCTTCAGATGATGCTTCCCAGGAGACTGACATGCTCCAGAAGTTCAAGGCAACAGCTCTGGGGCTGAGCATCTCCCACCACCCATTTTGGGATGGCAGGCCAGCCCAGCAAAGAGGTAAGCAGAAAGCTAGCACAGGGCCCAATGGATCCAGTTATCTTGAGGTTTCTATCTCAATTGTTTTTTCCTCCTAAATTTGCATAATACTGAGCCAAGACCTGAGCTATATCTAAATTTAATTTTGTAAGCCAAGCACTTAGCAGTACTCTGAAGCACCATCAGGAGGACCATGCATCATCCACGTTTGTTTATTACCATGTTTGAAGACTAAGAAATGTTTCTGATGTGAAAGAGCAGTGACTTCAAGGAGAGGGAAAAATACTACCCTTCCAACAGCAAGTTTCACTGTCTTTACTACGGTGTTTTAAAAAGATCTGAGAAAATATTAGAGCAGAGAGGGGGGTAAACAGGCAGTCTGTTTCCATGATTTTGTCTCCAAGGAAAACAAAAAAGACATATTCGCTTTGCTGGTAATGGCAACCCTGTAAGCTCACGGACTGTTCTTCCCTCCATCATGCTACCCTGCCTGGGCTTTACTAGGCCAGGATTAGATGATAGCTAAGCAAACACACACAGCTACATAAAATAGATTTTTTTCCTCCAGAAATCCTAATTCATACCTCACACATGCATTTTCTTTTGTAACATCAGAAACTGGCAACCATGCAGAATATGCTGACAGAATGTTATGGTTTGCACTGGGCTGTGAAGTGTTTTTTCCTAAGGCACAGGAATAATGGCAGCTACACGTTAAAATGTAAATTTAGCAGATTCAAATGATTATGAAACAAAACTGTTAAACAATTTCTTAAGAGGCAGCAATGTCAATGATCACGCAGTTCATCAGGAGTCAGAGCCAAACCTAGAAGCGCTTGTTCCAGCTACACAGGAATTCATTACGCTGGGAAGCACTGGCCCATGGCAATGAGTTGTCACATAGCTCTGGGCTGAACGGCACCCAGGCTGGAGTATAAATAGATTTGTGAAACCCTTCTCACCTGTTGTTGGCCTTATGGTCAGCTCATCCTCTACAAACAAGTTACAAACAACACTACTTTACTGCTGTTCTGGATAAATGCACATATATCTGCCGTCTGAAAAGCAGGGCATGTTTTCCCCATGAAATACGTTTCCTCTTCTTACATATAAAATTGTGATTGAAGGCAGCTATAAGCCAGAAATTACTCGGATTGCAAATGTGCAAAGCTTTGAGATTTGGGCCAAGTATTCTCCAGGTCTGTTGTGAGCAAAGGATATATCTAGTTAGAAAACTTTATTCTATATAGGACCTTTTGGGTACATTGTCTCCCAAACGTGTAAATAAATGATGCCATTGCAATGCCAAATAATGAAAAGTAGCAGCGGATGACACAAAGAAGCCATGGCAAAAGACAAAGAGGAGGAGAGGGTCACTAAGGAAAGGATACAGTGGGACAGATTTATGCATTGTTGGAAATGCACTAAGGAAGATCTTAGGCCAGCTTTTACTGGGACAAGTGCAATCTGTAATTTTGAAAACAAACAAACAAACAAACAAAAACTATAGCTTCCTACAGGCATGAAACATGAACTACTGTCACCCCTGGGCAGGACCAAAAGAGGGGCACGCTGTTACCATTACCGTCAAATGGAGCATTAATGGCAGGATCACAGGGAGGTCCAGCCTGCAGGGCCACCCACCAGCACCACTGGGCTGAGTTAGCTGGTGGGTGGCCGTTCCCTGAGGAAACAGGAGCATGTTTTGTTTTCACTGAGTGATACTGAAAATAAAAAACTGCCAGAATAATACAGTAATCAAAGCAATAGAGATCCTGGTACTGGCACAATTATGCACATGTGAAAGTCATCTTATTAGAATAGCCAACTTCCCTTCTTGAAATAACACGTACTACTACTTGTATGTTTGCACTGACAGAAATGTGTCAACACTGAGCAGTTTTATAGTCTGATCTATTATATACGCTGACAGCATGCACAGACGAGGACTATTGTGAAAAGGAAGTGTCTCTACGTATAGATGTGTGCGTACAGATGTGTGTGCATCTGCAGAGGAAGCCCCAGCAGCAGCAGTTGAATCAGAGGGAATGTGACATTTGAGGCCGTGCCCGAGAGCCGGGGCACAGCTGCAGTGCTGGCCGCAGGGCACCGACGACGTCCCTTCCAGGAGCCAGCAGCAGGGAGTGACAGACCTGCACATCCTGCAGCCTTCACCCCAGTCTCCAAAGGGGGCCGAGGTTGTACGTGCTGCTCTCAAATGCAGCAGAGGTGAAACATGTTAAACCACCATGAAAATAGCACAGCCTTTATTTATCCAGGGCACAGCTATTAGCACAGAGCATGGCTTTTACAGCTCCTTTACCACTGCCAACTGCATTCAAAGCTGTTGGGGGGCTTTTAAGGAAACACAGGGGCAGTTTGTTGGCCAGAGTTACTGTTTTTTTCAGCTAAAGATATCAAGGCAGAGTGGAGGCTTAATGGTTCGGGTCAACTCTAATTTTAACTAGAGTGGTTTTCTCACCTCTGTCTGTATCAAAGGCAGTATCACAGTATCAGGATTCAGTGTCAGCTGTCAGAGATTTGGTAGCAATGCAACCACTTTTATTCCCATCGTCACTATTTACCAAGGACTAAAATAGCCACCTCAGTGCAAATCCCCTCCCTCTGCTTGAGAGAGGGATTGCAGCACCTGGTTCCCAAGCTCACCTTTAACCTTGGCAAGAGCAAACTCTACCAGAATCACCTTATTATGATCCATGCCCCAGCTGCACCTCAGCAAAAGCAGCTCCCTTCAGGTGCATTCTTTAATTCTTTGCTCCACCTCTCACAGCAGCACCATGAAGCAGAATCAACATTCTTTACAACAGGAGCCTTCAGCCTCTGCACCATGCTTTGGGTCCAGCCTTCCTTCCTTGTCCTCCCAGTTTGCCATTCATTTTTCCATATCCTTCCCAAAGTCTTCTTGGCACTGCCAAGTTCATGCACGTACATTCTGCTGCAGGGGTTTGTGGTTGCACTTCCACAGGCAGATTCAGGGTCCAGCTAACCCATTTGCATGGCACATGCACTCCGAAGAGCGGGTAAGTCATGCCATCAGGTGTGTGCTTTGACTCTCGGTGAGAAGAAAGTGCCCATTTGAGGAAAAGATGAATTTTGCAGACTGGATTCAGTGTATGTAGCACCAGTCTCTCTGCTCATGCAGCTTCAGAGTTCTAATGCCCCCTTGCACAGGGAGATGGCAAAAGACCACTCCCTACTCTGCAGGGGAATGTAAACTTTCTTCACTCCTTTATGGTAGACACCATATTTACCTTTTCTCCCCTGCCTTCCCTTATGACAACTCTACCTTCATCAAGCAGGAAGAACCTTCTGTGACAGCCAGGGTCTGTACTGGGCCTCTGGAAGGATGTAGGGTAAGAGTAAGCCAATGTACAAAGTTGCCATTCATTTATTTTCCTATCCTAACTTCTGTGGTTTAGCAACTGCACTGCACATTAAATGAATTAAACTGGGCCTGCAAGTGCAGCTTGCAGTTTCCTCTCTGGTGAGACTTCTGTAATAAAATTATAATAAAAATAAGTTTGAGAAGTTAAATATTTAAATTCTTATCAGTGCTGGAAGAAGGTTCAACACTGATTTGCCTTTTGTTTGTGCCATCCAAAAACCTTAGTAGCTTCTTAATGGCTTCTGAGATGTGCCCCTGTGCAAACCTGTGGCAGGAGAGCTCGTCTGAGCTGAATTAACCTTCACCCATTAAACCCTCTGCTTGTCACCAGAGACATTGTCAGCTAGATTTGATCTCACTGTTGTAGGACTGCCCCTCTTACAGGGAAACTGCCTCAGCTGGAGAGTTAAAAAAATAAAACACCTGGACAGAATAGGTACTGGCAGGCAATGCTTTATTCTCACCAGCTGTGGGGAGCAGTATGCATGAAAGCACCACTCAAGGCCAACAGAGAGTTAAGAAACCAGTTACAGGGGTTACATTTCAAACCAACTTTGCAAGTGCTACAGCTAAATGCATGAAAACACGCTCTAGAGACCTCATATCATGTGCACAAAAGCTTTTTTCCCCCCCAAGTGCAGAAGGTTCCCCCCACATTCCCAAAGGCCCAAGCATAGCCAAAGAGAAAGTAAAACTAAAGGACTGTTATTCAGCCCAGCAAAAGCAGCCTGTGCAGGGAGCACTTACGGGGCTCCGGAGGGAGAGACCTGCAGAGGAGGAAAACAGCAAGAATAACTTTTGAGGTAGAGGAAGCAAAACCAGGAGGCCCTCGAGAGATGCCAGTTGCTTAATTAAAACAAAACAAAACAAAAAAGGCAGAAAAGCAACCTGTTGAAATAGATCTCAGGCAGTAGCAAACTGCAGGTGCTTAAGGAAGTGACATAGTTCCAGATCTGCAATTTAAACAAGGGGCAATGGGTACCAACTAGAACACAAGAGGTTCCACTTATATATGAGATCTGCAAGGACTGTGGCTTCCGCTGCAGGATCTCCAGAAACACTGGTGTTTCAGAGCCAGGTCCCTGGCTTAGATCGCATACCAAGACTTCATAGAGATGAGTTCCTGAGTACTCCCTGCTACCAAAAGTTGGGAGTTCAAAAAAAAAAAACAAACAAACAGCAGCACAAAACATTTTAGAAGAGTCTACTAAATAATTTTGCCACTTTAATACTGTACTAAAAAGAGATTCCTTAAGAGGTGCCACAGTGCAACCATTTTATCTGGCAAGTTAGAGTCCTGCATAGCTTCAGACATACCGAACAATGCAGCACATAAACATAAGACCATAAAATTCCTGGAATGGTCAGATCTCCCTGGATTATTCTTTGACCTCCCAGCTTCCTACAAGGTCCTTGTATCTGTCAAGAACCTGTCAAGGCGCTTTTAAACTTCCATGGGCCCAGTGTGTCTCATGCTGTTATTTTCCTGTTTTTTCTTCTCCCCAAAACTTCTATTCTTCTTTCTTTCAAAACCCTGCCAGTATATGGAAGATTATGTGAACACAGATAAGGCTGCTTTGTTTTCATATCTGACTACACAGATGCACCAACATCTGCTGCTTTCAGCCCTTCCACTCTTCTCTCATCACTCCTCCCTCTTGTGCTTCCAAATCTGTGTATGGTGAAGGACTGGCACATCTCCTCCTCACTGTTTCCTGAATCTCAGGTTCAGAAGTGCTTTACTGGTCTGCATAGAAGGCAAATTCTTCACATCTCAAAAGACGGAAAGACATTTAGAAAATCTATATAGTTTTAAAAAAATATACCTTGTCCCACAATGCCTGCACACAGCTTACCTTTGCCCAGGACACCCTCAGCCCACTCACTGCCCAGCCAGCACCCCATGTGCAAGGTGTCACAGCCCCCTGCCACAAACCGCTCTCCTGCCCCTCCCCAGGGGTACCTCAGGGTGCTGGGTGGCAGTCAGATGGCACCCGTCACCTCACCACATCAGTCCATTGCATGTGGTGCACAGGGGACCACAGACAGGACGCATCCCCTGAAACGGGAAGAAAATTTCAGTGCATCTGGTGAGGTTTCTGCTGTCATTGGACTGGGGCTGTGAGCCTGACCTAGACATCTCAGGCCATTGCACCAGCAGCTACCAGAGACTTGTAAAGGGGCTGCCCGGCAGTTCGGCATCCGCTGCATACACTGGCATATACAGTGAGCTGCACATCCTCCCATAACCCCACTGCGTACCTTCTGGGCAAGCAGGTCCTGGCTTCTCATTCTATGCTTCTGAAATCAAACCATCTCTTCCTACAGTTCTAATGCTTCCAAAGCCCATCTCTTACTTTGTAAGTAAAAATATATGTATGTGCACATCTCTTAATTTCTATGTATATAAATATAGTATTTTCCTTTTTACAGTTACAAATTGCATTTACACACAGGTTTTATTTTTTTGGTATCTGTGCAAACTTCTTAGGGAACATGAGGTCAAGACATAAAACTTTAGAAAAATTCTTTTTTAAAATATTTTTTATTTTTAAAGAATTCTTAAATTTTTTTTATTAAGTTTTTTAAGATTTTTAAGTTTTTTTTAAAGTTTTTTAAGGGTTGTTTTTTTTTTTTTTTTTTTTTTTTTTTTTTTTTTTTAAACCAACATCAAAATATATTAAGTAAATGTGTAACTATAAACTCTATCAGGTAAATCCTCTTCTTCAAACACACGGAATAAAACGAATGCCACCACCACATCCACCTTTGCCTCCAGCTGTCCCACTCCACACCCCTCCTTCTGTTTCCTGGAGCACATCAAGCCTTCACATTCAGGTTCAAAAGATCCCAGAGGTTTCTTGTCACATACTGAGGCTGGTTGGTGGCATACTTCTTCAGGCTGGGGCCCATCACTTCGTCAAGGCTCTTTGCAAGCTTGGTGAGCACAGCCCTGACACTGCCGCTTCGGACAGGCAGGGCCTTGTTTCCCAAAAGGAACCAGAGCGCAGGCAGGACATAGCGGTGGACGAATTGAGGTTTCCGGGGATAAACAGTGGCCACAAGCACTGCCAGGTGAGAGAGACAAACAGATTAACAGCCGTAATGTAAACAAGTACGTTCCTTGTACCTACAAGTACCTACAAGTTTTGGTTCTTGGAAGGCTTTTCTGGCTAATATCAACAAGCACAAAGGGCCCAATGGTCCAGAAACAGGCAACAGTGGCTGATCATCCACTGAACAGCATAACCAACCTCTGAGGACCTTAATTTCTCCAAATCAGAGGCTTTGTATCCATGATAGACTTATCAAAGTGAATAATACACATTTTGTAAATAATTTCACTATCTGCTTCTGCATTACAAATGCCAAAAATGGCAAATCGCTGTTTATTTCCGTTAAGAAGTTGTCTAAACCAGCTGCTGAAGATTTTGAAATGCAGCTCAGAGAGGTAATTGAAAGATTTCTAACAAAAGGATGATTACTTTTTTTGTGACCTTTGACAAAGAATGACAGAAGTCCCGTGTGGCTGTTCCTTTTGCTTAGTGGCACACAGCAAACAGCAGTATGACACCACACTTCAAAACTTCAGCCCAGAAAAGATGTGTGTTGCTTGACAGTTTTCTTACAAACATCAGTGACTAACTGAGGTCTGTGACAGAAGGGTCCAAACTGAGGTTTTTTCCCCTCATACTTAGTGGCTTCTAATGAACAGCTGTTTCAAACTTCAGAATGTCTTAGATAATTACCCAAACCCCATTGCCATGGCATTTGAGCATCTCACGAGTTTAATGGCAATTGCCCTCACAACATTCCCTAAAATAGGGGAACAGAGAAAAATCTTACACAGGCGCCTGATATTTAACGCATTCTGCACATTCTCTCTGACGTCTGTTCTCAGCTCATTTTCTGAACTGAGCTCTATTAAATACAAACAAAAATTTACTATCAATAAGCTCCTTGCATGGCAGATTTTGCTGAGAGATCAAAATCTGAAATGGTCTGAAGAGAGCTTTGTTATCTTCTGTTCAGTAGAAACGTTATGCAGTAACTATTTATTATTTTGTAGTGGAAGGACCTTCATTTCCTCTATGCTGTTAATCTAGCATCAGTCATCAACATTTAAACGGCTCCTGACAGTACCTAAAACCAACTCTAGTAAGCAGGAAAAGGGTACCTATTTTAAAATAGGAGTTAATTTATGTTTAAATGCTATTAAACACAGTGGTCACTATGGAGCTTCAGAACAAAAAGAGCTGTCTGTTCCCACTGAATCCCAGAGAGAACATCTGCGCTTTCTAAAGTAGTTCCAATTTATGTTCAAATGCTGTATTTGAAAAAGAGATTAAAATAACTGTAAAAGTAAATTTTATGTTTACAGAGATTTACTTTATCCAAATTATCTTTAAAGGCCCTTTTATATTTGTTATGGCTAAACATGCCCTTTTGAGATTCATAATGAAGAAGCAAAGTGTATTAAACCTTGGATTAAAAGATGCTGGCATAACTAGAAGTGGATTTAGTCCTAATTAAAGCAAGGCTATAAATACTCTTCTCTAGTATATATTGAGATTATAATTTTTTCCATTCATTGGCTATTGCTGGACAGAGCAAGCTACTATTATAAATCAATTATCAGCTGTACTTCCAGTGTGTTGCACACTGCTGATACAGTAGACTGTTTGTACATCCTGAAATGAGTCCATATGATATCTGCAATACAGGCAGGGAGCCTCAGTGGGTTGGGCTGAACTGCCTCCTTCTGCCCCTAAATCCTGCCTTGCACAAAGTCCTTGCCTGTAATATGTGTGTTGAGTTTTCACCTACACTGTGACCCCCCAGGCTCTGCAGGACTCCGCCTCAAAAGTTTCCAACAGGACAACAAGAATCCTATGATGACAAAACAAACCGATCCTCAGAAATACCAGTTGCCACAATTTTTTTTCTAAAGGATGTTGGTTCGCTGTAGAACAGGGACCTCTTAGAGACCTCCATGACCTTTACTGTACTGTACTTCAAAGAGAGAAGTCAGCCAGGGTATTTTTAGGCCTTCTCTTTCCTGGAGGCGGGTCCTGAGATGCCTCAGTGAGAGCTCAGCGCTGGAGCCCAAGCGCTGTTCTTCTCTCACACACTGCAAGCCTCTGCAGAGGCCAGGCAAACCCCTGCCAAATACACCAAGTACAAGTATTTTGCAGGAGGAACAAGCTCAGGACCTTCTGGTGTTTGATAAGCGACTGCACTGTCTATTCTGAGGTATTCCCTCTAAATATTCCCTCTGAAGACTTCAAGAAGTGGAGATTAGTTGAAGAAGGCAATACCTGTGAGACGTTCAATGACATCCAGCAGAGCTTTGCCGCTGAGGTAACGCGCTCGGTGGGCAAAGATTTGCAGCAGCAATGTGTTATCTGAAAGAGAAACATGTATTTCTGCTCACTCTTCCGAGGTTATAAGAAAAAAAAAAATAGTTAAAAAGGGAAGGAGGGGAAAAGGCAGAGGTAACTGCATTTTGTAAAATGAAGGAAATTTATGCCAGTTTCTGAGTCCTTTACTTCTTTCCTTCAGCTTACTTGGGAGGATTTTAAATTCAAAAAGAAAAGTTCTCATTTCACATTTGTAAATCCAGAGTTAACTGCTGTACAATGAGCTGTGTTAAAGCTTCCACATCAGGGCCCTCAAAATTTAAATCACCTGTAAGCAATGAAAATGTTTTGCATCCTGGAGCTTTGCAGAAGTGACCTCCTCCCTTGTCTAAGGAAAAGGATGAGAAGGCTCAAGAGTCCACGCATCCATTCACACTTTAAGGATAAGCTGGTGTTAAATCTTTAAACTACCTGTTGGGATCTATGGACAACACTCCAAGTTACTCTTACAAGAGATAATTGCTGCTCATTGCCAACACCATCCACTCTCAGGTGCTCTTATACTATCTCTGAAATCAGATCTCGGTAGAGAGACTGAAAAACAACCTGATTTCCCAATACTTGACTGCCATATATATTTTAACGTCTCCTGTGCTGCCTGTTTTGGATTTGAGGTCTTGTTTTAATTAATAAACTGCTGCCTGAATTGGTCTGCAAGCCTCCAGTCTCACTGCTTTGATAAGCCAAGCAAAGCTTTTCTTGGAGGTAGAATGTTTGTGGGATGCACTACGATACCTCGCAGTGTCACCGGGAGTGGCACCAATAGGTAGAGTAAGCAACCTGCTTCTTTGTGAACCACTACAGAGTCAAATCCCAAAGGGGTTTTAAGTAGTACTGTGCTATTAAGTGCTCCGTTTTGCCTGAGATATAAAAAAGGTAGTCCCTAACAATCTCCTTGTGAGTGTGCAGTAATGAATCCGTTCTGCTACGCTAATTAAGCTTCTGCTTTGGTAATTACACTCTTCTCATTCATCTTTTCAAACAGACACTTCACTTTTTGTCCCACCCTCTTGCAGTATTGTCAGATGCTGTTTCACATTTGCTCTTCCTCCCCAGGGAGTTACCTTACAGCTGCTGCTTTGAAAAAAGATCTGGAGGTCTTGTGGAAGCACAAAATGTTAATTTGTCATTAATATTGGTATCTACATAGATTTTCAGGGGAACACTTGGGTTTGGGATGGGTGAGGGGGAGCTGCTTGTTTTCTTGTTTTTGTAGGAAGATAAGTATGTTAGCAGTATTCAACTTTCACTTTGAGAGTTTCAAATGCTCGGTACATTTTGAAACATTAAAGCTCAAGTAAATAACAAATTCACCCAGCAGTTACTTTTGCTGCCTTGAGAGACCTAAAGACAGAGGAGCTTTTAATAGCTACTAGAGAAAACAAGGCAACAGGCAGTCTGGTTCTTACTAACCCAGCTTTAATTCCCTGTACTACGTATCAGCTAAACCTGCTGGCCACAGGACAGGCAGCCCCGCAGTTGCTGTATTGAGCAGAGGAATCTGCTTCTCCGCACTCTCATTTTCACTGTGTTCCCCTCTTTGCTATGTTGACAACTACAGGGAAATTCCCCCTCCCCTCTCTCAGAGTGATGGTTCCTCTGGGAACCATCTGGGGCTGCTGGTCTGACTCCATGCCCTGGTGTCAGGCAGTGGCCATCTGAAGGGCATTTCTTTCATGACAGAGAACAGGGCAGGACAGATGTCAGAGGAGACAGCAAGATGTCTTGGTCCCATTGCAGTTGAGCTTGATTTGCTGATTCACCTCCACCTACAAGGTGGCTCCCTTGAGTGGGATTATGGTCCCAGGTCACAGCTAATGAATGTGTGTGGTCTTCAGCTGGGGACATCCAAACCAATGCCAGGGTTAAGGTAAACAAACTATTCAGGCACTATTGGGAAGCAAATTAGTTTGGTTTTAGGTAGAATTTTGGTCTAACAGATGGGGGGGGGTGTTTTATGTTCTTTATTTGTTTGTATGTCATTTGGGGTTTTTTTGTTTCACATCAAGTGATCAAACAATTTTCTAACCAGCTTGCATTTTTGCATGGATCATTAAAGGTGGCAGATGAGGAAGTCTCACCTAAAGCTCAGAATATGAGGCATGTCAACACAGAGCCTCGGTGCAATAGCTGGGCTCTTAGCTATTAAACTCATAGGAGCAATGGGGCAAGAGGTTGTGCTCTCTTACTCTTTGCTAGGAGCATTGAACAATCCTTTAGCGTTCTGGGGTGGTTTTGTCACTTTATAGCATATGGTATGGTTTTGCTCATGCATTTTTCCAGTAGAGCCTTCCTTCCCCCAGTAAAGCCCTAGGGTCTTGAATTTTGAAATATCTGTGATTCAGTTACCTGTTTGAACTTTTACAAATGTCCACAAAAATGAGCAGAACAAAAAATATATATCCCACCCTGTTTGCTTGAGAACCTGTCTCTGAGTAAAGCCACTGTGATAAGAGACAGATGCACCTTGCTCCTGTTCTAGCATCTGCCAGCATGGAAAATTTACAGTGACCTCTCAGAATTGGTGAGAGGGGAATGACGGAAAGCTTCATACAAAACCCTGAAGGGATCTATTTGCCACATCCTCTCTTAGCAGGATTCTGCAACTTTTCCCACACCTTCTCCCACGCACCACAAAAAAATCAGTAAGGGCCAAGAGCAGTAAAGGTCTCACCCTCCTCTCCTGCTTCATGATTAGGAACAACCCAATACTTGGAATACAGAAAGGCAGCAGGTCAGCAGATTCACTGAGTTTGCAAAGCAGCTGATGTGGAGAAGTTGTTAATTTCACTTTAACACCTGCCTCTTCAACACTGAATTTTTCAGGCATATTCACCCAGTGCTGCATTTTCACAGCTGACATAAGTCTGTGTGGCAAGAGAATTTACAGCAGACCTTGGCTATAGCAATCTTGCCCCATGCAGAACAACGTTTGGAATAAGCCATCATTTACAGCTTGATTTATCTTGATTTATACTTGTTTATTCTAAAGAAGTGGGAAAGAAGCCCAGCAAGAGCAAAGAGCCTCCACCACACTTCCCCCTATGTGTTTCAAGGAAAAAGCACATTCCTTTCATCTTGTTTTAGTGGTTGTAAACTTAACAGAGTGCACATATTAGAAATCCAATTCAATAAAAACAAAATGCATGCAGTTTCCCAGGAAAAACAGTCATGACAGATGCTAGTCACTTCCCTCATGCTCTTATAGTGGAAACTTAAAATAATCCCTAGAATGTCCTCTCTGTAATAATCAGATCTATGACCCAGGTGATAAGCAGTGTCCATTCAGCTACACATCCCAACATGATACAACCGATTGGAATAAAAAGAATGCAGGCAGGACTTCATACACATCTTGCAGCAGCTGGATGTTCCCACAGACAACAACAGCCATCCACAGACTTAGCACTCACTTGGCTCTGAGATGGAGGAGCCGCAGCTGGGGAGAGTCAGTGTCAGAGGTCAGCCTTACCTAGGTGATCAATGCATGCTTCCAGCACCTTCACAGCTGCAGCATAAATCCCCAAGTGCTTTGAGTTCAGGTTCTCAGTGACTGCTGCTATCAGAGAGGTCAGGACTGGGTATAAGGCATCTCCAAGTATGGGTGTCATCGAAGCCAGTGCCTCCAGCGCCTGCTGGTTCACTTTCTTGTTGCAATCCTGAAGTCTCAGGACAAAAGAGTCAAAAATCTGTTAAGAAAACAAAGGACAGGAAATCTGGATTAAAATGTTCTTGCTTCAAGGAGAGATGTAGAAACAAGCACCCAGAAATGTAAAATATAATGTTTTCTGTTAGGTCAGCACTTACTAGCACAATTTCACTGTTTTCTTATGGGCTACTCACTGTAGTGGTTGCACCTAATGGTGGTTGGAAAGATCTTCATATTTTATTAAGAGGTTTGAGTGCAGACAGGATAGTTCATATGGTGTTTCTCTCTATATTATTTACATTATTATTTACATAAATCATCGCTACAAATCATTAAATTAATCCCATTTTAATAATGCAATATCTTTGGTGCAGAGGTATGAAAACAGGTATTTATGATACCCATTTTTCCATAAAGTTGCCTCAAGTACTGAGGGCAGTATTGATTTTGCCAAAACTGTGGCTGGATGTGATCCAAGTTTTGTTTTTATCTGTCTCAGAACCTGCATCTGGAGGAGTGCAGGGCTCTGATGAACTCTTCAGTACCCAGACCATTTGTCTAGCTAACAGGTAGACTTCTGAAGTTTAATGTGTTGTGTAGTTCTCATTAGAGCAGGTTCAGTCCCTTGACAGCCACATTATCAGGCACCATTTGCTGGAAAAGGGGAAAAAAAACAGCTGCTGGGAGGAAAAGGAAGAGATCTGTCTCTAGCCATTGTCTTCCTCTTTCCAAAGGGAAAAAAGGGCCCACAGGAAGGGTGAGAATGGTCCCAATCAGGAAAGGGATGAGGATAGAAGTAAATAGGCAGAGTTGTGTCTGCAATAGAAGAGAAAGTTTACAGGAGTATCCTTTAATTTTTGGTTTTTTTAATCAATGCATCCTGATACTTCTCCTCCACCCCAACTGATTTCTCTTCTAGGGAATAATTTCCAGCCTTTCAGTGGCTGTATTTCCTTTGTTTTAACCTAACTGGTAGTAAGATACAGCAAAAGCTACAGCAACAGGAAATTCTGTCTCATGAACAGCACCAAGAGACACCTACCAGAGAAATACAGTTGGACTGAAATTGCTTGCCCTGATGCCTGGAGTTGAATGAAATTATTTGGGGTGAGAAGAGACCAGCCTGTCCCAGACAGCTAGTAGGTAACATAAGACGCACTGTTTTAACTTTACTGGTACAGGCTTGGGAAGGGACCTAACAGGAAAGGAGCGATGGAGATGCCCTACCTACCTGGGAAATGTTAGTGGAGATGAGCTGGGGGTTGTTTTTGCAGTGGTCAAGGAGGAGCAGCACTCCCTCCATTCTTGTCTGAAAGTCCTTAGCTGTCAGGAGCTTGCAAAGCTCCTGGCGCTGTTCAGTCTCTTCCTGTGATGGGCGACGGGCTGTCTGACGGGCTGTCTGACGGACTGTCTGACGGACTGTCTGACGGACTGTCTGGCGGGCTGTCTGGCAGGCTGTCTGGCGGGCTGTCTGGCGGGCTGTCTGACGGACTGTCTGACGGACTGTCTGAGAGGGTGGCATGGGTACATAAGAGACAGACCTTAAAATGGAAAATAAAAACAAAGTTAGACCTTTTGGTGATAATATCTCCCTTTGGTTAATTGTGAGGAATGCAACTTGAGAAGACTTCCTAATGATGTGATTTCAGCTAGATCTTTATCTGAAAAGCAGCTTTGATCTCATGACAATCATTACAGGAGACAATCTGGACTTAACATTATCACTAGTGCTTACTGAGGAAAACCAAGGCACCAAGGATGGGATGCATCTCATTTATCTTCAGGTGTCTTCCCAGGTACTCATCCAGCTTCCCTATGTGTGGAAAAGTAGGCACTACAAAGTCTAAATGCCTCATCTTATGGCAGGTGTCTGTATTATAAGGAAATTAATTGTCCTGGAGAAGTGCCTCTACAACAGGTATGGGAATCTGGATAAATAGCTCAGATGCATCTGAACAGATGAATCCTACCCAGACAGATCAAGGGGCATAACTGAAGGGATCCAGAGGATCAGTAACAGAGGCAAAAACTGAAGCCAGCCATCCCGCTACTGCGCTCACATTATTGCTTCCTTAGCAGCTGGATCCACAGCTTGACAAACCCAATGGGAACAATTCTCTTGGATCAGCCTCTCTCTGCCATGAGCACGAGAAGCTCCTAACCCCACTACTGAGGTGTGCGGTGATCTTCCTGCCACTGCTGAGCACAACAGAGCTAAATAAATCCACTCTGTTATCAGAGAAGGGCAGGTACAGGTAGCTCTCTCACCAGCATGGGGAGACAGCAAGGACCAAACTCCTATCTTGAATGCTGACTGAGGCACAAGGGAAAAAAATATGCTGTCCATCAACCAACCAATAATGGGTCTCAATGACATGAATAGCTACAGAGTCCACATTGATATGTCTCTTGACCAGAACTACCAGTACTGTTTTTGAGTCAGAAAGCAATGACTCAGACAGGCCAAACAAAATGCATAGGAAGTGCTATTTTTGGGAATGGCATCTTGGTTCTAGAATGGGACTTCTCATCAAATCACCCATCTCAAAAAGACTCCACTGAGATAATAATACCCTGATTGAAATTACTTGTCCCAAACCAAACAGCAGAGAAATGGCCCTCTCGCAGCCTCCACAACACTGTCCTCGCCACCGCACTGGATTTTCTGAACTAAAACTGGTGGGTGTCTCTTCCTCTCTCTCAATTTTTGTGGAAAACCCTCCAGAGAACTTGTGTTCAGCCTAATGTAGAAGTAGACATTTTTGATCACGAAATATTTGTGGGGCAAGGAAACAATCTCTGGTACCCCTTGTCTCCACCAGAAAGATTTTTTTGAGGAAGAGACATGCAAAGCTTGTCATGTGCTTTGTCAGATATAACAGAAGTGCTCAGTACCCTTCATTAGAAGGCAAGTTGTCCTGGGGCATCATCAAGCCATTTTTCTTAGACTCCTTGGCAGAAGGAGGTTTCTTAGACTCCTTGGCAGAAGGAGGTTCCTTAGACTCCTTGGCAGAAGGAGGTTCCTTAGACTCCTTGGCAGAAGGAGGTTCCTTAGACTCCTTGGCAGAAGGAGATTCCTTAGATTCCTTGGCAGAAGGAGGTTCCTTAGACTCCTTGGCAGAAGGAGGTTCCTTAGACTCCTTGTCAGAAGGAGATTCCTCAGACTCCTTGGCAGAAGGAGGTTCACATTCATGGTCTTCTGTCCCCTACACAAATATATAAAAAAACATGAATCTATAGAAGATAAAAGAGGAAATTATTTGTTTAAAACACAAATTATAACCAGGAAGGATCACTGCTACCAAGAAAGGCTTAGGAAAACATTTCCTAACTTAGAGAGGGAGATGGGCCAGAGATCCAGTGATGTCTACTATTTGTTTTCAATAACATAAGGTAGGTTATAGGTGCTACCATAATGGGCAGCAATACAAAATCCAGAATTCATTAGTCTTGTGCACAAGAATAATGCAAACTGTTAAGGAAACAAACTGGTGGGAAACATTTGGACTTTCTGGAGGGTGGCCCATTGTGTTGGGAGTTAATTTGGTTTACGCTCATTCTCCCTATCCCCGACAAAGGCACATGCCTGTCTAGAATGTAAATGAAAAGGAATGAAAAAAAATAGGGATGATTTTCCATGGGATGCTGAATTCATGAAGCTTCCTCCGGCTTCAGAGAGCATAACAGCAGGGCAGTGTTCCCAGAATACACACAATATGCGTACTAATTATGATTGCCTTGTGCATCTTTTGTATATTTGGAAATTTTTTTGGCACTAATACTTCATCTGTTGCAAAGACTCTATTACCTTCAGAAGCACTATTCTCCCTTCCTTGCTTTATTGGGGGGTGTGGGGAGTAGCATTGGGTTTTTTTAATGCTTGATGGTAGAACCATTTTCTCCTACTTTCCTTTCCTGTTTGTGGCTGATATTCAAAATACACCCACTTTCTTTCTAACTATACTAGTTCATTCACTGTCTGAAGATAAACAGGCTAAGGATCAACAGCTCATTCCCAGGAGCAAAATGATTCAGCAGAAGAAGAATGAGGTAAAGAAAGATTATATATGTTTAATCTCATATTAGCAATCTCAGTACTAGCATAAAGAAGACATTTCTCCTGCCAAGCACTTACCTTCCGCTTAATCATTGCCATAACAGCTTCCAAGTCCCGTGAGGGGGCAGACTTTTTCAAATAACTATCAAATTTTGGATGACTCATCAATAAATTCAGCATCTTCCGTCCATAATATCTAACATAGGAAAAAGAGAAATTAATACAGACTACTACTGTCTTTTCTCCCTGGCCTTGTGAATAAAGGAAGGAAAAGCGTTAATAAACTGATATTTTAAACTCATCATGTGTAATACCTGCATGAGGAGGTATTACCTCTTCAGCAAAGAGATTTACCTCCTCTTACTGCAACTGCACAATGCTACCAGCTGAACACAAGAGGAGAACATAGGGTAACAGGAAAATACAATTTCACTCTGAAACTGAGGGTATGCTTCTGTGGAAGCGGAAGATCCCATGGGACAAGTGAAGACCACCTCCTGCTTGGATGTCATGGCTTATTTGCAGTGTCTTGCTGCCATTGCACAATAATTTACTTCCCCTTAACTGACAGAGAATCTAGGACAGATGACCTCATGCTTACTATTTATTATTCTATACGACATGTATGCACATGGGCAGCTAATTGATCATGTGTTCTTCACATCTATTAATGGGAATATAATTAATAATCAGACTAATGGTTTGGTTTGGTTTTTGGTTAGTTGTTTTGGTTTTGCTACTATGAAACTTCAGCTACTGTGAAGAGGAAATTTGGACGTCATTCAGCCACAGCCAACAACATTATACAATGATTGGGAAGAAAAATTTGTGACTACAATAGGCAATTAAATCTGCAGAAGGGATTTAGAATGATTGAATATATCACTTGAAAACAGCTGGATTTTTTCTAGGACAGTCTTAACCTTCCCAGAAATAGATGTTTGGGACCATTCAGTGACGAACAGTGGCCAATGCTTCAGCTTTACATTGCACACGTAAGGTGAAACAGAATTATTTGACTGCCTAATCTGAGCTCAGCTGATCTGAATAAAGAATCATTCAAGTCACAGGAATTTGTCAATGGCCTCTCTTGCTGGACAACCTCATCTTACTCAGTACAGTCATCTCCCCAGACGTTATCCACACTGTGAAGTAACTTTTTAAATTTTACCTTCCACTCTTTTGTGGTTTTATAATTTATAGCCAGGCATCAAACAGTTTTCAAATTTTAGGAGGTGAAATGAAGATCATCACCTTGTGTCCTGATGACAGTCCAGAGCAAGATTCACCAGCGTGTGCACCAGCACCTCAGTACTGGTAACTATGCCCGAGAGGAGTTTATTGGCTCCAGTTCGCTCCATCGCAGTCAGTAGGTGTTCGGCTGCAGTCTTGCGCACCAGGACATTGCGGTGTCTGCAAACAAGGCAACAAAGACTGGGGTAGGGGGAAAAAGAGGGCCAGAAGCACAGGCCTCGGTCACAGCATGGTCCCTGTCATTGCTAGGGAAAGGACACACAAGTTCTCACTGCCATTTTAGCCACCTGTAGGTGATTTGTCCTCAGATAAACACAAAATTGGCATTGTACAGAGAGGCTACCTGCAAGTAAGAGGAAGGAATTCTACCTCCCTGGACTATTTGATACTTAATTTCTTTCCTGAAATTTAGTCTAGGAAAGAGGGAAATGAAAGACAATTTTTACTGACTCATCAGAGGGCTCCACTACACAAACAGAACTGTAGCAGTCCTGGGGCTTATTCCACCTGTTTATCTCCAAATCTGCAGAGGGAAATTTTTCACAATGAGAACAATCAGTCATTGGAATAATCTCCCCAGGGAAGTGAGTTTCAGCTGGACAGGGTGCTGAGCCACATTGTCTAGACTGCACTTCTGCCAAGTAAGGTTGGACCAGATGGTCCAGGTGGTCCCTTCCAATCTGGTACTCTGTGATTCTATGATTTAAGGCAGCATTTGCTTCAGTTATCCTATGGGAGTCAGCCTGTGAAGGCACCTATAAAGCTGCTCACTATCTCAAGGCTGACTTGCAACATCAATTTGAATAGAAAGTAGAGATCTAAGGACATGACGGTCAGACAGAGCCCACTTAGTAGGAGCTGTGCCTGCTGAGCCGCACCCAGCACGTTCTCCCCAGTGTGCTCCATGTGTTAGCAATTAGCCTCCTTATTTCTCAAGTTAATGGCATAATGATGATGCATGGCTTTTCTCAGTGCCTCTGTGGTTAGCGTTGTGAAATATCAAAAGGCACTCACTGCTAGAATAGCTATTGTCCCTCTTCCTGCAAAGCCACAAGACTATACCACCACGCATTGCAGGAACTTTTGCTTCCCCATCATTCACCACATCTCACCAGCATTGACATATTGTGGGAACAAATAGGCTGCAGGAGGGCAGAAGTAGATGCAAGAGGAAGGGAGAGAGGTTTATGATCAGAGAATCTAATCACCGAGTTCACAGAAGATGCAGGAGACAGGACCCTTCCCTCCCATCAATTCCCTTCTGCCTCCCATCCCTTCCCTCTACCGACACAATTCAAGGTGAAGGATAGCACTAAGAAAAGAATGACGTACTGGACTCCACTGGCCATGAGAGCAGTCATTGCTCGTGCAGGAGTCACACTCCCCGCCATGAGCCCCAGGGCTTCATTGGCTGCTGTCTGAATGAAGTCGTTGGAGTCCCCCATCTTCTGCAGCAAGACCCGAGCAATCTCATCCACCTTGTGGTCCATGTCCTTCTTCATGGTCCTGAAGAGATCTCCAAGAGTGTTCATTGCACAGCAACACACCTTTGAGCGGAGATTGTTCACCTGGGGAAGTCATGAGGGGAAATGTAAGAACCACCCTGTAGAGAAAATCAATTCTCCAGGTGAAAGTCCCATGAAACAACATGACTTCTCACTGTGTCCAGATGGAATATAAGAGCACAGTAAGAGCAGAGGACCACAAGTACAGGAACACACTTACTCTGACGCCAACTTCTTCTCTCTCAGGCCCACTTATACAATTTTAATGAGACTGAAGGCCTAAAAATATTGTTTAATCTAGAACTAAGTGTGCTACTCAACCCATAATGTGCACTGCTTTGATTTTAGACCTTAAAAAAAAATAAAGGCAATGGCTGTTTTTAAACTATAAAGGTACAATTCATAAAGACAAGACAGAGGAAAAGTAGTACTTTCTTCCTGTCCAAAATCGCAGCACTGGCAGTTTGAGCACTCAACGAGGAAACTGAAAATGCAGGCTCAAGTGTACAATCAGGCTAATATGCAGCATGGACTTGAAGTCCATCTACTGCTCTGCCTGGTCAGGAGAACCCCAGCTGTTGAACTCAAGGTACTCAAGCATTTTGGAGGTCACATATAATTACAGCTGCAACCCATGGGGTTTTGCAGCATTCAGGGCTGTTCTTGGGTGACCCTTGCTTCCAAAAGTCTCTCCCATAAGGGTAAGGAAGAAATAACTGAGAGTCACGTGCTTCATTTGAAAAATACTTTGAAGGACAGACCAGTATTTCTTTCTGCCAGAATTAGTTGTGCCTCTTAATAAAAGAAAACCATATAAGTGCTAGAAGTGCTTGTGAAAGCAAAATCTGGGACTGGAGTGAAACAAAAGCTGAAAGATGTCTCTGTGCATGATCATAGAAGAGAGAGGAGGAAATTTCCTCAGAAATATAAAAGTGATATAAAAATCAGATGAGCTAAGCTGAAAGGGCTTCTTGCCCTAAGCCAGATCTCACAGGGGTAGAATCTGAGTCCTGCATATCTAAACAGAAGGGTTTAAAGAGTCCAACAACACAAGGAACATTCAAGCTTCCAATGTCATTAAATATTGGAGAGGAGGAGTTGCTTTCATGGAAATAAGCTGTCCTACTGTCTTCTGCAAGCAAAGGAAAATTTAATATATTTGGCAATCATGCAGTAAGAGTACAAGTCTGTGGCCTGAACTGGCTGCTAAGTGCCAAGTTGGAAATACAGCCACAGATGTTATTAATTAGCTTAGGGTGAGACCTCTGTGTTCACTGAGAGATGAGACAGTGAAGCTGTGTGTGACTGCCTTGCTCACCCCACAGCCAGGCTGGTCTAAGCACCCAGTTGCTGCTGTGCAAAATTCCACAGGCACACAGAGTCAGCAGTTTAGTGGAAAGGGCAAATTGCCAAAAAGCAAGCAGAAAGGAAGGAGGAAAAAACATCATCAGGAAACACAGGAAAATAAATACCTGCAGTCACTCACCCAGGTTGCTGAGGAGGAGGAAGAAGTGGGAGGAAGCTGGGAGGCAAAAGCTGCAGTGTTTAATTACAGCTTGGCAGAGACTTGGGCTGTGGCAAATCACCTGCAGTTTCTGTATTTGTATATTGCATGAGAATGACACCTACCTCAAAGAGAAGAGACACAGAAGCCCTGCATGCCTGTAAATACAGCTATATTGTGCAGACAGATCATATAGATAGGTGACATAGCCCTTAGAAAAACAGTGAATAAAATAGTGATGAAGGCAGACACCCACGTAAATGAAGAAGCACGTATCAACTCTATGCTCTCATGTACGAGGTGCATAGGACACAATCGAACATAACATTCTTACCTCTTTGATAACTACCAAGGAAACATCATGAAGTTTAGAAAGAAGGACTTCTGAGTGGGAGACAGCCAGGCGTCTGATGCTGGTGAGTCCCTTCACTTTCTCCTCCCTGAAAGGCAATTACCAAAAAGATCGACTTTTCTCACCACCCAAGAACTTGGCAGCACCCTCTAAAATTACCAGGGTGTCAGCTCAAACAAGCACAGGGAGGTGCTTCTTATACAGCACTTAATTAAATTGTGGACTCGTTGCTACAGGATGCGGTCGTGTTCAAAAGCACACATAAATGCAAAAGGCAAATAGATGGTTTCAGAATGGCTGGGTTAATTTGCAGCTGTTAAACAAGACACCCTTCCTGAAATCACTGGCACACAAAGTCTCTATGTCACTGCTTCCTAGAAGCTGGAAGACTGTGCCATGTTTCTGTTTCTTGCATCCTCCCTGTACCCTGTGTCTGAGAAACAGTCCCGTCTGGCTGTTACTGGGGCGTTTTCCCTCTTCGCCATCCCCATAGGGCAATGCAGGAGGGAGAGCCTTCACTGCCACTCCATAGCTTGAGTTTGCACTCTACAATTTAGTCTTGTTCCCCACAGCCTCGCCCTCCCCTCCCCCAAAAAAGACAGCATGTCATAAAATACTCCATACCTGGGCAAGAATAGACAAAAAGCTGGATTTTCCAGAAAATCCCTACTTAAAATAACACCTACAACAGCAACATGTTATTTAAAAGTAGTAAAAACCCACCTCTTTCAGCATTTTCTTAGTGAAGGACCTGAGCTACATGAAGACATGTTACAGTCACTGGTTCACCAGGGCGGCAGGGCAGGGCTGGGCATCCACCCCCACTGGGGTCCCTGAGTGTAACCCAGACCCTGCAGCAGCTCCCTGCACCTCACAGGGCATCAAACAGGAGTGGGAAAGAGAAAGGAGAGAGGGGCAAAACAAAGTGATATTGCACAAGGAGGTGCATCATGGAAGACTTTTCATGGTTATCCCAGTGTGAATGGAGCCTTAGTGCACATATGCTGACTCAGAAATCAAAGGGAAAACCAATATCACCTGAAATTTGCTGAGTCTCCTCCTGTCTGTGTTCAATTTCAGGACACACTGTGATTATCAACAAAAACATCTTTGGCCCATATTAAGCAGTGAAGAAGAAAAAGTTTCATTCTAAAAGTGCAAGATTCCTGAAGGATTTTTTTTTTTCTTTTTACTTGTCTTCTGCCACAAGGCTTTCAGGGGAAATGACAGGCTGAGAAACTCCGTACCACATCTCAGTCCATTTCTCAGAAATAGGAACTCCCCATAGGTGCTTCTGGAACTTAGCTGCGGGAGGACCAGAGATAAATCCTTACTCAGTCCCACCCGGGCCAGTGACCTGAGGCACCCAAATCTGTAAACTCAAGACCACTTCCATCCTGCTTCTGGCTTCAGCCAGCAAATCATCTTGTTGTCAACTTTCTCTCTTCCCTGAAGGTTTCATTTGCAGCTACGTGGAGCAAAAAACCAACCTAGGAAACAGCAGGGACCTGCTGTGGCTCTAAGACTGCTATGGACCAAGGCAAATAAAAGGCTGCTCTCACATCTTTATATTGTGATTACTTTGGAGTGGTTTCAGTAGTTCCCTTGGGACATCTGGGATGTCTGGGCTCAGAGGCACTAGAAAAAAGGTTCTAACTTACCTTTACACTGAGAGGGAGAAAGACTGAACAGGGGGCTTTCTTACCAGTCATCGCTGCTGAGCCATGTGAGAGCATTGAGCAGCACCTGCTGTGCATTAGGGTAGGGTTTGGCTTCCCGGGCGTCCCCGCACTCTGGCTCATCTCTCCCCTTGGAGGAGTCCAGAGCAATGGGCGACAGTGAGTTCACTGTAAGGAGAGTGTCAGACATCAGCATTGCGTACCCCAGGGTGAGGCACCCTGCCACCGAGCAGATGGCAACCCAGTCCCCAGCCAAGATTACATATGCGCGCAAACTGGCATTGATTCAGTGGCTTCCCTGCTGTCTGGTTCATTTTTCCAGCACCCAACCATCTCACATTCATCCCCAGTTGGGCATCAGCTCCTTGTGTGAACCTGAAAATTGCACACACTGAGCCAGCTCCCACATCTGGATGGGTACCACAGCCAGCTTGCAGATTGATAGTGCTGCAGGGCTTACACTCACCAGGAGCCAGTGCTGCTCAGCAGGACTTGCTACCCCAGGAGTAAGCTCCTGAGATGTGCACATACCTCCCTGTATCACCTGCTGTGACCTGAGGCAGTGAGGACAGAGGGACCCTGTAACTTTCTGAGGAAACATCTCCAGCTGTCCCCAGCGAGCACCAAGCCTGAACAACCAAGTCCTGCTGGGCTTGGTCAAATCCACAAGGAGCAAGTGCCAGGGAATAGTGATACCTGACCTGCTGAGCCTGACAGCACCTCTGTTCCCATTTATCTCAACTATTCTGGACAGCAGGCAGCTAAGTGCACATACATTTTAGCATACCATTGGGAAAGTAGTAGTTTATGGATTTCACTATTTTCCGAGCATGAGGAATATTTACTATTTCAGAGGTACCCATTGGCTGTATTTTGAAGATGCTGAGGTGAAATTTATTTGTCATCAAATGTATTTGTTTGCAAACTATGCAATGCCTAAGCTTTCTCTTGTGGAAAAAGGCAATTCCTAGTCTTGATAGTTGTGACAAAAAAAAAGCCTTCCAAATGTGAACTGAGAATAAAAATATGTAAATATAGATGCAAATTGTTGGCAAATACAGTTTCTTGATGATAAATATACCAGGTATAAGAACATTCAGATGACAAATGCATTTGTTATGAAACCTATTTATCATCAAAAGCATTGTAGGTCAAAAACTTCATGCATTGCCTGCAAAAGCTCATTTCCTAAAGTGTAGACGTAAACATCTGAGCTGTCTAAAAGTACTGAGTATAAATATTACATAGAATCTAGGCACTACTATGGACTCTGTAGTGTTTTTATGCTACCTTACGTGTTCTATGAAGTATGGAGGAACTGTAAAATCAAAAATATTCAGATGGGTACTAATTTGGATGTTACCAATACTACTATCACTGACATCAGTGACATATGTACATATGCACAAGTATGTGCATATACACAACTATATTCGAGGTGAACGGAGAGCCATGTCAGGCTAGTTCTGATCAGTTTTGAAAACTGGAGTAGCATCACTAGGAAGGAGCATTCAAAATATCATTCTTAGTTCCCTTTTTCCTAACTCTTGGTGCTCAGGATCATAACACAAGGTAGGCCACCCACAAAGGAGAGCTGAGAATCAGTATGCTCACTATCTGCTGCATATTTGCTGCAGGGAGTGAGCAGCCTGGGAGCACCAGTAACCTCTCATGTACGTCTTCTGCTACAGAGAGCCACTGTATTTGGGTGGGCTGACCAAAATACAGTCGGAAATACAGGCACTGCTTGTTCCCAGTTTGCATTGCAGGCAGTGGGATGAGAGATGCTACAAGTCGTTAAGCACTTCTAGATGCAATAGAATGAATGTATCACTTCTCTAATTTCCATGAAGAGGCAGCCCTTGCTGCGATAGTAGAAAAACTGGCTGCAGAGCCAGACAGCAGCACAGGCTAACTGACCATGGTGGTATACATATGTGCATGGTGAGCACACCCTGCCAGACAGTACTGGAGCTCAGTCCTGCAGTTACAGCTGCTTCCCAGCACCAGTGTTATGTTTTGGACTATCAGTACTGGCAAAAGCTATAGCTTAAGGCTTTACCCCTACTTCATGCAGCTCAACTTCCCAGTGGATCTGTAAGCACCAACTGCTCCAGTTATCACTGAGCTGGAATGGATCCAAAGGAGGTTTGCTCTCAGTCCTCTGAACAGGCTTTGGACCTGAGATCTTACCTGTGGTTGAGGAGTGAGGCAGTTTGTGCTCCTTGTGCTACGTACTGGTGTGGGGGCTGCAGGGGAGCAGGCTCACCTGAGGAGTTGCGTGGGACGCTGCTGTTCTTGTTGATGACAGGCATGCTGGGCAGTGCGGGCCTGTTGAACCGCTTCCTCAAAGCAGTACCAGTGCTCTCTTTGCCTGTATTGCACATGCTGGGAGCTGTCCCATTGACAGGTGGTGGGCCAAAGCCTGCAGAGACCAAAAAGGATCTTGTTAAGAGGAAACATCTGAACAGGGTGGACTATCCCTCAACAGGGGGCTTGGAAAGGGCTAGAAGTCTTGCTGGAGCTGGGTAACATCTCTTTGTTATCCCAGACAATGATCACACAATGTGGTGATGCTTTCCGTAAGAAATGAGGAAAACTCAGTGCTGCTTTTCTTTTGCTTTCTTGTTTCAGAGGCTGGATAGGGAAGTTACATTCTAGAGGTTCCCACCTCAGCACTCCTCACTAGTACTTCACAAAATAATAGCAAGAAAAAGAGCAGAGAACCTTGTCTGATGCCCTTGGGCTGAGTGCTGACACTTAAGTTTGCTGCTGCTGTGCTCAAGGTAGTGCGTGCAGCTGTACAATCAGAGTCTGTCAGCTGCAATTAAGTCAGCAATGCTGCTTGCTCATGTGGGTGAAACGCAAGCTCTGGCTAAGGGCTCCAGCACAGCTCTATAGTGTGAGCTCCTCAGCAAGGAGTGGGGTGAGCAGGATAATCTGTCCTATCATGTGAGCAAGATATTTTGTGTTTTAATTAGATACAGTTTGATTTTGTTTCTTCCAGGGGCACCTTGGTTGAAAAGCCTTCTTTTGGACTCACCCATTCACCTTTCCTGGAGGCTACTCTCAATTAGAGAGTCTGAATCCCCAGTGTAGTTTGCAAGACAGAATTATCCAGTCTGAAAGACTTCATAGGAGAAGTGGGGAAAGTGATTTACTGTGACTGACTCAGTATGGGCCGGGAGCAAGACACATCATGCCTCTGTATTTTTCTTTGAAAAGTGGAAATAAGTCCTGTGTAAGCTTCCACTCAGATGCAAGTTTAACAGCCTTCCAGTCCAATTTCATAGACATTTGCAACACTATGTAGTAAGTAGCAAGCAAGCAAACAAAAAGGCTCACAACTATTGCAACCACTTACTTTTGTTGGCTGCATCCCTGGGGTCAGTGTTCAGTGCAGGGAGCTGCAAGGGCTTTTCTGTCTCTTCCTCCCTCTCCCTAAGCACAATCTTCCTCTCTCTCATTTTATTGTAAGCTGACTTGCACAAGACAACGCGGATCTAGTTGCAATGGAAATAAATCATAGCACATGAAAAAAGATGCACAAACCACACACAACACCTCATCAGGAACACAGTGGTAGCGTGTCATCTTCTTTACTGCAGCTCCATATACATCTCAATAGTTTCAGAAGAATTCCTCCTTCCCTCACCTTGGCAGACAATTACAGCTAGTGATATGTAACACTCCATTGCCATAACCTTCTACTGGCCCAAGATGCTGTTTCTCAATCTATGTCAAGAAGACCTGCTTGAACCAAGAGAGTCATAGCAGCGCTCCAAGACAGATTAAGAGCTCACCTTACTGTGAGCAGGTGGTTCAGTTCCTACAGGCTATGGCAGGGGAACAAAACCCATCTGCAATAACCAGCAATGAGAGGTAATTTGCTGTTTCTTAACAGTCATGGCCAGTAATTGCAGTTGCTTCTCACTTCCTTGCTTCTGAATGACTCAGCTGCTCTCTGAGAACCCAGAGTCCAAAAAAGGAGTCATGTGAAAACAAGTTGGAGGAACATTGGTCTTATTGAATAGAAAAACTGTGAATGAGATGGCTGTGAGATACAGCAAGAAAGGTAACTAAGGAAAAGCAAGGTCTTCTATTTTATTCTGCAGCCTTCCTTGCATTCAACATTATAATCTTTGCTTCTGTGCTTCCAAGCATGCACTGTGCACATGTTCACTGATGTGTAACTTGCCCTGCCATTCAGATCTGCTCTAAATCGGCCTCCGCACATAAAGAATGCTTTTTGCCTAACCTTAGCACCGCCTCTCAACCAGTGACTTCTGCACCAGGGAAAATACTCAAGTAATTGCTCTGTAGTTGTCAAATGTATTCCAAATAGAATCTGCTCCGCAAGAGGGGAAGATTATGATTTTCAGTGACATTTTGTGCTAAGCACTGAACAGTCATTGAAAAGGAAGCCTGCTCACCCCTGTCCTTAGCCATTACCTTTTCATTGCTGATCTTGAAGTCATCGACACTCAGAAGGCGAGGCCTCTCACGATGGTTTGTCTCCTTGGCCTGTCTGAGTGGAAGGCTTGGCAATGGGACCACAGGTTCACGCAAACGTCTGGCAGACTTCACATCACGAGCAACGCGATGCTTGATAGGAGGCAAAATGGGTTCCAAAGTCTGGACCTCTGATAAGACAAGGATATAGATCGTGTATGATAACAGTAAGGAAGATAGCACCTTTCCAAACAGATGGCGTACTACCATATTGCACTGGCAGCAGAAATGACATTGCTTTGTTGGCCACCAGACTCAAACCTACTGTGCGATAAAGGCCTCAGCCCTTGGATTCTGGTGAGCAGCTGTGTTTGATAGAGAAGAACAGAGAGATGGAGATTGCTCTTGCCAAAAGGGTTTGTCTCTGTTCCTATCCATTTCGATTTTAGTAAACATCCTCTTTTCCCCAGTTACTAAAGAACTACTGGGTTTTAATAGCTATATTTAATAGTCTTTGTAGAGGTAAGAATTAACATTTCCTCCTCTTTGCTGGAATATTTTAGAGGGCATTAAAAGAAAAGCTTAGGATTGCTAGAGTGTTACCAAAAGCAGAATTGTGCTCTTGAAGCCAGAATTCATTTTCCCCAAGGGGTTTCATTCTAAATTGCAGTAGGTCAGCCCACTTTCTGGGCAGACTCACCAAAGGCTGATTTTCTTAATGGGAATAGCACAGTACAGCTCATTCTGAAATACTCTCCAAAAAGAGCTATTAAAACTCGGAGAACTAATCATTCCTTACATGGCTTCACAGATGATAAAATCATGTGATAGCCAAGCAGTAAAAAAGGAATAACTTTCTTAAATCAGGAATTTTTTCCCTGCAGAATGGTCAGGTCAATAACAAAAGAGAGAGAAAGATGGTTTAATGATATATCTCATTTCTAGTCTATAATGTATCCATCAAAAATGTCACATTACTTGCTCAGCAATAGTTCTCCCTAGTTGCACCCAGCATCCTAGCTGCATATCAGCAATAAAGGAATCATTCCTATTGGGAATGCCCATTATTTGTCAGGACTAATACTGAGCTGAGGGACCAGTGGATCTTATTGCTTCTTCTGCATCAGCACAATTGTTTCTCAAATTCCCATCTCTCCTATTGCTACAAACCCACAGACGGCAAAGGGGCAGCAACGGTGTCATTGAGGTTTTCAGGTTAGAAGTACTGGCTGACACAGATGCACCAGACACCAGATTTTGTCTTGCAGAACTCTAATTGCTAGTGACAACGCAAGGCAGGGAGCAGAGGAAAGTCAGTAAGCATCTCCTACCCAGCCTCAGTGTGCAATACTGACATATGCACATAGAGTGGGGGAAGAGATTTGTAATCGTAAACCCAGGATATGTGACTTGGGGTAAATGAGTTGCAACAAGGAAACCTCATTACTCAGCATTGAATTTAGGCTTGTACTTAAAAGGACAGAGAGCTCAGGTCCTGCGTAGGCTGGATCCTTAAGTCTCTTTGTAAAAGGAAAATTCACAAGGACTTGCTATCATACAAGGTTTCACTATTTCTTCCAATGCAAAAATAGGCTCTGCTGATTAATCTACTTCAGATCTGAAAGGGTTCAGTTCAGAAGCTGCTCAAGATAAGGTTTTCTCCTTCAAGTGTTGGAGGAATGAGTGGGCACATTTCTCATTTCATGCAAAATGCCTCATTTTTCTCTAATCTTTGTGACATTAGAGAGCATGCTGGGGGTTAAAAGGTATAAGCATGAGTTAGGGGAACATTTTCTTTTCCTCCTGTGCATTTGCAGGGCCCCAAGGTACTCTTCTAGCTCCTGCCATTCATAACTCCATGCTGGAGTCATTTTCACTGGATCAACAGAGCACATTTCCCAGTGGCTGGTCTCTGAGGAGCCATCTGAGTGCATCAAAGAATGAAAAAAGTTACAGGACAGTTTTCAGCTGAATTTTCACATTGCCATCCATGAGTCACCTATGTTCTTTTTAGGGCAACCATGCCCTGTACCCACCTTGAGATTTAAATGTCTTCTCTTCACTTCTGCTGCCTGATCTTGACCTTAAGAAAATTGAGGACAAAATAATATATGAGGATACAGAAGGAGAGGCAAACTTCCTTAGCAAGATCCATCTGATGAAGGAGAAAATGCAACCCATAAAACCAACAATACACAAAGGTGATTAATTGTCACTAAATTTTCAGCTGCTGGAGTCACACAGAACTGGTCAAGCTCCAGCTGAAACACAGGATTTCAATTTGGGCCTTAACTATCCAATTCTGCTGTCTCTGCTTTCGGAGTTGAGTGGCTCTCACTGTTCATGCATCCTTTCTGAATCAGCAAGAGATGTTAAGCCAGCCATAAGTCTGTATTGAGTGCAGCTACCTTTATAGTGCTGTAGAAGCCTAACATTGCTTGGCCATGCCTTAAACTGATGGCAGTATCTTGTTACACGTGGAAATACCACTGCTGTCTCCTGAGAATAATCTTACACCTCCCTGTTCTTTTTAGAAGAAGGGTTTTTCCAACTCAGCTGGTAGGTAAGTATACTCAGATTGCACTGTAAAAGCTATGCTGAAGCTTTTGAATTGGAACTATATTTCTATGACTCCTTATTTATTGTTATAACTAGGATAAAGCTGACAGCTAGATTTCCTCACGCATATCGAAGCAAACATCTTTCCATCAGTTACAGCCCCATAACTGTTCTCTAGTACTTTCCACCCTTTGATCTTAAAACCATATGCAAATATTAGGCATCTATAGAATTAGACATCTATAAACAGAGATTTATCTGGGCTTCCATTTTACAGTGAAGGCCCAGACACAGAGAAGTTATAATTGATGTTTACAGAAGCAGCATCTGAATTTACAGACAGCTCTACAATAGTCAATATTTGCCCTAACATAACTTTGCAGGTACAGGTATTGGCAAAGATCACACACAAAACCAGATGCTGTATTCAGATCCATGCAATACAGTTCCCAAAGGGTGCCACAAAGATTACAGAGTGAATCAGTATCAGAGTTCAGCAGAGGACTTGCTTTTAAGTTCCTCTTAAGTCCTGCCTCCTCCTGTGCCCCACTACCCAAGATCTTAGAGGTGGCTTTGAGTTGATCTTAGAGTTGGTGAGAGTTGGTTGAGTTGCTTAGAGCCAATCTTAGATGTTGGCTTTGACACAGTGCTGGTCACCAGAGATACAGAAAGTGGTGAAAGTACAGAAGTTTGCATAAATATATTGAAGAACTGACCGTGGAAAACAATCTCACAAGATGAGAAGTGTGAGATGAAAAACATATTGGAGAAGCGCACACTTTGGCTTACCTCATCTCTGGGGCCTCTTCGAAATCCGCATTCTGAGAGCCTGCAGCACTGTCAGGAGTCCCATCAGAAGATGTTGCTGACTCGGGGATCGGGGAAAGCAAAGCCATTCCCCGTGGCTTGTTCCCATTGTCACCACTGCAATACGAATGCAGCAGGGAAGCCTGGAAATAGTAGAACAGTGCTCAGCTGGAGCATCCAGCGTTCCCCGTTGATGCCAGAAGTAGTTTAGCCATGCTCTTAGCTAGGACATACCAGGAAAAAAAAAGTCAAACTGGTGGAGCAACTTGACCTAGGATGGGCGATGTAAAGGGAAGTGATGAGGGAGAGACAATGTCCCCATGCTGTTGCCAGCTCTCTCCTCTCACTCACCTCTCTAGCAGTGGCTGCTTTCCCACCTGGTATCCATCTGCTCGACGTAAGGATGTTCTGCATGCCATTGCTTCTATAAGCCTTTCTGATGGTAAGGGAATGGGCTTAGATCACTAGCCTCTCGTCCCTAAAGCACCTACCAGGCATTGTTGAACTCCAGCCAAGTCCCCACGTAGTCATTCTGCAGGCTGACAAAACCTGCTTTCCTCAAGCCCATCTTTTTTTTTCTGCTTTCTGCCTTTCCCCTACTAGCCCTTTGGCCCAGATTCTACTGTGCTCTCTGGATACTTGGTGCTCTCCAGCTCCCACACAGTTAATTTCAGGCTCACCATCATTTTCTGAAGTTCAGCAGAGCTCCCACCCTGCAGCTCTGTGTCTCTGCCTGCTGAAATTACTTCAGGCTCTCCCTGCCATGGCTAGGAAGGGGATGGAGGGAGTGGAGGCAGACATGCACCCTTCCTTAGTATCCCATCATTCTTGTCACAGATAAAGAGCCAAATCAAGACCTGTTCAAATTCCAGTGAAACCAACAGAGCGAATGTCAGGGATACAGTCGGCCCTGTATCTGCAAGGCTGAAATCAAATACATTAGCCTTTTATTGGTTATCCAGTTTACAAAAATTGTTTTTCATCTGCCTTCTCCTTACCACCACAGCAAACCCAAAACAACTGCAGCTTCTATCCATCCTGAAAAAGTGGATGGAGTCTGGACTCCATTACCCATGGCCAGAGTTGGCAGTTCCCTTCACCTATCCCTGGGCAGAACCATGGGAGATAATGAAGCTGCACGGAAGCCACTGAACTCTAAAAACATTATTAGAGATAACCCTGTAGAAGGACGTGGCTGTATAACTCAAAAACTGAGAGAACCTAGAGCAAAAACCAGCAAACATCTGTTTCTGTCTAAACCAGACAGAGCTGATATAAAAAGCCACAAAGACACTGGTGTGTCTGCAACAGTAACTATTATACCATGTATACAGAAACGTGGATTTTACTAACTGTAGAAGAACATGCTTGACCACGTGAGACACATTTAGTTGCTCTGATTCATTGCTGGTGTGTTCTCAGTCAGAAAACACAGCAGGAGCCACTAGAGAGCACAGAAACTATTCTCCTATTGATACAGACTGAGGACATCAAGTCTGCAGCATGCATGTTGCAGAAACAGCCTGAAGCACAATGTCCAGCTGAGCACTTTCTTGGCTCAGCTGTTTCCCTGGGCTCACACTGCAGAAAAAGAAGATCTCAGAGCTCTGCCTACTGGAAATAAACTGAAGACCCACTACACATGATTTGGCTTGGTTTCCTTACTTTACATCCTTCACTCTCTGACATCAGCTCCGTGTTATCCTCATCACTGGCATCATAGTCTGTGTCATTTTCCTCATGCTCCTGCTCTCCATCGCTTAACATGCAGGTCTCTGAGGAAATAGGTCTGTTCTGGTTGGGAGACATAGTCTTGGAGGTTTCCAGGAGCTTCGGGGAAGGTGATCCGGAAACTACTGGCTTCAGGGTAACCCCCTCAGGGTCATCACAGTCAGTCAGGCCTGCAAAGCAGAGACACAAAGCATAATAGAAGCAGCACTGCAAACATAAAGCACCTGAAGCTAGATATTTCATTGGACAGATTTATTGGAAACTTCTAAATAGCTGCACAGGGAAACATGCTCATGCTGGCAGCCACTTGAAGCAGGCCAGTGGACAACACTTAGGCACTCCCACAGAGCCACCAGAGGAGCATCCTGGTCCTCTGAGCTCCTGTCGAATAACAGAGAGCCCATGGACCTGTGCATATCCAGAATTATTCACCTGCACATTCACTCTCCTGCTCCTCTCCCTGCCTCACAGTTGTACACCCCTACAGCAACAGGGAAGGTTATTGCAGGGGGCACAACTGTTCCCTGGGAATGTGCACTAGCTTTCTAGGCTGGGAAAAGACCCTTCTTCCCACAGGAGAGCAGGCAGGTTCCCGCCTTACCACTGTATGAGGCTGACAGACCGTCAGACATCCTCCTCATCTTCAGCTTGTCTTTGATCTGGATGGTACCCGGGTCAGCGCTGCTTGCCTCCCTCTCTTTGGGGTCCTGGGTCGAGGCTTGGTGAGAAAGGTGGGGGTGGTCACCTCCTTGCCCAATGCTGAAGTCATGCACATCAGCCTCACTGGCCCAGTCATCCGGGAGAGGATGCCTGATTTATGGCAGTTGGGCCACAATCCCTGTCCTGGCTGGCAGTGGTAGTGATTTGGCTACTGTTGATGAAGGAGAAAGCGTAATGAACTAATGATAGCGAGATGTGATGCCATATGCACCACTGAAGGAGGACAGGATCATCTGCAGCTCTCTGTCAGCCACCTACTCTGATGCAGAGCCAGCACATGAGGACTGACCTCCACGGACCCTTTCTCCCTGATTTTTTATTTTTTTTCATTTGGCTGAGGCGACCATTGCACATTCAACCCCCTTCCATCCTCACCTCCTTCTTCAGTAGTCCAACTGCTGCCACAAAACCGCAAGTTTGAATCAATGCTTCTGCCTCGCAGAGCCTTGTATCTGGGTTTGAATTTGGGAACGCTCCTGTAGTAGACAGCAATTGAGGTGTGGTATTTAGCTTTAAAATAAGAACAGTACAAAAGACTCAAATTCACAACATTTGATATGGAGACAAAAAAAAACCACCAGACACTTTTTTTCACAGAAGATTAACACACTAGTCCTGGCCTCTGGAATGGTCACTGTGATGTGTGCTCTCAACCTACACCCAGCCACACCAGCAGCAATATGGTACAGGCTCCAAAGGAGACAAAGGCCTGAGCTTTAGCCAGGCCAAGAACTTATTTTAGGAAACCCACAAGAAAATAGAATGGCAGAGTGAACAATGATAAGTTGTGGGTGCAAGGAGTCTCATGCAGACCTTTCCCACTGTATGCAATTTGACTTCAAGCCAACCACTTTATTCCATAAATATGACAGCCTGGGTGAGCCTACAGTGAGCTGTCTCTGCTAGACAAGCGTGGCTGTAGGGCAATGATCTTTTACTATTCACTGATCACTGGATAAGCACAAATTTAAGTTTTATACTAATCATTTAGCTCAAGTAAATGCATTTGAAATAGAATTAATCACTAGATTATAAGGTTGTGTAATTTTTAAGATACTGTCTGTCTCACTTTACTTAGTAAGCTAAATTTGCTGAAATCTTAAACTGTATGTTGTAAAGTTCTGCTCATATTCACTGAACTTGTATCTACTTAATGAAAACAAAAGCAGATACAGACAATCATGGACACGTAAGACAAGGCCGGTTTTGTACTTTGCTGAGCGAAAGAGGATTCATTTCAACCAAATAATGCCTTCAAGGCCAGCACAAAGTGGCTATGGACTATAAACATGTCTGCAATTAAACAAAACAAAGGCCTGTCTGAAGACGATGAAAGAATCCAATGAGAAGCAAGAAGACCTCAGATTCAAATAATGCTATTGGACTGAATAATTGCATGAGGGGACATAAGCAGGTTGAGATGCAGAATGGTGAAACTTTTAAATCCTAGGCAAGCAATATAAAGAATTGCATGTGCCCATATAATCCTTTCGCCATAAACACCTATAATCCCTGGCCTGTTTTCCTTTACCCTTTGTGTCTCTTAGACATAAACTGTTGACCTAGTCTGGGGCTAAGTTTGGATCTAGCCACACCTAGACTCCTCTGCAAGAAGGAGTTTAGAAAGCAAGGGGATCCTTTCTGAACCTCATGACTCAACGGGAGGGCCTCCCTCTACCCTTTCACATTTCCTGCCCCCATATGAATCACTCTAAACAACTCTCACCCAATTCTCCTTGATATCTCCTTCACGCAGTAGGTAGCAGAGTACCTTTTGTCGCTCTCTTAAGCTGCACTCTAAGTGAGGTAAACACTGCACCGTGGCAAACTGTGGCAGTCACCCACGACAGTAACCTCAAATGATTCCGTTGGTTGGTGCACTTGCATTCCAGCATTGTGACAGCTCAACATTCTACATATTTGCATATGATTTGCTAGTTGTCCATCCATGACTGCAGGATTTCTTTCCTCTCCTTTCAAAGTGTAGACAACCCACAATGGTCTCTAGAGTTTGGCAATGTCTAATAAGTAGATACTTTCTGAAGTTATAATAGTTTGAAAGTCCTTCGTTCCTGTAATTCCCACTCCATTTTGGATTGAGTTTTGATTTGGTTTAGTTTTAGATTTCTCTTCACAACAAAGAAAATACTAGGACACAAACAATTAATCACTAGGTATCATAACTAAAAGAAGGTTTGCACTCTGCATTAGATGTCCCCATTGGCGTATTTGATTATTGTATCTGCAGGACACAAACTGTCCATCCAAATCTTCTCCTTTGTTCTGCTTCACCATTACAGGGCTTTACTCCCTGCTTTCTTTACTGCAGAGACACCCAAAAGCAACAAAAACATAGCCTGCCCCCCAAAATTTCTGATATTGGCTGTTCCTGAAAATTCAAGATTATACACAGCATGTTTCCCTGCCTCATGTCCTGTTCAATGTCTTCCCCATTCCCCAGCCTCTAAGGCTGGCCTCTCACTTGTACAGCATGAAGAATAGCTGCTGCAGTTGCCAGCATCTCCAGGGTCTCATGATCAGCACTTTGAATGCAGCTTTTGTAACACGCTCTTCCTCCCTGAGCTGAGCAGCATTCCTGGGCACTGGCACTGCCGCTGCAGACAAACATCCTCCAGGCAAAAGCTGCAGAAACAGGATTGCAACAAGCCCAACTGAAGGAGTCTCCAGTCTGCTGCAGCCCTTTACCTGCTGTGAAATCATCTTGTGTGGCCATGGTGGGGGGGAGCAATGGATTCTTTGCAGATGAAACTCTACTTGATGTGCTGCTGGTCGGTGGGCCTGATACAGCTGCTGATGGGTTCCCCTGCAGCATCAGGAACCTGGATGGAAAAATAACACTGCTAGTGCAAGTGACAGCCACCGATTCCTGGCATTGCCTTGCCTACAGGGTTCCTGCGTACAAAACAACATTAAGATATATTCAAGCTACATTTTCCACGTTCTGTCAAAATCATAGCCATAAAGTACAAACGCTGGACAAAGACTACTGTAACGTAACTCTACCCCAGCAGCTGCTCTCCCCATGGCTGTATGGGCACGGCAGCAGAGGCAAGTCTCTCACCAGGCCCAGTGCTGTTGGGCCCAGCACAGTGTCTCAGGGTTGTTCCCACTGACCTCAGTGCTGCTGCCACTGCAGCAGGAGCATCGTTTCACACATTTGGTACAAAGAGCTGTAATGTCATGCTGGACTTACCCCAAGAACAACTGGAAAAATGGGGGATAGAATAGTTTGCTCTTTTTTAATACAAATGTACTTGGATTTTAGGGGGTTTACAAGGCTGATGATAGTGGAGACTGGTGTGTAACTCATATCTGTAGCACTTTCCACCAGTCTGCAAGACTCCTTTTCTGCAGAAAGGGGTAGGTAAGATTTTCTGACACATCCATGAGTAATTCTGAGCCACAACTCAAACCACAAGCCAAATACTTCCAAATCTGCCACTCCTTGGGAAAGGAAGAAGAAAAGCAGCTGAAACAACTGCTGTTGTAGCTGAATTGCCTACATTTATAGCGTTGCTGAGGTATCTATCATGCTTGCAGCACCTCAGCAAGCCTGAGGCTACAGCACAACCCATAGTCAGGGCTGCTAGCTATCCAGAAACTACCTGCCATTCTCACATCAGCAAGCACACATCCCAAGGGGCTCGAGGAGTTGTAGGCAGTGTTATAGTGCACAGGGTATATGAGAGTAAAGGAAGTTTATGCTTAGCCCTTCAGGTTAGTGCTACAGCAAAATGTGACATTTTTCAGCCTCAGTCTCTGCAGTCCGTTTCCTTAACAGTTTGGTTGCTTTCACTTCGAAACTCTAGAGATTTCTTTTCACCTTCTGATAGGTACTTCAGTCACCATACAGGGCTTTTGCTTCCTTAAATGGATTAACCCGTTTCTTATGGCCTAAATGAGAGGTAAGAGGGGATTTTGCTGAGTGTACCTTAGGATAAGAGGTCAGGATGATAAACCAGCAGTAAAATTCCTACAAACGTCAGTGAGTATAGAAGGATGCCAATGTGAGCTGCTTTTGAAAATCCACTCATAGGTGCCTCTAAAGGTCTGCAAACAGAACAACTATCACATGCTAGCTAAGTGCAGCCAGAAGGATCAATCACAGAACAGTTCAGTTAAATTATTACAGAAGGAAAAATGCCTCTGCACTAGATGGAAGAAGCAAAGGCAGGTTCCTATTAATGTATTCTGTAAGCTTCAAACAAATAACGAAGAATGCCTGTACAGAGACTTTAGGTACCCTCCTATCAGTCAAACTTACAGTCAGATAAAATGCTATCCTCAAGCAAATTTCAACAGAAATTGTTCATATTGCAGCAAGGCCTTGTACTCCTCCACCTCCTACTCAAGAGATTTAACTCTGCTCAAAAGCTGTCAAAGTGTTCATCTGGAATAAAGCAAGTGATTTCAGAAAGGCTGGAGTCAACTGACACAGTCAGGCCAGTTCTGGCTTTCACCCTTATTTTGTTAGTGTTGATAAATTCACAGAGACAGCTTAAGGTCAAGGAATGAAGGTGCTTAGAGGGATTTTAGAGGCTAATTCCCATTATTTTAAATGGAAGGCAGGGACGAAATACCTTTAAAAATAGAGATGTAGGTCTATTTGGACTGCGTACTTTAAAACAAGCAATGGAGTTATAATTGTGAGTTGGACTAGGGCATAAAGCAGGGATTAAGGTATATTTTCTTTCATCTCACTGCATAGGATAAATACCTAAGAAACATGCCAGTGGCAATTTTGGCTGATTAAGATCACCTCATAAAAGAAGCTGAGGATGCCACATTTCTGAAGGTATTTCAAATGCCCAAGATAAAGTTGTAAGTACCAGGATGAGTGTATTCTGTAGCTAGGGGAGAAGGCTGCCTCTGCCACTCATTTACCCTGCACCACAAAGCCAGGCTCTCCATGCCTCAGGTCTGTTCCTCTGCCAGGCTGTCCTACCTAAATGCTAACACACTGTAAGTGCAACTAAGAAAGGCATTACTTACAACACCTCTGTGGCCTCCACAGGGTTAATTGCCTAAATTCAGGGCATAGTTCCTAATTCAGACCAGGTACATGATATGGAAAACCCAAAATGTACAGCTATGCAGGGCAACCCCTTTCTCCCTTGCACTGAAACCACTGTAACCGGAATTATCATTAGGCAGAGCAATTTGTCTGCAGCCTGGGGGAAGTGTTGGGTGTGCAGGACTCATCTTCTGCCACTACTGATAGGAGATCGGAAAACAAGCTGGTGCCATTCTCTGTACAGAGGAGAACGGTGGCAGAGGTTCCCTACAAAGCGAAAAAGTGTTTGAAAATGGCTTTCTGGAGAGGAAAAAATGGAATACAACTGCATTTGAACAGCTCCAGGCCCTGTGATGTTACAGTCAACAGTAAATGTGCTCCCTGTCATCCTTCTGCTGGGTTAATCGAAAGGAAATGCATCCTCTGGGATTTTCAGCTTCTTTGGATCATTAGTAACCAGTAAATTCAAACAGAGATTATTTAATGCTACCATTACTTTCTTTCCCACCTAACAAGCTGTTTCTCTGGTAGCTTCCTAGAGCAGTAAACATACAGTAGCATTACGTGAGACATGCTGATACCAACAACCCTGCAGAGTCCATCAGGATTGGAGCCACTGTGGCAGTTGAATCAAATATCTCACCAGCCAGAGAGTTGTTGTTAGGATAAAATTAACTTGGAGTGATGACAGTTGTTTGGGGTTTCAGTGGATTTCAGCTTACAGGGCCCTAATGCATCTTTAACATGAAGTTTTTACATGGAGTAAACAGCCATCGCCCGGTGGCACTGGGCAGCTTCCCCAGACCTGTGGGAGAATTGCGAGTCAGATCCCTGGGCTACTAATTGTATCTCTCACCCTTTTTCTATGTTCTTCGTGTCAAAGCTGCTTAGGTTAGAGGCACAGCTCTCAGGAAGTGCTCCTGTATCTTTCCTCTGCATGATGGTGCAAGTAGGATTACACATTCAAAATCTCCTTTCACTTACCGTTGAACTTACTGTTTTGAGGAATTTCTGAACCAGCAAACTGCTTTCTCAAATATTTACTAACAATTGTTACTAATTTTGCTTAATTTGTTAGCAATATTAACCAATTGGCACACACCAAAGATGTAATGTTAAAAGCATCACCCACATGATGCTTTTTTTATAAGTTCTGCCCTCAGCTTTCATTCAGAAGATCTTAAAAGTTTAATGCCCCTATTGAAAATTCCTTTAATGGCTGCCTCTCAGCAGAGCGGGCCTGCTCAACCATGAAACAAGAGTTACCACAAGCAGCAGCTTACCCAGGGCAGCAAATCAAGAGTTAGGAATAAGCTGATCTGAATGCCAAACCTCATTAGCTCCTTCAAAAAGCACTTGAGCAATCCCTCATGCCAGCTCTAATGAGCTGTTGTGCTGGACACCACGGTTATTTGAGTACTGTACACAAGTTTGCTCCCACTGAGCACTGCGACGGTCTCTGTTGGAGATGTGGCCTAGGGCGGTCATTCCCCAAAGGTGGGTGATCGATTGCTCTGTGGGCTCCTGTGACTGCATGACACAATGAGACGAGAAAGAGCCAAGTACACTGACACACCTTTGCTTTGAGTGTAACCCAACCTCGACCAAAAGCGTCGAAACATTTCCCCTCCTCACCTAGACATTTTGAAGAAAACCTTCAAAAAGTGAGATCCGGAGCCCATGCAGGGTTTTGCAGAGCATCTCATGCAGAGAGGTCCTCACTGCAGGGGCTAGTGCTAGAAAAAGCATGCAACAATCAGCTGCTGCGTCTCTTCTGAGAGCGGGTCTTCATGGCACATAGGATTTCTGCCGTGGATGAAGGCCCTAGATGCCCAACACTCAAGGATTGGGTACAGAAGCAGTCACAATCAGCACCTTGAACTAGATGCATCCTCATATTAAGTCCAACCAGTGGCCCATGTCTTGAAATGTTAGATCAGCTGTTTCTCAGGTCACGTCTGTTTCTTCTAAAAGCATTTTCCTTAGAAATATTTGGCTCGTCTTCATCAGTGCCTTCCTCTCAGTAGCCTCGGGGAAAGGGATCTCCTGCCTCGTACTCCTGTGTGAAGCCATCTCTCAGGGCTACTAAAATACATTCCCTGGACAGTAGTTTTCTCCTGGTAGGGCCCTGAATAGTGTTCCACACATCTTTCATACAAGCACGGAACAATGCCAAGCATGCTAACTACAGCAGGTTTCCACAAACAGCTGCATAAATCCAAGATAACTGCAAGTGAGCATTCTAAGGGCCCTGCTGGTTTGACTGAAAATGGGTAAATTTTATTCATGCATTTAGAAACCGTTCTTTTTTTATAACTAGCATGTTCATTATTTGGACTTAGTTTGAGAGCAAGAGATAACACCCCAGGACAGAGTTAATGTTTTTAATTGCTCTGGGCTGAGAGCCAAGGACACTCTGAGCTCTGCCCACAGGTGTGAGGCAGTGAGGAAGGGGGCAGAGATGGGGCAGAGCTTGACTGACATCCACACCGATCAATAAGAGTATTCCATCGCACTAGCATCCTGCCACATATTTAAGAAAAGTCAGGATCTTCCGGGTTGCGGGCTCTTCTGCTCTTTCTCTCTGGTGCTTTCTCTTGCACACGTTGGGTTTTTTCGTACTCTCTTTTTTTTTTTTTTTCGGAGCCGGGGGAGTTTTTGGTGCAGGATGTTTAGTTCAGCTTTTTGCCATTTTGCAGAGACCTCTGAGCTTTTCTGCCTTTGTTCCTCTTTCTTCTCTCTCTGTGAACAGGTGCTGTTTCCTAGGAGTGGCTGCTTGGTGTCTTCCTGAGGAATTGCCTTGAGTATCTTTTATTTCTATTATATGTATATATATATATATACACACATTTACTAGTAGTGTGTTACTATTTTGTTATTTTATTAAACTGTGTTTATCTCAACCCAAGTTTCTCTCTTCCCTTTTGATTCTCTCCTCTGTTGGGGGGGAGAGGGAGGGGGTGAGTGAGTGGCTATCACGGTTGAACCATGACAGGGCTCTGTCCTGTTCCTGTGTAATCATCAGGCAGGGAAATTCTCAATGATCTGAAGCAATTTCGTTCAGTTGCAGCATGGGATCTGAGGTCTGTATTGAAATTTTTCATTATGAGTAACAAGCATTGGGAGCATGAGGTGCAGGGCTGACATACTAAAACAAGACCATATCCTGTAACAAGACCAGCTTAATTGTCCGTTTTATTGCTTTTACATCTATTCCACTGAAGTCCCAGTACTGTTCTTAGTGCCGTATGAACCTTGAAATACAACAGTTCCCACTGTTACAGTATTCAAGCACCTCTGTCTTGTTCAGGTCCTAAGTCCACCATTCAGGTATCACTGAAATAGTTAAAATCTCCATTCTTCTGACCTACAAGGCATCACCTAACTCCACAGGCATTTAAATCCCTGGAGTGCCCAAGTGTCCACGGGTTGATGCCTGCTAAACACAGGGGCTTTCTTGCATCTGATCTGCTGCTCAGAGCCCCACACCACGGTGACCAGGGGACCCAAAGCAGGACCTTCAGTCAAGGTGGACAAATGTTTATTTTCCAATACCTGCCAGCTGGCAGCATCTACCTTGCATGAGCCCGAGGCCACTAAGAGGCCAAGGAGTAATAGCCTGTCTCTGCAACAAACCGCAGAACTTACAGGGAAGAGGATAAAAAGGAGCTGCCAGAGCTGGACATGCAACGCTGTAGAGTTGGCTGACGAAACTTGCAATGGTTGGGTTTACTAACCTGGGAGAAAACACCATGTTTCCCAACTGCCATCACTTCCAATGTCCGAAAGTGAGCGAAGCCAAGGAACGGCATGACAAGTGGAAGAATGCAGAGGCAGGGCTTGCTCTGCTGACGATTCATTCACTGGCCTGCAGAGAAAAAGAAGGCTCAGAAACATAAATCTTAGGGCCAGAAAACTGTTAGGAGCTTATAAATGTGACCTCTGCAGGACACAGATTTTTAAAAAGTCAGCTTTAGTTTCTTACATATCCTCCAACAGAAAATAGCAAATGATGCCTGGAAGCTTTGCAAAGCTCTCAAAGGCCCTGGGATGATGGATATTAAGCTAATATGAGCAGTTACTGTTGTCATTATAGCAGTGGTCTCTGCAGCAGAGCCCCAGCTAGCTAATTGTTAGGTGTATTACCAAGAAGAAATAGAATGAAAAAAAAAGTGAAGCAAAGGCATTGTCTCTGGAGAAAGAAAGAGAGAAGCAGAGGGAGAAAGTAACCAGCAAACACTTTGATAATGAGCAGGGTCCCTATATCTCAATCCTTCAGAGAGTTTGGTTTGTCGTCCCTCTGCTGCTGTGGCAGGCTGACATCTCTGCACCCCAGAAGCAATTTGAGATGTGTCATACTCTGGATCTTCCCTCCTCATCCTCCTCCTACATCTTTCCCAGATCAAATTTTCAGAGATTTATACTTTAAGTAATAAAGAGCTTTGAAAACAGAAGCTAACCTGGAGGCAAGTTTGTTGATCAGAGTGATATTGCTTTGGGACTAGGCATTTACGTATCAGAGAGCCTGTAAGCTCACTAAGGTTCACTTCTCTCTTTGCTTGGAGTAAAAAGATTCCACTTTTCCCCCACATCCTTTGAAGCAAATCACCAAGGTTAAACTTCGTGAAACACAACAGTTTAAACCATTGGCAAGAGCAGACTCGATTACCATCCTGCACAGATGAACCAGCACCCCAGAAGCCATAAACAGTGACCTAATCTTTAGCAGGGGCTGAGTCAGAAAGTTGATTTGATTTTAACTTTCCTCAATTCTACCTGGAAAATAAAAGTATGAGCCAGGAAGGACAAACAGTGCAGTTTTTGCTTTTTGGCCCCAGTCAGAGCAAGGGGAGTTGGAGCAGGAGCTGAGTGGAGACCTGCCCATTTGCCCACACATACCAGCAAAGGGAGCCCTGGAGCAGCACCTGAGCCCAGGTGGAAGCTCCTGCTCTGCTCCCCATTGCGTGGCAGAGGCCAGGCTGTTGCTCTTCTTATGAAGAGGAGCTTCCCTGTCAACAAACCACCGCATCTGCACTGCAGCTCCCACCTGTCCTCTCCCCTCCTTCCATCTGCCACCCCAAGCATCGCTCTCCTTCCACACTTCCCAGGACTGTGTCTCTTTTAACTGACACCCAAACTCTCTGTCACACAGCAACAGTTTCAAGAATTTTTGAAATAATTTGTTGAAAAGAGAAGGAATAAAGAAAAAATCATCAACTCTTTTTCCCAGAGTTTATTGCTTTCTGGGAAAGATGCTTGCACCAAGCAACCTCTACCAGAGCAGAGTAAAAGCAACCCCTCTGCCTGGCTACTGCCAGCCCCCCTGGAGCACCACCTTGCTGAGAAACCAATAGCACAGGAGACAGGGCTGTCCACCAACCTCCTTCACAAACACACATGTCCTTCACTTTGGAAATCTTGCTCCACGTTGTTAAGCTTGCAATGCCCTCAGGAGCTGTAAAGCCCTGCTGCGGATTGCCACCCACAAGGGAACGAGGATTTCTTCTGCTCCAGACCCTGTGTTTTCAAAACTGGAAGCAGGGATGGCCATTTGTCAAGCTGGACCCCTTCTCCAGGAGGACAGCAGGCTCCCCCTTCCAGGTGTACAAGCTCAGCAAGCAAACAGTGTCACATACCAGGAATAAACAAGGCTGCATAGCAACCCCTTCTCTGAAGAAATCTTGAGCGTGAGATGCAAGGAATATGTTTTGCCTGCAGGGCTGGCAGGCAGGTCCCTGAGTGCTGCAGCCAAAAGCACCCAAGGGACCTCAGCAGCACCCAGAGCTTCAGGCAGGGACACGCTCTGAACCACATTGTGCTCCTGGTCCCTCCCTGCCTACCTACAACCACTGCGTGAGAATCATCCCTAAAGCTTTGCACAGCGTGCGAGCAAACAGCAAAGTCTGCAGGTGCTGGAAACTGATAAAAGGGAGGGGGATGTTTCCAGCCCCCTTGCTGCAGGATTTGATGACATCTCTGCATGGCAAATGGCTCAGCTGGGCAGTGTGAGTTTGAAGCCCCTCTCAGATCGTGTTAAGTCCATACCAGCCCTACAGAAAGCATTGTATTCAGGCAAGATTAGGAAAAGCGGAGAAATTATTCCTTCAGCCTGGCCCTCTCCAATGTGTCATGGCCACATTCACTGCAGTCTCCACTAAAAGCTGCCAAACAGCAATTCTCCACCACCCCCATTACAAATATTTTATGCCTATCCCCTCTGCTGTGGATAATTGTGCAATAGGCAATGCAGAACAGAAATTTAGCTTTGCTGTAGTTATGCTCACTCAGAAGATACTTTCAAATGTAAAAATTATAATATTTTCATAATGTCCATGTTGAGTTTGGATATCGTCCACAACAAGGTTGCTTCTGGCTGTATTTAAAAACCCCATGTATACAAAAAGAGAAGGAAATTTTGTGCCGAAGTACAAGGGCACACCTGAGGTTCTCTGTTAACCATGAGGAGCAGCAGCTCAACCTGTCTTTACAATTATTTGTATGGAAAGTGTCCCCATGAGTGTTATGAGAAAAGGAATTCAGACAGTAAGCAGCGAGTCTCAAGCCAGTGTACCCAACCTGTAAGCCAACAGATAAGTAGGGAAGGATAATTAGCTGTAAAAATGCACAATAATTCAGCTACTACAGGAGAAAAAAACCCACAGAAAACCATCTGCAGGAGTTAACAATCCTTCTCCAACTAGCACAGGCAGCACACACACCCTGTTGCGATTTGAGGAGGTGACTGTCACATCACTTGGTAAAAGCAGCAGCAAAGCCAAAGGGAACTATCTTCTAGTCACTGCCAAGCCACCCTGTTGTTACCAGCACTGTAGGAGTAAAGGATTCCGCCTTACAATGAGTCACCTTAAACCACACCATTCTCTCAGCTTCTCCAAGGCTGAGTAATCACATATATGAGAAAATAACAACCCTATATATATTGTAGAATGGCAGAAAATGAACTGACTGCAGCAAATGGGTCTCCAAATCTGCCATCTCCTGCATGAAACAGGAGAATTCTCCTGAAAGACTTCTTGCTTTTGCTACAAACAAGAGGCAGAGGACTGCCCTCAGACTCCTGCACTGCTTTAGACCTTAGCAGACACAAGAAAAATTCTGCCTCAGCCGTGTTGCAGGCTTCAGGTAAGACTTAATCTGCTCCAGCCTCTGTCTGCAAAGCAAGCATAGCAGAAATGCTGCTTGTTCACCTTTCTCCGTGTTTTCTTTTAAGGCAATAAACCCTTTAAGGGATGGAATTGTCTCTTCCTAAACATGTGTGCATCATCTAACAGAGCTGGCGCAGCAGTCAGCTAGAGGCGTTACCATAAAATAGTGGTGTGTAGTGGTAGTAAATTCGACGAATCCAGACGCCGGCATAAGCTCTTTGATCGAACGGGCGGGCCGGGCGAGAGTAAGGAGTCTAATTCAATGTGAATTTACCATCCATACTCTTTAATGAACTCTTAAACAACACTGAATATCAATGTCCCCGAGACCACGTTTTTCCAAGCCTTATATACTCTATACCAAAAGGCCATGCGGCAAGTGCAGGCTACAATTGGTTACACTCACAGTCACTCATCCCCCCCCACTATGGTGATTGGCTGCAGGGCACTGTTCACAGACTGTTCATGGGCAGCGGCAACGCCCCTCCTGCAGCCTGGGTCGAGGGCAGAGCAGCTTCTGTTTACTTTCCTTTTGTCTCTGGTGTCTCAGGGAAATCCTTCCGTGTAGCACAGCCGCATCAAGCCCTGGCTTGTTCACAGCACACAGCCAGAGACTCTCCACAATTCCTCCTTTTTTTTTTTCTTTTTGGACAAGCCAGGATTGATTAGCTGTGTGTTCTAATCCTTCTTTGATATGTGATAAAAAACAACTTATACATAACATATAAATAACAATAACAATCAACATAAACAGTGCACTTTGCAATAAACCTGAGGTATTCCATTGCCATTTAAATATCGCAATGGATTGATTAAACAAATTCCAAGAACTTTGGTTTAAAGATACTCAACTTATAACAAACGATGTGCTGGGTGTTGATAAACTTACTCAAGAGGTAGTGGTGTTTAAAGATCTACTTATATAACTATAGTACGCATACATGTCACAGCTAAATCAATGCAAAGGTTACACCTCACTCTGTGACCTCCGAGGGTTCTGCTGCAGGGAGTTGACTTGGTTGAGTTTGTTTCAACTCCGGCTTTACTGCTCGGCTTGGAACCCACAATGGACCTTGATCTGTGGAGAGACACATATACCCTCTACCATTAAAAATAACAGGTACTGGTCCTTTCCACAATCCAGTGGTGGGATCACGATATCTCACCATGAATTCCGGTAAAGTGTTTTTCCTTCCTAGTCTGATCTGATAATGATGAATGATCACAGGAGGCTCCTCATGGTCTCCAGTTAAACATAAATAATTCAAGGTAAACAACACCTTTGCTAAACGCTGTTGACAATCTAACTCTTCCTGCTTCTGTTTGCTCAAATACCCTTTAATCATTTGATGTGCTCTCTCGATGATTCCTTGGCCTGTTGGGGAATGAGGTATACCTGTAACGTGTTTCACTCCCCATTTCATTAGAAGAGTTCTAACTTTCTGGCTAACATAGGCAGGGCCATTGTCTGTCTTAATCTTTTCTGGGACACCCATTACAGCAAAACAAGCTGTGCGATGTTTACATACATGTAGTGCTTTTTCTCCTGGTAAAGCAGTAGCCCATATCATTTTTGAAAAAGTATCAATTGTGACATGCACATATTTAAGTTTTCCAAATTCTGGCACATGTGTCACATCCATTTGCCATACTTCTAAGGCTTTTAAACCTCGAGGATTGACACCGATTCCTATACCTAACATCTGGCTTCCACACTGAGGACATGCCTGTACAATACTTCTTGCTTCATTTAAAGTTAAATCAAATTGTCTTTGGAGACCTCTGGCATTCTGATGAAAGCTCTCATGACTTTGTCTCGCTTGTTGGAATTTATCTGTTGGAGGCATGTGCTGTACTGAACTTACTAAACTATCTGCAATTTGATTTCCTTCACCTAGACCAAGATTCCATTGATGACTGCGGATGTGAATCACACGACAGGGTTCTTTTCTTTGATTTAAAATAGCTCTCAATTGTACAAACAATTTTCCTAATCGAGGATTATTCAATTGTCTTAACAGAGCATTTTCCATTCTGGGTATTACACCTGCTACATACAAAGAATCTGTGACAACATTTAAAGCAGATTTCAGCCAATTATTTAAGGCCCATATTACTGCTGTGAGCTCTAAAGTCTGCAATGAATCCTCTTTTGAACCTTCAGTTAAATGGTGTTTCCATTGACTATTCTCTTGCCAGACACATGCTGCCTGGTGTCTTCGTTTTCCTGCATCTGTATATACTGTAAGGCCTTCAACAGGTTTTGCTTTTACTTTGCTTCTCTCTAACCACTGATTTGTTCTAAGGAATTGCCATAGTTTACCTTTTGGTTGTCGTGAATGTACCTTGCCTATAAATCCTAATAATGCATTCTGTATAGGCATCGAATGTCTCAGCCACCATTCTAAATCAGCTCCATTTATCGGAATACTGATGTCATCTGGTTCCTGACCGCTAATTTCTAATATTCGAGATCTTCCTTTTTGAATCAATTCTCCAATTGCTTCTGGTCTCGTTTGAATACTGAATTTTGGTTGGACACTGAGAAAAATCCACTCTAATAATCGCAAATCATTTTCTGTTTTCAATCTGACAGTGGCACAAAAGGAAGAATCTGTAGCAACATCTATGGGGAATTCCCCGTTTTTGTTTTGCCACTGGCAGATGATTGCACACGGATGTTCTAGATTGCTAATAAGGAGGGAAATTGGTCGATCAGAAAGTCTTCGGCTAGACCAATTTGTCTGTACTTTTTGTGTAATATCAGAAAGACATTTGAGATGCACGGACTCTAAGCTTATTTTCTTAGCTGGATCACCTCCTTTTAGAAGTGAAGTAAGAGGTGCTATATCATTGTTAGTAATGCCTACGCAATTTCTAATCCATTGTATGTCCCCTAACAATTTTTGGACATCATTTAATGTTTGTAAATCAGTATGTAATTCAATTTTTTGTGGACGAATCTGTGCATCACAAATGGACCAACCAAGGTATTTCCAAGGTGCAGACTTTTGAACTTTCTCTGGAGCTATAACCAACCCCTTTTCTTTGAGTTTGATCGTAATTTGGACTATGGAACTTTCTGTGAACTCAGCTTGTTGACAGAACAGAATATCATCCATATAATGATAAATAATTGTTTGTTTCCATGATGCACGAATAGGTTGAAGTGCCCATGCAACATACATTTGGCACAGTGTAGGAGAATTTTTCATACCTTGCGGTAGCACTACCCACTCATACCTTTTAGCTGGTTCCGCTTTGTTTACTGAAGGCAGTGTAAATGCAAAACGCTGTGTATCTTGCTCATGTAAAGGAATGGTAAAGAAACAATCCTTTAAATCTATAATTAGAATATGCCAATTTTCTGGTAACATTACAGGTGATGGTAATCCAGGTTGTAAAGCACCCATGGCTTGCATTTGATCATTTACCTTTCGCAAGTCATGTAATAATCGCCACTTTCCACTCTTTTTTGGTATTACAAAAATTGGGGTATTCCATGGACTAGTAGAAGGCTTGATATGGCCTGCAACTAATTGCTCTTCTACTAATTCACGTGCCTTTTGCAGTCGCTCTTCTGTTAATGGCCACTGGTCAACCCAAACTGGGCTATCTGTTAACCAGGTCAATGGAGGGTTGGGCAACTGCTTTCCAGTGACCACTAAGGAAAAGGTGAAGTAGTTAACACGGCACCAAGTTGCCCCAAGACGTCACGGCCAATAAGCGCCTCAAGGCTGCTTGGCAATTCCATTACATACACCCTAAGGGTAACACACTGACCTTCAGGGAAACTGATGGAAATGGGATCAACACTTATATTTGGAGTAGTTCGACCCCCTACTCCAGCAACAGTGGAAGAGATTGATTTTTGAAGTTTCCAATTTCGTGGCCATTTGAATTGACTAATGATGGAGACATCAGCTCCAGTATCAAGCATTGCATTTACCTCTACAACAACAGTAGAATCAGACTGAAATAGTTGCACACGTAACATGGGACGCTGAGTCATTGATGAGGTGAAGCAAACTGCAGGACCGGTCAATCCAAATCCTTTATCATGCCTTTGTGTTGAGGATGCTGGAGGAACTCCTGGAAGCATTGGTAGGCAGTTTTCCAGTGCTACTACCTGAGCTATTCTACTCCCAGAAGGAATAAAAATTGGTGGATGCAGAGTGTAGGCCAGAATTTGAACAGTTCCTGTGAAATCTGCATCAATTATACCTGGTATTACTAGAAGACCTTTGATACTAGCAGAAGAACGGCCAATCAATAGGCCTCCAATGTGACTATCTTGTCTAAATAAAGGTCCTTTAGCATTAGTTGGTATTCTATGAATTGCAGTATTGGTCAATGTTATATCTACTGCTGTCTCCACATCAACTCCGAGGCTTCCTGCGGTGCTTGGCTTGTTGAGGTGAAAGAAGCCTGGTTCACAGTTGGGTCGCTGATTGTGATACAGGTTCGGAGATGTTCTTTGTGTCTGGTAGCTGCTGAACGTACACCATAGTTTGTGATTATTTGTTTTGCTTGCTGCAAAATTTTCCAATCATGTGGTTCCCATACCGCTGTCTGAGTGTTCATATTTTGAATTACCGGTAGGGCTAATTTTGCTGGAGACCAATCACCTTCTAGGATGGCATCTTTGATGACCCCTGACCATCTGCCACGTCGGGGCTGCGGCTGGTCAGTAGAATCTATAGGCACCTTTGATTGCATTGTTTGTGAAGGGCAAGCTGGTTTTTGAAACTCAATTTGTTCCTTATTTTTCTCTACATTTGACACTCTTGAGTTGTTCAAGCTTGTTGGTAATGACTTGCAGTAACTGCTCTACTGCTTGGGGTGAGCCCAATGATGTAGGAGGAGGCTCACAAAAAAACTTCCGCGGGTGCTTGCGGAGGCAAAGTTTGAGGCGGCCCCGGCCCTCGCGGCGGCGGCGCGGCTGGTCCGTGCCCGGCCCCCACGCTTTTCTCGGAGGGAGGGGGGGCGTCCGGCTCGGGGCAGGGCAGAGGCGGAGCGGTAGGAGGAGGGCGGCACTCAGGGCCTCCCACATCCGGACAGTCGACGAGTTGCACTTCCGCCTTCTTGGCACATTGCCCCAGAGACTCGGAGGGGGAAACTTCCGGTCCTTTGTTTACGAGCCGCGCAGTTTCTAATCCGCGTTGCAGATCGGATTGTGAAAGTATTGGCTGAGCCGGGACCCCGCGACCACCCCGAACGGCAGGCAGACCCCACAGAGTAGCCCACAGGCACCTCTTTTCTTTTGGACAAGTTTTATCAGTCCAGGTTTGTTCTGGGACAAGCACCTCCGCGGCTCTTAGGGCGGCACGTTGTTCCGATTTCATAACTTCTAATGATTCTAATACGGTTTTCCACAATTCTCTCACAGCTTTAATTTCTTTCTCTTCTTCCCCTCTGATAGTTTTGTCCCACATAGTGTCCCCCACTGATCTCCATTCCATTGGGGAAAACAAAAGTGGAACTTCTCCAAAGTGTCCCCACTTCTGAGCTAAAAAAATCAATGTGATTAGCTTTTCCTGTGACGATTCAGTACCTCTCTTAGAGAGAATAGTCGTCAGCAGTGCCGCGGCTGTTTCAATATCCATTATCTTATCAGCGCGGTCTTAACGTAGGATGCGAGTGGCCAGCTCGACAGGTGCCCGTCTTTTGATATCGGACTAAGCACACTATCCCACACCCCGGCTTGGCTCCGTTTTTTATGAACGCTGCTTACCGCAGTAATTTCGATCCGGAGCGTTATGCTTTGCTAACGATCCATCCTTCTGCTACCATTTGTAGATCCGGAGCGTTATGCTTTGCTAACGAACCATCCTCTGCTACCAAATGTAGTGGTAGCAAATTCGACGAATCCAGACGCCGGCATAAGCTCTTTGATCGAACGGGCGGGCCGGGCGAGAGTAAGGAGTCTAATTCAATGTGAATTTACCATCCGTACTCTTTAATGAACTCTTAAACAACACTGAATATCAATGTCCCCGAGACCACGTTTTTCCAAGCCTTATATACTCTATACCAAAAGGCCATGCGGCAAGTGCAGGCTACAATTGGTTACACTCACAGTCACTCATCCCCCCCCACTATGGTGATTGGCTGCAGGGCACTGTTCACAGACTGTTCATGCGCAGCGGCAACGCCCCTCCTGCAGCCTGGGTCGAGGGCAGAGCAGCTTCTGTTTACTTTCCTTTTGTCTCTGGTGTCTCAGGGAAATCCTTCCGTGTAGCACAGCCGCATCAAGCCCTGGCTTGTTCACAGCACACAGCCAGAGACTCTCCACATTGGCTTAGTACAGAAACAAATTACTTAATGTGTAGAGAACAAAACCGTAGCAGAAAAATAAACTTTTCAGCGTAAGAGTTCAGTTTTTCAGATACCTAGTGGGGCAGCCTTTTCTGCTGCTTTCATGTAATGCTGTAGTGGAGAAGGGCTGAGGTGGTGAGCTGGATGCCTCTTGTGCATCAGCAATGGGATCCTTGTGGCATCCCAAATAATGGCAGCATCTGTTGGTGACCTCCTTGGGCTCTGAGAGCTGCTTCTGTGCATGAAACCCCAGCGGCTGCCACATCGGGTCCTGTAGAAATGATGCCAAACTGACCACAGTAACAGAGTTGGGGCACCCTTGAAAGTGGCTGGTTTGCTTATTTGTTGTTTTGACACCAAAGATTCCTTAATAGAGATTATTTCTTGTGTGGCTGAAAGAATTTCTTCAGAGCACTCTAAGCAAACTGATTTTATACTGTCCAAATCATGGGCACAAAAATCTGTCATCTTAAACTTTTATACATTGTACCCTTCAGAATTATTTGCAGGTTCCTCTTTTCTGGTTGTTATGCTATTCTCACTTTCCAAACTCTGGGCTGTTTTTCCCTTCCCCTTCTTCAGACCTTGTTTTAAACATTTCTTGTTTTCCTCTCTACCTGAGGCTTCTACTTCGATTTTTAAAAGTCAGCCCAAAGCAATCTGTACAGCCCCATGTTGATGCTGGCCCATGTTGCTCTTCCTATCAGTGCAGACATGCCAGAATGAATTTCATTTTCTTAAAACCTGAACAAGCAGCAGTCTGGTACATATACACTCAAGACCCGGCCTCCTCTTCCCAAGCACATACACACACTTCATTTTGTTATCTTTCTTTTCTTTGTTTAGGTATCCCTTCTGCTACACAGAATTACAAGCAGTCTCTTTAGGATCCTTTGCTGCGTAGCTTCGAAGTATGCTTTCCCACCACCAAAATGCTTCCAACATTTGTTTCCAGAGACTAGGCAACACATCTAATTAATATTGCCAGCCTTGTTTCTAGCTATTTTTCTGCTGCCCTATTGCTAAGCTCTCTGTTGTTCTGCTGTTGGCAAAGTTTTATAGCTAGCCTGAGGTATAATCACTTTTTGTATATCCTACTTATTTATGACCTTAAAAACCTCCTTCTGAGTTCTGTGCAGCCTCCTGTGTGGCTGCCCCACCTTGGAGTGTGGTTTTGTCGTTGTGCGCAATTTCCTCGGGGCTTTCTCTGCTGATGATTAAGAATCTTCTTATTCAAGGCAGATCTACCTTGTGATAGTAAGTATTACAGAAGATTTACAAGGTAGTATTCCTCCCTTCAAATTCAGAGAGAAATTATTAACTAGCTGCTGATAACCTTGCAAGACTTAAAGATCATGTCCTTAACCCATACAGCTGCTAAGAGTGTTAGTGCAGTGCTAATGCCGTTGATCCTGCCTCCTAAGCCAGGGTCTCAGGTCTTGCTCTTAAATTATCTTGTGACTTGCACCACAAGGTTCGAGTCCCATAGGGCAACTTTGCACCTGCACTTTCAAGAGCACCGTCTGTATTGCTGCCTCACAAAATATGGTGCCCGTTGTTCTCAAGTGCTGGTCAGTTAGCTGTTTTCCACTCAAGAAAGAAGAAAGACAACTCTGATAAACGTAACACTAACTTACAATTTACTTCTGCGTATTAAAAAGAAATCAAAGATTTATTGAAGAAGAATTTGCAAGTTAATTCTCAATAAATTCCAAACTTGAAAACTGAAGGAAATGAAGTCTAAGAAACTATTTAGATTCTGATACTTGCTGTAGTGGCAGAGGAGGAGGCTTGGGGTTCTTTTCTGTGACTGAGGAAAGTGCTGAACAGGCTTTCCACAGAAATACAGTGAGGACTGGAGTGTGGACACCAGTATGAAGCACTTTGCAGAGATTGTCCTTTAAAACCCATGTACCGTATTTGTTAACTAGTATTGCTAATACTTGAAAGCATTTTTCTGTCATTTTTCTGTCAAATAGCTACCTTGTTTTGCTTTGCAATTTTATGGTTTTCTATGGCACACATCTGGTACAGTAGCAATTCTATTCCTACAACAAAGTACTGTCTCAAGGGCTCTTTTGTACTGACGATGTCAAGCCATTAATGTCAGAGGCTAGTCTGGCAGAAACATGGGTTTGGGTCAACACCAAAGGTACAGATTTCAGACAGGGTTGTCAGATCTGCTTTGAACAAGGCTTTATACAGCTTATTTCTTGACCAATGCACTGTGGCAGAAGGCTTTTCCACACACTGCTGGATAATGCTTGTTCTTAAAATGAATCAGTGTTGCGAAGCCATGAACATTCATGGCTTGCACAGTAGCATTTTGGTATCTTGTATACAGGAATGAACAGTCCTCCCCATCGCATTTGGAAATACTTGCCTTTTCCCTACCTCTTTTGCAAGGATTGTGTTCATCTGTTTTTCTTTATGGACACTGAGTTCTCTGAGTCACTGAGTACAGTTGCCAGCTCTTTATACGTCAGTCCGTAACCTTATGATATTTGTTGCCTCTTCTATCAGGCTGCCTAAATATGATTTTCTGTTGAAAATAGCAGCAGCAAAGTTTGTTTACTGAATGTAGCTGGAGCTTTTCCTGATCATCCCTGGCTTGGTGTTCATGCTGATGGATTGAGTCCATAAAGATGCATAATCAAGTTCCTTTTGACAAAACAAAGCTATTCTAATCTGGGACTTGAATCAGCAGCACCGTCTGCCATCCTTGATGAACTTTACCTAAGGACAGGACTGCAGAAGATCGGCGCAAGTCTAAATCTTTCACAAGGCAATGAAGTGTTTATGACTCCGCTTCATCTAGCAAGGAATACAAGCAGTAGAGTAAATGAGACAAACTCAGCTGTTTCTCATATTCAGCTCAGTGGCCAGTTATTATGATGCCTTTATAACAGGATAAAATGACACTCAGGGGAAGATTTTATCAAAATATTTACATTGAAATACTTTTTAATAAAGAAGTCAATCTGATTTTCTTCAGCAGTAGAAAAATACAAAATGTAGAAGAAACTTACCCTGTGCAATGTGCTTGCTCAGAGATGTTAAGATGACTTTAGTTAGAATCTTGCTATCAGTACGTTAAGTGCAATGGATGATCTGATTATTTTTAGGATGCTAAACATCCTAGAAGTGTCCAGTTAAATGTACTACCACACCAGAAAATAAAAACCTGAGGTCATCCATCTGGATATTGTCTTAGTTTGAACGGAGACGGTGTTCTCAATTCTAGTAACTGGTTTTTGCATCCTCGCTCCTTTCCTTTCTAAATGCCTGGCTTTCAGGAGGCCATGATGTGGGAAGTGCGGGCTAATGCTTTTGACAATTCAGACCCATATCAAACCCATGATGATTGCAATTTGTTATTATTTCATGCCAGATGAGCTATTCAGAGGCTCATTTCTAAGAGGTCTCTAGATAACATCTGACACAAGCTGATTTCCTTTTTTTTTTTTGTTTTTTAAAGCCAGTTAGTTGTCTGGAAATGTGGGCTGCTTTCATTCCTTTCAGCAATTTCTCCAGGTGAAGGCTGGGGCACATATCTGGACTATTTGAAAGGGAATTGACTCTGCTCTTACTACTTCTATTTTAGATAGGGGATTTTGATTGCCAGTATCAAGGCAGTTGCAGCTGACAGTGTCTAGTAAAACAGCTCCTCTCAAACAAGGGGAGATACCATCAACTTCTATGGTTATCAACAATCAGACCACCATCAATTTTTGAATGTTTTATTCAAGAATGTCTTGCTTTCTTTTCACTTATTTCTTGCCACCAGTACTCTATTACAAAAGGAAAAAAAATACTATCTAATTTTACTGACTTCTTTCCATAATAATTTGAAAACAGGGAGAGTGGTATTGTCCTGGACAACAGAATTTCTGTCTTTCCATCAGCTCTTTTATCTCTTCTTGGTTATTCCAAGGGTTCACTTGTTCCCTGCTCCCTCTGTCTCAACATACTCTTCCCTTCTAGTTTTGTCTTCCAGACTTTTCTTCTAAACAGGCTTTCCAGCACCTCAACAGGTCTCTTTCTATTTCTCCTTTCATCTTCACTCCCTGTCTCTTGCTCCTGTTGTGCTTGCCTTTGACTTGAGCATATCTCTCTTCACCTTTCTGGTCTGAAGGCTGGGGGAGGCACAGAGCAGCTTATTCTGTGTGCCCAGTTCTGGTGCTGCCCGCTGCAGCCCAGGGTGAGTGCTGCCCACCTTCTCTTGGGCTATTCAGCTGCCACTTCTGGGGAAAAATGTCTGCCAAGAGGACATGAACATCAGGTTGTGAGAGGCTTGAAAACTGGCCTCATGGAGGTGAATTTCACAGAAAGGGCCATGCAAATGAAGCAAGCACTTTCATCAAGTGATCTGAAGGACTCTCAAGAACATTAAGACCCTGCTGAAGTAGGTGGTACTACGCAGATGGGCACAATCAAATGTTAAAGAGATGTTCTAGCAGAACATTAGTGAGGCTGATATTCAACAGAGTGTGGCTGAGTGGCATTGCATTTACAGCATTATTTTTAGTAGAAGAGTGCAGGTTTTAATGGGGAGAAATAAATCTGATGTTTCCCTCACCTCTGGCACTGTTTGAGGAGCAGGTATTAATCCACTAAATTTCAGCATACACACAAAAATCTAGATTCTGCATTTATTGCAATGCAGAAACACTTGTAGAGGCAAAGTTAAGAGAAAAAAAGCGCAATGGATTGTTTGTAGACTAGGAAAATCCTACCTCTGCATCTGCTCCTTAGTCCTCATCATGAGCAGCACATGGCAGATGCATTTCTACCCTGCAGGTAACAGGCAATGCATGTACTCCTTCCATGTTCTCTTCCCTATTTCCCTCCCAGCTCCCCTTATTGTGTTCATACTACCTACTCCTAAGACACGGATGTCTGAATCGTGTCCATCTAACTGAATTGTGAACATTTCTTTCTCAAATTAGTCAGTACCCAATCCCAATTTCCTGTGCATTTGATGCCTCATTTTAATTACCTGAAAGTAAAAAGCTTCAAGAGCAGAGAAATTAGAATTGCAAAATCTCGATGGCTTTTTTTTTGTAGTTATTTGACTCTGCAGTCAACTTGAATAGTATGCCTTTTGGTGTTGTGTGGTTGGTGGGACTTTTTGTCTTATTAGGTTTACGTTTCTGAGAGAGCCACAGGCTTAACCACAATGGAAAGGCTACATTCTAGCTCCAGAACACAGAACATGTTCTGCTTTACCTATGTTCTGGGTGAGATGTTGCAAATCAGTAAAACGAGCACTCTCTTTCTTTTGAAGGTGGACTCCACATAGGAAGGAAACTGCCATTTGCAAAGATTAGAACACCTAATATATAATGGAGACTCGGAGATGTATCAGAGGGGACAAAATGGGAGTGAATCATGTTGTGTCCAGTTGAAAAGCCAGAAGTAATTCAGAACAATCACACAATTTCTTTTATCCAGAAATTGAATATTCCATGAAATCAGAACTTATCATGGGAAAAGTATTTTCCCTTAGAGTGACCTAGATGAAATATTGGTTTTGTGAACTGACCTTGAATAGTTCTTAGCTATCTGTCCAGGATTACAGTGGATGTTTTCTTTATAGAATCATTTTGATGTGAAGACACCCTTAAGATCCTTGATTCCAACCATAACCTAAGTCTGGCACTAAACCACGTCCCTAAGAACCTCATCTACTAATCTTTTAAACACACCCAGGATGGTGACTCAACCACTTTCCAGGGCAGCCTGTTCCAGTGCTTCACAACCCTTTCTGTAGAGAAATTTTTCCTAATATCCAATCTAAACCTCCCTTGGGACAACTTGAGGCCATTTCTTCTCATCCTATCGCTTGTTACCTGGGAGAAGAGCCCAACACCCTCCATGCTACAACCTCCTTTCAGGCAGTTGCAGACAGCGATAAGGTCTCCCCTCAGCCTCCTTTTCTCCAGGCTGAACAGCCCCAGTTCCTTCAGCTGCTCCTCATCAGACTTGTGCTCCAGACCCCTCACCAGCTTTGTTGCCCTTCTCTGAATGTTCTGCAGCACCTCAATGTCTTTCCTGTAGTGAGGGGCCCAAAACTGAACACAGGGTTAAAGGTGGGGCCACAGCAGTGCTGAGAACAGGGGGACAATAACTTCTCTACTCCTGCTGACTGCACTATTCCTGATACAAGCCAGGATGCTGTAGGCCTTTTTGGCCACCTGGGCACACTGCTGGCTCATGTTCAGCTGCTGTCAATCAACACCCCCGATCCTTATTGATCAGGCAGCTTTCCAGCCACTCTTCGCCGAGCCTGTAGCGCTGCCTGGGGTTGTTGTGATCCAAGGGTAGGACCCAGCACTTGGCCTTGTTGTACCTCATACAAGTGGCCTCAGCCCAACGATCCAGCCAGTCCAGATCCCTCTGTATGGCCTTCCTACCCTGCAGCAGACCAACACTCCCACCCAATTTGGTGTCATCTGCAAACTTATTGAGGGTACACTCAATCCCCTTGTCCGGATCACTGATAAAGAGATTAAACAGAACTGTCCCCAATACTGAGCCCTGGGGAACACCACTCGTGACTGGCCACCAACTGGATTTGGCTCTGTTCACTGCAACTCTTTGGGCCCGGCCATCCAGCCAGTTCCTGACCCATTGGAGAGTGCACCCACCCAGGCCATCAGCTGCCAGCTTCTCCAGGAGAATGCTGTGGGATACGGTGTCAAAGTCTAAGTACCCACCATCCACAGGCTTTCCCTGGTCTACGAGGCGGGTCACCTTGTCATAGAAGGTGATCAGGTTGGTCAAGCAAGACCTGCCTTTCATAAACCCGTGTTGGCTGGGCCTGATGGCTTGTTTGCCTTGTATGTGCCGTGTGGTGGCACTCAGGAGGATCTGCTCCGTGACCTTGCCTGGCACAGGGGTCAGACTGACTGGCCTGTAATTCCCCGGATCCTCCTTCCAGCCCTTCTTGTAGTTGGGCATCACACAGGGATTGCTGAGAGATAATGGAAAGTGGCGTGGTGATCACCTTGATCAGCTCCCTCAGCACCCTTGGATGTATCCCATCTGACACCATAGACTTGTGGGTGTTTAAGTGGTGTGTCAGGTTGCTAACCATTTCCCCTTGAATGATTGGAGCTTCATTCTGCTCCCCATCCCTTTCTTCCAGCTCAGGGGGCTGGGTACCTGAAGCACAACTCTTCTGACTGTTAAAGACTGAGGCAAAGAAGGCATTTAAGTACCTCAGCCTTTCCCTCATCTTCTGTCACTATGTTTCCCCCCACATGCATCAGGGGATGGAAATTCTCCTTAGCCCTCCTTTTGTTGCTGATCTATTTCTAGAAACATTTTGTGTTGCCTTTCGGAGCGGTGGCCAGGCTCAGCTCTAGTTGGGCTTCGACCCTTCTGATTTTCTCCCTGCATAACTTTGCAGCATTCTTGTATTCCTCGTGAGCGGCCTGCCTCTCCTTCCAGAGGTTATAAATTCTCCTTTTATTCCCGACTTCCAGCCGCAGCTCTGTATTCGGCCAGGCGGGTCTTTTTCCTCGCAAGCTCGCCTTTCGGCACATGGGGACAGCCTGCTCCTGCGCCTCAAAGATGACGTTCTTGAAGAGAGACCATCCTTCCTGGAATCCTTTGTCCTTCGGGTCTGCCTCTCAAGGGACTCTGCCAGCCAGGCTTCTGAAAGGGTCAAAGTCTGCCCTTCACAAGTCCAAAGTAGCAGTTCTGCTGACCGCTCTTTTAACTTCTCCAAGAATACAAAACTCAATCATTTCGTGACCACTGTGTGACCTCCAACAGACACGTTGCCCATGGGTCCTTCTCTATGTACTTTGGTAGCATCAATGCAGGGCTTGGTCACATCAGAGCTCAGTTGTTGCTGGTGGTGGCTTTGCTGTTGGGGACATGACTCTCCAGCAGCCCATGAACCCCACTGGTGCCCAGTGCCCCGACCTCTGCAAGTGGGACCCGATCTGTGCACAGGGACCCCCTGCCCCCCAGGTGGCCGTGCCAGCACCCCCAGCTGCCTCCAGTCCCGGGAACCCAGAGCAAGCAGCAACCACAATCCAGCAAATACAAGAAAAAGACAGAGAGCTCAGGTCGGAAAAAACATAAATATATATATTTACAGAAAAAAACCCAACTAAATATAACAAACCAAAAATCTCCCTCCAGTAAGGCCCACCCTGTCCTACCCCGTCCTACCCTGAGCCCTGGGGAACACCACTCGTGACCGGCCACCAGCTGGATTTGGCTCTGTTCACCACAACTCTTTGGGCACGGCCATCCAGCCAGTTCCTGATCCATCGAAGAGTGCAGCCATCCAGGTCATGAGCTGCCAGCTTCTCCAGGAGAACACTGTGGGATACAGTGTAAAAGGCTTTAACTGAAGTCTAAGTACACACCATGCACAGCCTTTCCGTCATCCACTATGTGGGTCGCCTTGTCAGAGAAGAAGATCAGGTTGGTCAAGCAGGACTTGCCTTTCATAAACCCCTGTTGATTGGGCTTGGTCACTTGTTTGTCTTGTATGTGCTACATGATGACACTCAGGAGGATCTGCTCCGTGACCTTGCCTGGCACAGGGATCAGACTGGCTGGCCTATAATTACCTATATTCTCCTTCTGGCCCTTCTTGCAGATTCTCCCTTAGTTCACGCACAACCAAGTTTTTATGTCCTTTTTCACAGGGTTCGTTCTTTATCCCTCTAATGGGAAAGTGTGTCTCCTCCAGCCACAACGTGGCATGCCATGGAAGTTGCATGATATGAGAACCATCATCATGAGTGCTGATGGGAAAACTCTTTATACAAGGAATATCGACACCATTTGAGTGTCAGTGTATGACTGTGCCATCCAGTACTATGGCATCATAAGGGAGTGCAACTGAATGATGAACTGACTCTGAGAGAAATAACGCAAGTCAGCTATGTAAAGCAAAGCAAAACATGTTGATGAATGAACATTCCTATTTTGCTTTAAAAATGCAACTGTGCTGCTGCTTTACACAGTGTTTAGGTGTTTTGAACTTAATGAAGTGTAATAGCAAAGCCGAAGGGTCCCGTGTTTTCTCAGACTTAAGAGTAAAGTTACTTTGTGGATAAAAAACACTCTGGTATAGGAAAAATTTATTAATTATTGAGTGAAAAATAAATGGTTTGTCAAATTGCTAAATTTCAAATCTGGTATTTGTTGCCTTTTACCAACTTGTTTTGTTTCTAGGACTGATGTGACTGCTTTTTCCCAGTATTGACTGTTTCTTAATGACTTTTGCTTGTAGCCTTCTGTAATAATTTATCCCGTGGTCGTGCTCAGTTATTATCTACTGGCTGATCATAGAGTTTGTGTTACAGACAACATTCATTGTAATGGAGCTGTTCAGTACTGGCACAGGAAGCCCTGGAAATAACTTTTGCAGGTTACTGCATCAGAAAGTATCTTGTTTTCTGTTCCTGGTCTGTGACAGCTCTAGTGACAGTGGTTGGAGTTTGTGTTTTTTTTCCCAGCATTTAAGTGTAGAATGGATTTTGATGCCATTTTAGCTCAGAAAAGTATTTTAAACATCCTCTTGGAAAGTTCAAGATGTTCTTGGGGACAAAGACATAGCCTTTATTGACTGTCTTTTTATGCAGTTCCCTGTTCTGTTGAGAATAGTTATGCAGATTGAAAATCCACAGGTTGTCTTTGTCAGGAAGAAAAGTTGGCAGTGAGGCCAGTGGTTTTATTTATCCTGTTGATTGGAAAGCCTTGTGTTCCTGAAAACTGGAGACATCAAACACCATAATTTTTTTTTTTTCCACAGCTTGTGTAGGCCAAAAGCCACTTTAGTCTTGCTTCTGGGCTACTCCCAGTACTTACTGAGCTATGTTTGATATTTGCTTCTTTCTGTATGTGATATTCCTGGTTTTATTTGTTTGGTTTTGACTCTGTTTCAATAATCTGTACTGTATCATCCTACAACCTTCATCCTGGAATGACTGCTGGAGGGTGGCTTTGCCGATCCTTATTCCCTTTTGCAAAAGCCATCAGTATTATGCGAGTCCCATCCATTTGCTAGGGAATGCAATTCTAGAGTTATTTTTTAATGTTGTAGAAGAGGTATAAGCTCTTTATGTTTTCATTGACAGAAGGAGAAGGAAGGGAGAGAGTGTTCCTCCAGCTCATTAATCAGAATGAGAATGAGAAATGGAAACAGCTTCCAATTTATTTGCTCCAAAGTAAATCTATCTAAATATCAGTGCAGTTATGATAGTGAAAAAAAGGGGGGGTAGGGGGAGGGAATCAGGAAAAAAGCCTCGTCAGTAGCTTGTCACACTCTGTGGTAAGGTATATGGGAGACCAAAGATATATGTACTATGCCACTTCTGTAATGAAAACTTGAGCAATAAAAGTATCTTCTGCTATGTCCTAGAAAAGGGACCCTCAGAGGAAACACATTAACAATATTTCACATTACAAATTATTATTGCATATTCAACTATTGTTTCAAAGGAGAATTTTGTCTGTTACAGGGAAAGCAATGAAAGATACAGTTAGTATTTCTTCTGCAAGCATAATTAAGATTTTATGCATCTGGATGTATTAGTTCTAACCTATAAATTTAAGTCAATACTTTCACAGAATGATGAGCCAGTTTGTTATAGGATACTTGATAGACTTAGGCATGTAGTTTGGGTTACACTGATAGTGGCTGAATATATTAATCTCTTTACTTACACTGTGCTTAAATGGAAGAGGGTATCCCTGTGTGCCAATGAGACTTGCTGGATATATCTGGTAAGAGGTGGTCTCCCACACTGGATCTACAGACCTCATGTCGTAGAAGTTGAATATTACCAAATAACAGTATCTGTGCTCTAAGTGCAAACTGCATTTTTCCCACCATGCCTAAAAATTTTGAATTAATTAAATGCTTAGTTTCATCCACTCCCCTCTCTCCATCCAGGAGGGATCTGTGTGTGAAAAGCTGGTTATTTTAATTCCTTTCTTACACTATAATTAATTTCATGACCTTACACAGGTGATCACAGTTGTCTTCACAACCATTTGGAGAAGAAGTTTCAATTAGCATTGAGAGTTTCTGTATGAACGTGCTGATAGCAGAAAGCTATTTTTGTGTTGTTGAAATGATGACTTTTCTCCTTCTTTCTCCAGTCTCCTTCCTAGAGGAAGAAGTGTCGTCTCTTCATCTTTACCTACTGTCCTCCCCTGACTGGAGAGCCAAGTGGTCCACCACTTTGTTCCCTTTATGCTCCCAAGAAACACCCTCCAGCTCTTCTCTGAGCTGAGTTTAGCTGGCTCTGACCACACACCTCAGTTTCCAGCTTCTGATTTCTGAATGAAATTATTGATATGTACTTGCACTTTGGAATTTGGCTTCAAATATGTGTGAAAGTGAGAGAGAAATTATTTTTTGTAGTGTGTTAGTTTCGGGGTGTATAAGTTGTCTTAGAGACAACAGTTGTTCCAAAGGTCGCTTGCTACCAAAGTTCCTAGTTCTATGTTTGCTCCATTAAGGATCAGAAAACTGAATGAAGGGAGAACTGGGTCCTATTTCCAGTTTCTGCATTAGCTTATATAAAAGGCAGGAGGAAGAAAGAGTGTTTTATCTTAAGGTTCTTCAGTTTGGCAGACTCTCAGGCTGACCTAAGATTAGATGGGGTCAAAGTAACATCTCAACACTTTGACTGGCAAATCACTCTGAACTTACAGAAGACCTAGGCTGACATTAGCAGAAATCAAGAGATGGGGTTCACATGGGTTTCATTCTGCTGTTATAATTGCTGCATTCTGGCAACACTCCACTGTCTCACCCTGCTCACCTTCCTTGTGGTCTGGCAGGATGGGATGCTGGACATGGTTGCCTTGGAGGAGGCTCCAAAGAACTGCTGCGCAAAGCCTGCCTTTTCTGTCTTACCTACTGCTCGTGTTTGTGCCTTAATGATGTTGCATCAAGACAGTAAGTAGGATGTCTGATCCATATCAGCAACACCATTCCTTCATTCATACTTGCATTAAACTTATGTTAACAAGATCATTAACATCTTACTGATATTATAGTGTTGCTTTAGTAGTGTGTTCTCAAAATGCTCTTCTCGAAAGAGTTTTGCTAAGTACTGTATTGCTAACCAGAAATGATTCTAGCAAACCACTGAAACACTCTCAAATTAAATGAAAGTAGTTAATTTTCCTTTTTTTTACATTGAGATAGCAAGCCATAGTGGCACCCCCAGTATCCTGTCTCTATATTTAACATTACAGTGAATATTTTTCCTCTTCACATTTGTCTGGCAGAGGATCTGAGCCACTCAATTTACTTGCAGTCCCATGTGTTGTCAAGAAGGTACGAGCCCCAAAAGTTCTGGAGAAACGCGGGTGAGAGCGACAGTAACTCAAGTGTTGATTTGCCATGAGGTTTCCCATCCAAAGTAGGTTAATCTTGGAGCTCAGGTGTGAAGGGAGACATCTTAATTAGCACTGCACTAAAGACATACTGTGATGAAATGATGTTATTTACTTTTGTAGAGGTAACACAGCTGCCAGTCTATATAGTAAGTACAGCATAATACACAGGTGCTTATCAGTGTCCAGCTGATTAGAAATGAAACAGCTTAACCTAGGAAAGGTTTTTGGGTTTCCTCCTTTATTTATTTCAATATTTCTAGTATTTGGAAATTAGTTTTCTTCCTGTGGTATTCATTTTTCTCCAAAACAGAGAGATCAAAGAGGGCTTTTTTATGAATACTTTGCTGTTTCTTTCACAATTTCTCATCCATGACCATTTGTAGTAGTAAATGTGTTTATAGTGATATTCGCAGGAAACAGGTACAATCTGAATAAAAGCAAACTGATTTTAAAAGATCAAATAGGTGCTGAAAACACACTTGTTGCTTTCTTCTGTATATTATAACCTGTCAAGTGTGGATGCTGTAAGGCTGAATTCAGCAATGTGTGTAAAACATTTCAGGCAACTGGCAATGGGAAGAGTGTCCTCAAGTGTGCATGGCATCACTTAAGTGGAACATGAGGTTTCTAATGTATAGGAAAACAGGTATCTTATGCTGTGTGTCTTCAGTGAATTAACATCAGGTCTTTCATGTGTCCATTTCAAGCCCTCTTGATTATGAATCTGTCCATAGAGTTTAGTAGTCTTTCAGTCGAGTCTGAAATCATCAGCCAGGAGTGCAGCTCTGTTTTAGATGTGTTTTGCTTTCCTAATGTGCTTTGAAATAGGTGGAATCGATGACTGCATCTATGAAGTATTTTTACATCTATCTGGTTTTGTATCTACTGTGTGGCAGATAAGTCTGGAGAGAGGTTCTTCTCCCCCTCTACTTTGCCCTGGTGAGACCACATCTGGAATATTGTGTCCAGTTCTGGGCCCCTCAGTTCAGGAAGCATAGGGAACTGCTGGACAGAGTCCAGCACGGGGCAACAAAGATGCTGAAGGGAGTGGAGCATCTCCCTTATGAGGAAAGGCTGAGGGAGCTGGGTCTCTTTAGCTTGGAGGAGACTGAGGGGTGACCTCATTCATGTTTATAAATACGTAAAGGGTGAGTGTCAGGAGGATGGAGCCAGGCTCTTCTCAGTGACAACCCATGATAGGACAAGGGACAATGGGTGCAAACTAGAACATACAAAGTTCCACTTCAATTTGAGAAGAAACTTCTTCTCAGTGAGGATGTCAGAACACTGGAACAGGCTGCCCAGGGGGGTTGTGGAGTCTCCTTCTCTGGAGACATTCAAGACCTGCCTGGACACCTTCTTGTGTAACCTCATCTGGGTGTTCCTGCTCTGGTGGGGGGATTGGACTGGATGATCTTTCAAGGTGCCTTCCAATCCCTAACATTCTGTGATCCTGTGATTCCCCGTACCATCTTTGGTGGTACAATTTGAATCCCAAAATGTCCAGTAAGAGAAAGATTTATGCAGAAGGAAGGAAATTTAATGATAGATGGGATGCAAATACATGTTTGTGTTTCAAGGACAAAAACCAGTATGTCTTTCGTGTTATGAGACAGTGTCGGTGATAAAGGAGAAAAATGCACGTAACTGAGTGGCAAACACAAGGCCCACAGGCTGAATCCTAATCCAAATTACATTCGGCCCTTTGAAGGCAACTGCGATGGTGATGTGGCCCCCAGTGAAAATGAGTTTGACACCCCTGTGCCGGAGCAACAAATAAGGTACTCTAATATATGATATGAATTAGCCATATGTAATTTAATGCTTTGCACTTCAGCAACAACTTTCAGGTAAAAATCTGACAGACTTTATCAAATAATAAGGATTTTTATGACATCTTTCCTGCTGACTTAGAGATAGCTGATTAGAAGAACAGCAATGCTAAGGGACTGTTCACAGCTCTGTATTCAGAGCCCAGCAGTCCTGTGTCGCAGTTGTGTGTGGCACTGTCAGACTTCTTCATTTCTGAGCCGTTGTCCTGCTGAATGCTTGCTCTGACCCTTGAGGAACTTTTTTTCATCACATTATTTATATTTCTCTTTTTTTTTTTTTGTTCTTTGTGAGTGCTGCTTCGTCATCAAACAGCTGTAATCGGGATCCCAACCTTCAGCTCTTTACGTGCTAAAAGGAAATTTTGTAATGAGAGATTTTATGGCTTTAGTCTGATAAAACAGAACAACAGGTGGGCTCACTTCACTGATCAGGGTAAACTGTTGCCCAGAGCAGGTATGATGTCTTAAAATATCTTCCAGAGTTCATTGGGAAATTCGTTTGCATGAAGAGAACCTGCCCTAATTCTGAATATTGTACAAAGCGTGAAATTTATAGAGATTCCAAAATGTTTGATTCTTAGAGAGAGTATAGCACTCTGCACCACCACCACCACAGAGGCTGGAGCGGTTTTGTGCCTTCAGACAGACTGGAGGAGGCTGGAAGATAATCTTGTGACAATTTCATATTTTAGTATTATTATTATCCATTTATCTTGATATAGCAAGTGTAATCCCTTCAACAAACAAGTGGTAGTGCTGGACTCTTGCCAAGTGTAAATACAGATTGCCAGCACTAGTCAGTATGGTGACATGGATAGAATATTTTCCTAGTAGCTGAATACACTGTCTTGACCTGCTGGCGTGTTCTCTTCCTAGCACAGCTCATAGCCTTTGCTGTTGCCTTGCCTGAAAAGATGGTAGACTTCAGGTGATAATTTTATAGCATAGGGAGGGTTAGGTCAGACTTGGGACCACTAGCTAACCCTGTGTCCCTGTTGTTCCCTTTTGTACTCCTCTTTCTCCTTGCACAGGGACTCTTTGTTTCCCTCGTCAAAATAACAAATACAACTCAGTAATTAAAATTATGAGACCAATCCTAAACATTCTATGCAGAGTCTCTGCTGCTGTAAAGACTGTAAGATTAACCTGAATCTCTACTCATTATAACAACTATTGACATTCATCTCTCTCAGAAGCTGTTGATATAAGTGCCAAATCAATCCAGGTTTCCTCAAGTAGGACAAGTGGCAGGAAAGCCCTTCTCTGGGAAGACAAGTAATACCAGTGGTGCAGGCATACAGTTATAAAGAATGACGTTTTGAAGTCTGTGGAGCTCTCTTTTTATTCTTTAGCTCTTTTTCACTCATCATTATCAGCTTTCAAGTTCAGCATGATTCTTCAACGGAAGTTGAATCTTCACAGCACAGAGTGCTGGTATTGAAAACTTTCATGTCCTTGTGTTACACACAGTTTCTTCAAATCTCAAGTGGTCTTTGGAAATTCATTCATTCATTCATTGTTCCTGACTGAATCAGTGGAGATGTGTCCACTTGCAACCTGCTAAATTAGGTATCCTTCCTTTCTACTGTTTCGTTTCTAATTTCTGGTGTGTAGTATAGAGATCTCACACATGGCATTCAAACAGAACTGCATATAGCAATTTTGGAGGGCATTTAGCCTTCTGCATTATGTTCTGCAGGCTGCCAGCATCCTGTGATGGATCCAAGCACACAGGTGGTAGGATTGTGTTGATGGGCAATGTGGCTTGCCCTCTTTTCCCATGTGGACTTGGAGAGTGGGCCAAGCATGGGAATTGGACCAAATGTGGAAGCTGAGATTTGGCTTTGTGAGTTATTGGGAACACAGGCTAGATCAGATCTTTCTCAGTCTAATATTCTGTTTCCAGGAGTGGAACAGGCTTTTTGAAAAACTTCGCATTAAGTTGATGCTGGATTATCTGCTTTTCTACATCATAGATTTTATCCTGCTTTCTTAGCCCAGTATTTTCTATAGCTAAAAACTGCTTTAGGCTTTGAAAGAATTAGGTTCATAAAAGAATATCTTAGGAAAGTTTTTGTTTGTCATTAATTAATTTTTTACCTTTAATTGTTTTATGTTGTAATGAAGACAACATCTTTTCAAGTGTTAGGTGTGTGTTTCCTTGTCAGGCCTTTCTCTCCTGTCCTGCAGAGCAGCCTGACATATTTCCTTGCACACACCGTAGACCCACAGCCCAGACTACTTGCTTCCCAATGAGTATCAGCCTTGAGATATGGTTCTGTCTGGCTCATAACTGGGATTTGCCCATTTGAATGGTGTTTGCAGTGAGGTGAGTATTGATCCCTCTTTCTGCTAACAGAAATTCCACTTAGAGATGGAAGTACAATTCAGATTGGTATATTTCTATCAAAAATTTTGTTCTTATACATTTTCAATTTGAGACAAAAACACCTTTAGCCAGATAATTCCCAACAGAGTGTCTTCTTAACAAATCCTTTTTATTATTTTTAATATTAGGTACTGTTATAAAGATGTAGTCCTTCTCTGACTAGGTAGTTTTAATGCCATGTATTACAAAAGACAGCTTGTTTGTTAGTATTAGTTGTCTCCCAGATGTAATGTTTGGAAGTATGAATAATTGTCATTACTCTGGGAGGAGGCTTTGAGTTGTGACAACTGTTACAGCTGTGTGTTGGTTCTATGAGGAGCGAGTGAATGTCTGTGCAATGAGTTAACAGCTTAATCTGCTCCCTTTCTCCTGACATGACTCACTAGAGCATTTCTGTATGCACTGCTGTCACCTCTCTCCTCAGTTGCTGCTTGATTGACATCACTCTGTTTGAGCTCTCCATACATGTGTTACTCTCTCTGTACCATACAATTTTTGTTGTGGTGCTGGTGCTGACAGCTTTCAGATTCTCATGTGAGATTCCCCTGAAAGAGAATCTGACTCATAGACCCCTCCTGAGATCCATTTAATGCACTGAATAAAATTCAAGTACCTCTTGATGCTTGTCTGACTGACTAGGATCTGACGCCTCCTTAGTCCTGATATTGTTTGTAATATTACATGTGTACATGGTATATCACAGATTTACATTGCTCCAGGGTCCTAATTGCCTTCTTTTTTCTGACTGTGTCTCTATGAAGAGATACAGAGTATGTGGTCTCAGTTTACACTGTGTCCTTAGTGTGCAAGAATTTCTCTGTTTGCTTTCTTAGCAATTTGTCCTTCTGCAATAATATGTTGTACTCTCTGTTTTGCATACAATTGTACACTGCAATGCAGTCCAGTGTCATTGACTGAGCTGGGAAGAGAACGAAGTTCTGTGTCTGGCTTGGCTGTTGACCTGCTCCATGATCCTGAGCAAGGCTTTTGATCTTAATTTCCTCAGCCTTGAAGAACATTAGGACCTTGTTGAAGAATATGCGGTGTTGTAGCACCCAAATTATAAACATTTGGCTGCAAAGTCTTTTGGAAATATTTGAGTGGTCACATGTAGTTTTGAAATGACACCCTAGTGAGACCCTAGATAGGTGTTATTTCCTTTCACAGAAATCATAGTCAGGAGGTGCTATAAACCACACATTTATATCTGCTAAGTCTGTCTGAATTTTTGATTGGCCAGCTAGCAATGCCATTGGGCATTTTCACACCATTTCCCCGACTTCCAACCTCACTGTCTGTTGACTGTTTTGAGGGCTTAGATTCCTTACATAGATCCCCTAAGTTGAGTGATACCCTAATCTTGTGTCAGTTCTTGCCTTCAAGTGAAATTATGAAGCCAAAATAATGGTCATTTTTGAAAACATTGACCTAAGTAATTAATCCAAAATCATATCAAAGCCCAGCTGGAGATGAAAGAGTAGCAAACGTGAAAGCCATCAAGAAGGTACTCTAGTAGTACAAGCAAGTTCAGTGGAAGTATTTGCCCACTGGTAAAAGGAAAAGGTGAAAGTGATGGATTTTTTTTTAACCCGAGTACAAAGCCTGGTCCGAGACCTATGTGCATGTGATTACAGCTTGGAAATGAGAAGTGAGGCCAACATCAGAGAAGCAACAAGTCAGGGACTACCTTACAGGAGGTGCATGTATTCAAACCCATAGATCTGGATGGACCCAAGCGTCCTGAAAAAGCAGGCTGATGTGCTTGTGGGGCTGTCTATGATGTCTATGACAACTTATGGTAATTGAAAAGGAGGCCAGAAAATTCACGACTGAAAATAACAAGTGTTATGCCAGATTTTTGGAAAGGCAAGAAAGTGGAGGACCTGGGGAACTCATCAACCCCATTCCTGTCTGCGGAAAGGGCACGGTGCACATCATCTTAGTATCTGTTGGACTAGATGACTTCCAACCAACATTTTTATGATTCTCTTGTCTGCAAATGGAACCCTGATCTCTGAATTTTGTCTCTTCATTTCAGTTAAAGCTCTGTTTTGTATCCCCAACTGTGTTTTCCTAAATGTTATACGCTCATGATGGGCCTCAAATCGATGCTGTTTGGAGTAAAAATTCCTGTGAACTTTCAGAAAAGTTGGGTCAGGTCTGAAGCTACACATTGCAGATTAGGTGGTTTGTATTTCAACTTTATTATCCTTAGCAAACCAATATTCAAAAGGGATTTTCTTTCTTTCTGTGAGATCATTGAGTCTGAGTTTGTCCAGTACCTTGGAAGAGAATAAATGCAGCAAATTTAATATCTTGCAGGGGTCAGAAAAGACTGACCTCTTTTCACTTTATGATGCTGTAACAATTGTTTAATGTGTTACAGCACTGCTGGGTTTTATCTCTTTCCCAAGCATTGTGTAGCAACTGTGTGCTGGAGGCAGATCACAGAACTAGTGAGATCAGTAGATTGACACATCTTATGTTCAGGTGATATGCAACTAGGAAACATACTGCATTAAGAATATTAAGTTTTCTTTTGCCTATTACATGTTACAGTTTCATATCATTAAACGTTTCAATGTATACTTAAATACTAGTGGCTCTGAAATGCGGAGAGGCTTCTCAGTTTAATGAGAAGGACACTTCTATTGCTGTTTGTACACTTTGATTAAATAGAAGATACAGAAATTTAAGTCTGATTATGTTTTCAGGATGACATAATTAACAATAATTTGCTCTTTTCCTAATCCAGTGAACACCTTTGAGAGATAATATTTTTTGAAATGCCAGTGTGCTCGGTGAAATGAAGTCAGTGTAATCACGCCAAAAAGTGAACTTCACATTCCAGGACTCTTTCCGTTGACGCTAAACTGCTACCCTGGCAATCTCAGGTTGTAGTTCCTGAGCCCCTGTGTCTTACACGTCTTTTACTGCAGTATGGAATGTCAGGGGGCACAGGAAAGTTCAGACTCCTGTCATCTATATCACAGCTAACCAGTCCTGGGTCAATCAGCTTGCATGTACGATGAAAGTAATTAGTGCAAAAATGTGGAGATGCACTGGAAAAGTTAGTGCCAAGGCTGATTTTCATCCTTACACTCCTGTGCCTTTCCTAATCTTCTTTCATACCGACCTCAGTACAAGCTGAGCAGGTACAGCCCAGGCTCCCAGACTGGTGACATCTGCCTCCGCATGGCCAAACACCCTGTGGCCACTTGGCATGGGACTGGGTCTGGCTGGCCAGCCCAGCTGAGGGGACAGGACTTTGCCACCCGGGCCTGCCAGGGTGTGCAGGTGGCACCAAGCAGGAGTCAACGCATGTTGTGGCTGCAACCCGGGGTGCATGAAGCTGTCACGCTACAGTCCACATCTGAATGCGTAGGTGTGCTACTCAGAGAGGCTCCAGGGGGATACCCCCCAAAAGATGATGAACTCCTTGCCCTTTCGGGCAGAGGGAGAAGACCTGAGACAACCCCTGCCCTGTCGCTGTCGAGCAGAGGTAGGGGACAGCAAAGATGACGAGGGTTGGAAGCTAGTTCCAGTTTGGGGCTGTGGGCAACCCCCTCCCACCTGCTTTGCTTCCCCAGGTGCCCCTCTGTAATAGGTTTGAGGCCCTGGATCTTGAAGAGGAGGTAGGTGAGAATGTGGTGCAAGGCCCACCTACAAGGTCACACAGAAAGAGGCAGTTGACCCCACGCCTCAAGACTGCCTCAAATAAGAAAGAAAGAAAGGTAATTGTAGTAGGCAATTTGCTTCTGAGAGGGACAGAGGGCCCAGTTTGCAGAGTTGACCCTCATCGTAGGGAAGTGTGCAGTCTACCTGGAGCTCAGATCAGGGACATCACCAGGACGCTCCCCAACCTGGTGCACCCAACGGACTACTACCCACTGCTGATCTTCCAGACAGGTGGGAAGGAAGCTGCATCCCACAGTCTGACAGGAATGAAAAAAGATTTCAAGGCCTTGGGATGGATAGTAAAAGAGTCTGGGGCTCAAGTGATTTTCTCTTCCCAGGGGCAAAAGGATCCTGGGGCAGGAATTAGCAGGGCTCATTTGGAGAGCTTTAAACTAGACTCAAAGGGGGATGGGGTTGTAGCTGGGCTTGCATCAGTAGGGCATCACTCTAGAGTTCATGAAGGCTGGGAGACCTCCCATACCTGTGAGGAGAAATTGGAATGCACAGCTCGCTCTCTGGAATGCGTGTACACCAATGCAGGCAGCATGGGGAATAAGCAGGAGGAGTTAGAAACCTGTGTTCAGGCAGGAGATTATGACCTAGTGGCAATTACGGAGACATGGTGGGGCAGCACACAAACTGGAATGTGGTCATGGATGGCTATGTCCTCTTCAGGAAAGACAGGCCAGCCAGGCATGGTGGTGGAATTGCTATTTATGTGAGAGAGCAACTACAATGTATTGAGTATTGTCCAGGCATGGATGAGGGCTGAGTTGAGAGTCTATGGGTGAGAATTAAGGGGCAGGCTGGCAGGGCTGATACTGTTGTGGGTGTCTGTTATAGGCCACGAGATCTGGGTGAGGAAGTTGATGAGGCCTCCTACAGGCAGCTGAGAGCAGCCTCACAGTCACAGGCCCTGGTTGTGGTGGGGGATTTTAACTTCCCTGATGTTTGCTGGAAGGACTGCTCAGCCAGCCAGCCACAGTCCAGGAGGTTCCTCCAGTGCCTTGACAATAACTTTCTGATGCAAATAGTGGAGGAGCCAACTAGGAGAGGTGCATTGCTGGACCTCATCTTCACTAACAAGGAGGGTCTTGTTGAAGCAGTAAAGGTTGAGGGCCGCCTTGGCTGCAGCGACCATGAGATGGTGGAGTTCAGGATCTTGTGTGGCAGGAACAGGATAGCAAGCAGAATTGCAACCCTGGACTTCAGCAGGGCAAACTTTGGCCTTTTCAAGCAATTGCTAGGGGAAATCCCATGGGCAAGGCTGCTTGAAGGTAAAGGGGCCCAAGATAGCTGGTCAGTGTTCAGGGACTCTTTCTACTGGGCACAAGATCAGAGCATCCTGACACGTAGGAAGTCAAGGAAGGGAGCCAGGAGACCTGTGTGGTTAAACAGGGAACTGCTGGGTAAGCTCAAGTGGAAGAGGAGAGTTTACAGATCATGAAGGAGGGGCTGGCCACTTGAGAATATAAGAATATAAGGCTGTTGTCAGAGTGTGTAGGGAGGCAACTAGGAAAGCTAAGGCCTCCTTAGAATTAAACCTTGCAAAAGGGATCAAGGACAACAGGAAGAGCTTATTCCGATATGTGGCAGATGAAACTAACACCAGAGGCAATGTAGGCCCACTGATGAACGAGGTGGGTGCCCTGGTGACAGAAGATATAGAGAAGGCAGAGTTACTGAATGCCTTCTTTGTCTCTGTCTACTTTGCCGGAGGCTGTCCTGAGGAGCCCCGTATCACTAAGGCCCCAGAGAAAGCCGAGACAATGGAGGAGTTTGCCTCAGTTGATGAGGATTGGGTTAGGGGCCAATTAAGTAATCTAGACATCCATAAATCCATGGGTCCAGATGGGACGCACCCGCGGGTGCTGAGGGAGCTGGCTGAGGGCATTGCTGGACCAGTCTCCATCATCTTTCCCAAGTCCTGGGAAACGGGAGAGGTGCCTGAGGACTGAAGAAAAGCAGATGTCACTCCTGTCTTCAAAAAGGGCAAGAAGGAGGACCCAGGTAACTATAGGCCGGTCAGCCTCACCTCCATCCCTGGGAAAGTGATGGAACGACTTATCCTTGGTGCCATCTCAAGGAATGTAAGGGATAAGAGAGTCATTAGGGGCAGTCAGCATGGCTTCACCAAGGGGAAGTCATGCTTAATCAACCTCATCGCCTTTTATGAGGACATAACAAGATGGATGGATGATGGCAGAGCGGTGGACGTGATCTACCTTGACTTGAGTAAAGCATTTGACACAGTCTCCCACAGCATCCTTATAGCTAAATGCAGGGAGTGCGGTCTGGATGATCGGGTAGTGAGATGGACTGCGAACTGGCTGAAGGGAAGAAGCCAGAGAGTTGTGGTCAATGGGGTGGAGTCTAGTTGGAGACCTGTATCTAGTGGAGTGCCTCAAGGTTCAGTACTGGGGCCTATATTATTCAATATGTTCATCAGTGATTTGGACGAGGGAATACAGTGCACTGTCAGCAAGTTTGCTGATGAGACGAAGCTGGGAGGAGTGACTGACACGCCAGAAGGCTGTGCTGCCATCCAGAGAGACCTGGACAGACTGGAGAGTTGGGCGGGGAGAAATTTAATGAAATATAACAAGGGAAACTGTAGAGTCTTGCATCTGGTTAGGTACAACCCCAGGTTCCAGTATAAGTTGGGGAATGACCTATTAGAGAGCAGTGTGGGGGAAAGGGACCTGGGGGTCCTGGTGGACGGCAGGATGACCATGAGCCAGCACTGTGCCCTTGTGGCCAGGAAGGCCAATGGCATCCTGGGGTGTATTAGAAGGGGGTTGGTTAGTAGGTCGAGAGAGGTTCTCCTTCCCCTCTACTCTGCCCTGGTGAGACCCCATCTGGAATATTGTGTCCAGTTCTGGACCCCTCAGTTCAAGAAGGACGGGGAACTGCTGGGGAGAGTCCAGCGCAGGGCAACGAAGATGATTAAGGGAGTGGAGCATCTCCTTTATGAGGAAAGGCTGAGGGAGCTGGGTCTCTTTAGCTTGGAGAAGAGGAGACTGAGGGGTGAACTCATTAATGTTTACAAATATATGAAGGGTGAACGTCACGAGGATGGAGCCAGGTTCTTCTCGGTGACAACCAATGATAGGACAAGGGGTGGTGGGTTCAAACTGTAACGCAAAAGGTTCTACTTAAATTTGAGAAGAAACTTCTTCTCAGTAAGGATGACAGAACACTGGAAGAGGCTGCCCAGGGGGGTTGTGGAGTCTCCTTCTCTGGAGACATTCAAATCCACCTGGACACCTTCCTGTGTAACCTCATCTGGGTGTTCCTGCTCTGGCGGGGGGATTGGACTGGATGATCTTTTGAGGTCCCTTCCAATCCCTGACATTCTGTGATTCTGTTATTCTGTGTGCGTGTTCTCTGAGAGCGCAACACCGACTGGACTCTCACAGAAGTTGTTGTACTAGGTTCTTACCACCTCTTGGCTGAAAATCACCCAAACTGTCCCGTTCCAGAAACAAACCTGCTGCAGGACAAGAAAGTTACCATCTCCCTGCCTTCTGTGCAACTTCAATGAGAGAGGGGCTTTATTTTATTAAAATGAAGAACTCCAACAAACCAAAGCAAAAACCCAAAAACCTCCACTCTGTTATTGATCAGCATGATACCACTGCTTCTGGCTCTGTATTGCTGTTCCATCCTACCCTGTATATTACAATTCTATCAACAAGAGTGATCTGAGAGGATGGAGACATGGGAGAAAATATCCATAGGGTCAGCATGTCATTGTGGAGAAGAAATCACTATTGTGTTTTATCAAGTCCTCAACAGCTTGGTCTGCTGGGGATAAATGTTTTTCCTTTACTGCTCTCTGGAATCTTGGCATTCTTCATCCGGCATGATCCCATGGTGTGCAATTGAATTGAGATTCATATGTTGTGGATTGCCATCACAAAAGCATACTTGAGAACTGCCTGAAAAACTTGCCATTTGAGGGGAGATGTTCACAGGATAAATGCTTTCTCCAGCCTCAGTTACCTTCAAAACTAAGTCAGAGGTTGCCATATCAGATATACCAAAGTCTGTTGGGTAACGACTAGCATTACAGGGGTCTGGTTGCCCCTGCAGGCAGGACTCTGGCCCCGCCAGCCATGGCTCAGGGAGGGTCTGCCTTGATTTAGTCTTGCTTTTTCTTAAGAAGCCTTGGGGAAATGCCTTCAACTACAAGTGCTCTAAGGCTGTAAATCAATGCCATTGGCACTGAGTACCGCTAAAAAGATCTTTTCAGGGCTGGTGGCAGAATTTCGGTTTTCTTTCTTGTGTTGTTACAGAAGTGATCAAAATTGGGCCATTAAATGAAAACAAAGTTAATTCACACACTGTCAATTTTGAATAAATAAATTATTTTTCACTCGCTTCGCTAGCACATTGCAATTTGCAGCTCTGGAAGAAGGAGGAGCGGGAGCTACCCGAGCATCTGTAACTAATGCCTGCTTGTGTTGGAGGTTAATTGTCAGATTGCCTTAAAATATCTGTAATTTATAATGATTATTAAAGGAGACTGAGGCTTTGGGTTGGGTTCTTATATATTCAAATTATTTATTTTGTGTACCTAGTACTCTTAACTAGACATGAGCTTTATAAAGCATATGCTTTTGTACTGAATTTATCTCTTGTTTCTTTTTATTAGTCATATTTCAGCTCCCTAGTATTCATAAATCATGTGTCTGTCTTGAAACTAATACTGATGGCAAGTTCTGTTAATTTGCCTCAGGCTTTTGAAACCTTACCTCATATCTTTAAACCTTTTCTTCCCCCAAAGCAATGATGACTAGAAACTTTCAAAGATAAATAGTTTTTTGACATTGAGGAAGACATCAGATGTTGGAAGGCTTGTAATGAATTCACAAGAGATGGCAAGGCAGAGCATTTTGAAGACGTAAATGACTATGTACCTATTACATCCACTTTTCTAAATTATTAGTAAGTAGCTGTGTACAGAAAGTGTCACTCAGTAGTGGCTCATTTTCCCATTGAAGCATCTGTCTTGCTTATAGCCCGAGGGGTCTGTTTTGGGTACAAATCAGGCAACTGCATTTGAAAGCCTGGCTGAAATCTATCATGTGATCAAGAGGAATATCTTCTCCTTATCACAACAGAAACCATTTGTACTTAGTGCCAACACTGTTGCTCGTACACTTCTGATGGAAGGCCAAATGCCTTAAATGATCAGCAAAGCGAGGTTCTCATCCTCCACCTCCTATGCTGACTGCTCCCTGCGGGCTGCAGCCCAGCGTGCTGTCCTGGCCTTGTGTCCCGTGTCATTGCTGCAGAGCAGCCTGGCGTTTCACCTCTGCTCCTGTCAAGACATGGCTGCATCTGGAAAGACTGAACATGCAGCTTTAACAAAGTGTGCTTCGTTTGTGTGTCAGTGCACGCATAGAAACATAATGAAAGTGTTGAACCTTCTGGATCTCAATCCCATTGATCTGGGGTAACATGGGAGTTGGAGGAATGCCTTAATGCAGTTCCGTGGCTTGTAGATGCTGTGGCAATGTAAGTACTAATGATTAAATAAGAATTCAAATGTTGCAGGGATTAGACTGAAGTTTACAGTTGCTTCATGTGCTATGTGAGGACTTCTGAATTTAAGGACAAACTTGCATTTCATTTTCCAGCTGTCTGTCCATTTACATGGTTCAAAATTCAACGAAAAGTTGGAAAGTAATAAGTCTCTAGCTGTGAGATGCAGCCATTTCTGATGCTGTGCTTTCTGTTTTTTAACAAAGGCATGATAAATGTCATTATTCTTTGATGAAAACTGAGTTAAACTTGTTTTCTATTAACAGCAAGGGAAAGCAAAATTATGCTCATTTTTGTATTCTTTGCACCTTGCAGCACTTACAGTGTTCATAGTTTCCACCTGTACAGAGTTTTACACTTCCTATATTTAATTTTCACTTCTAAAAAACTCCCTAGCCCCTTTCCCATTTTTCTGGGAAAAAGAAAATTCAGCGTTACTATCTGAAATTGGGGAGATGCAATATTAAATGTGATACATCAAATACATAATTCTGATATACTTGTAAGACTTTGCTTACTGGTTTTAATATGGCATTAGACTGTACCATCATCAAAATGTTTGCTTTTTCATTCTGTGCAGTATCTCCTGTCTCACAGTGCAGCCTGGTTCAAGCTGAAATGACTTAGCACACTATCTAAAATTGTGCTGACTGTGCTTGCAAACACAGAAAGCATGTGATTTAAAACTACCAGTAAGTGTTTGACTTTCTGTCCCTGCAAATAACTATTGAAATGTTAAGCTTTTTGCCTAGGTACCAAAACAGTATAAAGCTTTTAGGCAATTTAGCCATCTTCTGCAGATACCAGAAACCAAGGTATGAAAAGCAGAGGGAATGTCCTGAGGCCTCACATGCCTGAATGACACCACCAGAATTATTATTTTTTAGCTGATTATCCTTTCATTGGTCTCTCCTTATCTTTATATTTGTTTTACTTGAATTTTCCCTTCAATAGTGATTTTTTTTTCTCATTCAAAAATTGCTAAAGGTAGCGATAGGGTCGCAAAATGTTGGATCCAGCCACTTGAATACATCAGTATCAGGATATTGAATCCCTCTGAATTCCCCTTTAATGGGCCAAATCTGCACATTCAATGTGAACACCTCAAACTCTAAGATTGGATTTCAATTTGCATTCAGATCAGATTGCTGGCCATTTGAATCTGTCTACAGTTAAAGCTGATTTGAAAGAAACATCAAGTACACATGTCCAATTAAAATGAAGGTATTGTGCAGCATATCAATTGCAATCCATCATTCTTTTCAGCCTTCCTAAAATTCACTGACTGTACTTAATTCAAAGCAGCTATCTTTGTGGTTTAGGAACGTACTGCAGTAGGGCAGAGGAGAAATGAGCTCAGCTCTATGTGGTGCTTGTCTTTTGTGGTCTAAAAATGATGTGTCTTGACATATTTGTCATCAGCTTAACTGTAGAATAGGCAGCATCTCACTGCTTCCCCCTGCTTCCCTGCTGCAACCACGTCCTTCCCTTGGGCTCTGTTGGACGTCTTTCCTACCTGCATTGCATTCTGCTACCTTTATGGATTGCATTTGTATAAATCCCAGGAGCTAAACCAAAAGTGGTACCTAATTTGAAATGTCATTTCAACAGCTTCTTTGCGCTGCTTGCTTATGGTCATGAGTGCCAAGGGGCTTCTCAGATAAATGTTCCAAAAATACACTTTCATGCTTTTATTTTTTTAATAAATATTTTGTGTGAAGAGGATGAAGAGAAGATGGCATAAATCAAGTCATGCTAATGCAAACAAAGTACCTGATGTGGAGAGGAGGGCTACGAACTGCTTTGATCCATGCTCACCTGTAAGGGTGATGGAGAAAACTAGTTCCACCACACTTTCGTATTGTTTGTATGAGTATCCCAGATGTCTTTGCCTTCCTGTTTCATTTAATGTAACTGTATCCCATTGATAATGCAAAACCAGAAATTTTTTAAAAAAATCCATCTAATCCAAATGGTTGGAGTGAGAGGCTGGGCTGCTGTGTAGTCACGACAGAATCACTCTGTCACTTATTAAGAGAGGGAGCTTAATCAGAACAAAAGCTAAAAGTTTTTCTCCTGGCCCACTGCTAGGGGTGTGTAGTGACAGAGCATTTAATGTGTAACAAACTTCTCTAAAACACAAAGACTAGAGATTGAAGATAACTGGAAGTAGAAACTACTCCCCAGTCTGTAAGTGAAAGGTTCTGGTTCTAGTGGTCTGATTCATTGTCATATATATAAACAGTAATTTAAGCAAAGTAAAAAATGGAAGGAGGAATTTTAGCCATCTTTAAATTTTTCACCAGCATGCTTAAGACAACAAACTGAGAAATATGTAAACTGCCTTCTAATTAAAGTAGTTCAATATACAAAGGCTTCCTGGTGCTGTAACTTTGAGGTACAATATGCATTTAATTATCCTCAAGGCAAAAATTACTTTCGGAGTGGTATAATTCTCCCCATTCACAGAATAATATGGTTTACTGAACTGGACCAGGCTTTAACAAGGCTTGCAACAGCAGTAACTTTAGTGGCTCCTTGGAGGTTACAGAGTAAACATTTTAAAAACTCATTTATAGGGAATGCATTACTATGTTTTTGGTCAAGCCTAATTTATTGTTAACAGGATTATTACAGGGATTATAAACCAAGGATCATTCCTGCTGGGTATTATGCACCCTCTGCTCCCAGTCAGGTTGACCAAGACTCGGCATAGTCATTTCACTACCTTATGCAGATGTATAATAGTCTCATGAGAATATCACTTAATTCTTTAATTCTTCCATAAATAAAATTCCTTATCCCAAAGCAGCCCACCTCTAGTTTGTTGTGATTTCTTTTGCCTTGACATTAGAACTAAACAAGGTTTGGAACATGTAAAACTGTATAATAGCAGTCATTTTGATTTAGTGTAATGGCTGTGCTCTTTTAAGATCAATTGAATTTTTTTCTGTACTTAGCATTTAATAATCACACATCGTAAGATTTTTCAGGAATAGGGTCTAAGTTGCTTCAGAAACTTCAGAGCAGACTTTAGGTTTATTTTTTAGTTTAACTATAAAAGTCCAGGCATAATATTTGCTCTTTCAAATTCTGATTGTACTGCCTGTTTTTTTTAGGCAAAGAATCTGAATCTGCTTACAAGTTGGACTCCTGCTGTTTATTTCTGGGGTTTGTCCTCTGTAAAATGACCTACAAAGCCTGATTGACTGAAGATGTGCAGACCCTGGAGCAAAACCTTATTTTAAAGTATCTTAGTACCATCTTAAAATGACCAGTAGATTTATTGAGGGACATCAAAGTGTTCTATGTGCAGTATTTCTTATTTAGTCTTTAATTTAATTAAGGAAGGAGGTAGAAGCAGAGGGAGAGATTTCCAAAGGTTTGATTCCCCAGAGCTGCAGGTAGCAGGGTGTGTAGTAGCTGAAGTCACTAACGCATGGAAGTGTTTGAGCCCTGTCTCTTCACAGGTCCTTTTTACCCAGTTCTATTTCTGTTAGTATTCTATTTGTTCTTGCCAGCTGATCATGGAAGAAGTAGCTTACCAGGTTACTTCTAGTAAGGCACTAGTTAAGTCTAGTGATGTACCTTGCAGTACATTAATAGTAACTGTGACCTGTCGTGGCTGAAGAGGGACAGACAGGGTCACGTCAAATGTGAGTAAGAAACTTCAGTGCAAACTCAACCCTGTATTTTGCAGAAGTTCAGGGTTTGCAACTGACCTTTTATAAGAAGTAGAGGTTTATTTTGGTGTTTCTGGTTCCTTCTGTGACCAGGAGTTGAACAATTCTGAGCAAGGATTTGGAACAGCTTCTCAAGAAATTTCCATCTCTGTTTTACAAACGAGAGTACTTGAAAAGGTTCACATGCTTCTCAGAAGTCTTTGTTTTAAACCTGAAGCTATGATGTATTTTAAGCTACTGATGTTGTGGTAAATGTTTTGGAGGTCAAGCCAATTTGCAGGAAGTTCTGAGTTGTGTGAAATTTGTTTTCAAAGGTGTTTTCTCAAAATACTGTTGTTTGACCATGATTTCATCTCTGTCTGTCCTTTGCAAATGATAGTAAAGAACAGGTTACATTGAGTAGTGGTGATTTCTTTTGTGTCTTGACTTCTTTCTGGAAGTTTATGTAGCTATTAGGGCACTATCTGTTGCTTAAAAGGAAAAACAGAACAAAGGTTAATCAAGCTTTTTGCTGCTTCTGTTTTTCATTTGCACAAGTTATTGTTTTATTACTTTTCCACTGCAATAGTTATTTCAGTTGAAGGGATTAGGGGTCACAGGTGTGGAAACTTATTGTTTGTGGTGTATTGGTGATACTTTGGAATAAGGACAGCAGAAGTGCTCGGAAATGAGAATTTATTTCTTCAGTATTTATCATTTGAATTCGTATCAGGCGTTCAAATAAACAACCCTCGGAGGTCACACCTGAGAGCTGCCCCCCACCTCCACTTCTTCTGTCTTAGTAACAGGGAACACAGTCAAGAATCAAACTTCAATGTCTTGAATTCTAGTCAACTGTGATATGTACTAAGCTGTCTTTTTTTCACTGGTAGAAGGGAAGGAAAACAGCAACAAAACCCACTTGTGGTACTAAATAGATGATAAAATCCTGATAGTAAACTGATTATTATTTGCAAGTCTGTAGAACAGCTTAGTAAAGTACTTGTCCATGTTTATGTTAAAATTCTAGATTTGAAAATGAATAGTTTTCCAACTCACTGTCCCTTAAATCAGCTAATCATCAACTCTGGAAAATTGTCCACAGCTCTTTGACTGTGCCATTGGTGTTGGTTTTGTATTCTGGGGGGAAAGTTCATCACCCTTTCCCCTTGCATCAGGAGGAATGCAGGTACACAAGAACACAGGCAAGCAAAAGAAATTATTGTGATTTTTTTCTTTCTGTGAAATGTTTAGAATTATGTAGAATGTCAATATATTGAAGAAGAAAATAAGACATATGACACCTTTGTTCCCAAGTACTCTAGATACAAATACATAAATAACATACACAGTTAACTAAAGTCTCCCTGGGTTTTCATTGATGTACCAAAGCTCTGCCTTTCTCAGTGCACTTTGTGATTAATTCCCTTGTTTTATACAATGGTTATTAGAACCTCAATGCGGTTGGTAATGTTACTGGTCTAATGAAAACAGATAAACGTCAACCTTGAGAATTCAACAAATGAACTGGTCAGGCAAAAAACAAGTCTCCAGGTTTTAATTTTATTTCTGGAGTGACATTTAATTTGAAGCATGTCTTACACATTTCATTCTCTGATTATCTGCACCAGGTGTTTACCCCGTTCTGAATTTGTCTCTTCTTTAATTAACTGCGGATATATCTGAACTTCTCCCTTTTGAATGCTCCTTAGCCTGTTCTGAAGGAACGCCAAAGCATCTAGTGTGGGGGGTTGAGGCTGCTGCTGGCAGCAGACCCCTGAGCACAACTCCATTGCATTTGATGCTCTCCTAAATCAAGGGCATTCTGTAGCCAAATGACCCACCTTTGAACCAAGTGCTGTCTCTCCAAACCCCTCAAAGAATGGGTGTGATCTGCAGCGTACTGTTGATGGTTTGGGCACATCTGGCTCAACCACTTCCTTAAAAGAAAGCAGCAGGGAGAATCTAGTTGAAGTTGTCCCTGCTCATTGCAGAGGGGTTGGATTAGATGACCTTTTAAGGTCCCTTCCAACCCATACTATTGATTCTATGATCTGATGGGCTCTGCTGGGGAATGAAACACAACCATGAACCTGGTGGCCCTTTGTCCAAAGCCTGGGAGTTGATGCATCGCTCAGCTCTGCTGCCTCCTCCGCCAGGCAGGGCCCTGCCATGACCGCTGCAAGCTTCAGCAGGGTTTCCCACAGCTGTAGCTCATGAAAGTAAGGGCGGATATGTGATAGGATGAGAGGAAATGGCCTCAAGTTGTGCCAGGGGAGGTTTAAATTGGAATTAGGAAAGATTTCTTTGTGGACAAGGTTGTCAGGCATTCCAACAGGTTGCCCAGGGAAGAGGTTGAGTCACCATCCCTGCAGTTGTTTAAAAGATGTGTAGATGAGGTTCTCAGGGACATGGTTTAGTGCCAGTGTTAGGTTATGGTTGGACTCAATGATCTTGAGAGTCTTTTCCAACCAAAATAATTCTATGAGTCTATGTTTTGCCTTTTGATGACTTGCAGTCCTCCCTACCCGAGTCTGGCCTGCCTTCGGGAGTCGTGTCATGGTTGAGCGATATCCTACTGATGGGTCAGCTCTGTTTGGCAGGAGTCAGACTTTGGTTAACAAGATCTGAAGGCAATCCCTGACTGGTACTGCAAAATACCTTAATGAACAGAAGAACATAAAATCCTCCTAAACTTTGTCCACTGAAAGAGAGGGATCACTGTGAAGTTTTCATCTTAGGGCACAGCTTATGGTGGGAGACAAAAATATATTCTACAGTGCCAAAAGTTGCAGTTTTTATTAGAGCTGCTCAGAAACTTGTGCTGTAAGTTTCTGTGAAATACTGGATTTTGACAGAAAGAAATTTTGTGGAAGCTTTCAAAAAAACTGCATAGTACCTTTTTTTTACTAGCTGTAGTTTATATTTAGACTAATACAGTGCATCTTTATTAACTTTTGGACCACTTTTTGTAGCCCAAGGCATTTCATCATTTAAATGATAAAATTTTGAAAAGCATACCTAGCAGAGAAAGGACAGTATTTCAAATCTTGTTTGAACACATGTTGCAAAGTACTGAGGTGAAGCTGTATGAGACCTGTTCCAAGTGGCACGATCTGCAGTACAGGGTGGCTTTTGTACCGGCAGTGATGGGCATAGGAGACATGGTGAATACATATTTTGAGTTTGTGTTTGAGCGGAGCAAGAGATATAAGACAGAGATCTGAAAGAAAACAAGTCTGGCAAGATAGGCTGGGAGCATATAGAAACAGGTTTTAAAGAAAGAGGAGAAATGCCATCATTCTCAAGGTTAGATGGGCTCCCTACCCTTCTCCCTAGTCTGTAGCAGCATGATTAAGCTCCATATTCCATAATTACATTCTCTCTGTGATACCAGTTCAGCGGATATTCTGATTTAGCCCCTTACCCGAGAGCATGTGAAGCAATTCACGTACAGTTGGTCCTTAAGGGATTTCTTGGGAGAAATGTGCAATACAAATTCTCAATGACCTTCTTTATCCTTGTGGTTTAGTGCCCTATTTAGAACAGGGAGGGCCTTCTGGTTCGTTTGCTTTCAGGAGGAGTGAACCATAGCTACATCTTACTTATTTTATGTGGCCCCATGCAGGACAGGAAATTTTAGTTGTTTCAGCAACACATTAATATTTCTGGTAATTTTATCCTATGCATTGTTTTCTGATGTTCTGCAGTCAAGGAACAAAATTGTTAATTTTTTCCAAATGTGCATCTTAAAAGGGATTGATATTTTGAACTGAGTATGGTGATCCTTTAATAACATGGGGTGGATTTTGCTTCGCTGTGATGAGCTGAGCTTGGGCATCCAGGCAGAACACGCAGGCTGTAGGCTTGCGAATTGGAAAGTTCTATGTCTTTAAAAGTAGAGAAAAGTCTATTTTCACACGTTTGGTGTAGAAGAGATCTTTATCCTCCTATGTATTGTCTGGTTGCAGACTTTTTAACCTGTCAAGAGATAAATTTAAAACTTAAACTGGAAAACACATGAGTATTTTTGTTACCTGACTCTAGAAATATATTTCCAAAACAAATAACAGGTTTGCATTTGTACTGCTTTTTTATTTGGTTGTGCCATCTGAAAAGGGTTTTTTAGGGGGATGGGTATTTTTGTTTGCTTTGGGGTTTGCTTGTATTTAATTAGATAGCAACACTAGAGCCCCTAATCTTAGCCTATTAAGGTGTATTCAGGCCTTTCTGTATTCAAATCCGTAAATCTAAGTCAGCTTTTTACTTCTGGGTCTGCCTTGGCACAGCAAAAGAAAAACAGGGGCATTTCTCTGGTTTTCAGGCATTCACAAGGTAAAAACTACTTTCATTCAGTTTTAGTATAAGACGGCAACGTGCAGGAGGCATCCCACATTTTGACCAAAACCACCGTGAGATCTCATGACCTCTTCCCCCTGCACTGTGGTCTTATTCTCCAAGCCTTGTAATTAAAAATGAGATTAAAATCTGTGTTTTCCTCTTAGACATTATAATTTATGTTTTCCTGCTTACTATACTCTTACATATATATGCACATTCAAAGTATATTACTGAAGGATAAAATCAAGCATTCAAAATTTATGAAATGCCAGAATGTTTTCGTGTCCAATCTTAATTTTAACTCTTGTAATTATATTCATTATGGTACAGTCTTTAATTATATGAATCACAGTATTTTTAGTACAAGATACACACTTGATTCAGCACAGAGGATAGATGATGCTCCCATAATGAGTAACTATGCAATATTTTTTTGCTCATTGTTCAGTTACTGCCTCTATGGTTTATTTACTGCAATGATTCAAGCCTTGTTCAGAAGACAAAGTTGTTCATTCCTTTAGGGCTTTTATTCTTATCACATTCACAACTAGAACTTTGAATATTCCAGATACTGATTTGTTTCTACACCAACCCAGTCAGGTGGGGAGATTATTTTTATTATAGGTTCATAAATCTGGTCATAAAACCTGTGCATGTTGCCATTTTCCACTGGGGAGCTGAGAAAAATGGGGCTTCAAAAGTATTCACTGATTTTTTAAGAGCCCAATTTGAGACATGTATGAGAGACTTTTATTATGTGACACTGAATATTTGAAAAGTATCTCCCATGTATTTCACTGAGACAGTGAAAAATCGAAAGGCTTTCTGCACAGTTTCCAGCTTTTCCTGCCTTTCCTAAAAATTCGTCTTGAAAAAAACCCAAACAACCAACCAGGTAAAATAGTTAACCTTGGAATTTGGCCTCAGGTGACTACTTATCATGGAAAAAGTCAGACTGGATGGGAATCTACCCCCAAGATTCCCCCAAATTGAAATTCACATTTATCAGAGGTGTTGGAAAATATTAATATGTCATTATGGTATCTCATAATTATTGTAAACTTTTTATTAATAGTTTCTGGTGAATACAGGCATTATAAAAGTGCAGTGTATTCTTTTCCTCAGCTCTTATCCAATGTCTTTGTCATTTCACTGTTTCATTTTACGGTGTCTTATTTTTGTATGGGGAGAAGGTGGTTTCTCATACAGAAAAGATTCTTCTGGAATCTAAAAAGTTTACCAGCTGAACAATGTGTTCATAGGAGAAGCTCTCCCATAAACAGAACAGCATTTATTGAAAATGAATTAATTATTCAAAATATCTTTGCTGACTGTATTGTGGAGTTCATTTGATCAACAGCTCATTAGATGGGGCTTGAGGTGTCACGACCAGTGACACCTCTTATGCCTCTATCTTTTTCCTTTTATTTTTTAATTGACTGATTGAAATTGCATCCATGAACCATTCCAGTATAATTCTGGCATTGTAACTCATGTTTGATTTCTTGAAAATCATTACTTACCTTTTCATTCACATAAAATGGCTGCATGTTGAGTAGTTAATTTTTTGTCCTTATTAGCATGAAAAATGCTTTGGCCTGATTGTGATCATTTTGCTTTAAACAAAAGTATGAAAGTCAGTAAATATCTGGAACGAAAGGATATTCAGAAGTAGATGAGATTTTTCTCTGAGGTGATATTGGTTTTCCCTAGAGCTGTGCGGAATGAGTTTCTGTTTCTGGTACAGGCTAAATGCTGCGGTTTCCGCATAGACAAAACACCCACCTAAGCTGCTTGGGATCACTTCTGGCATAAGCCAGAGTTTTGCTTGAAAAACAGAATGAAGTTTGTCTTGTATGATCTTAGCTTAGCTTTCTCACTTAAATGAGGGGAAAAAAATTATCTCTCTTCAAATGACAGGGAGAACTGGGTAAAGAACTGTCTGGATGGCTGGGCCCAAAGAGTTGTAGTGAATGGAATCAGATCAGCTGGCAGCCGATCACGAGTTGTGTTCCCCAGGGCTCAGTGTTGGGGCCAGTTCTGTTTAATCTCTTTATCGATGATCTGGACGATGGGATTGAGTGCACCCTCAGTCAGTTCGCAGACAACACCACATTGAGTGGGAGTGTTGATCTACTGGAGGGTAGGAAGGCCATACAGAGGGATCTGGACTGGCTGGATCACTGGGCTGAGGCCAATTGTGTGAGGTTCAACAAGGCCAAGCCCTGGGTCCTGCCCTTGGATCACAACAACCCCAGGCAGCGCTACAGGCTCGGGGAAGAGTGGCTGGAAAGCTGCCTGGTGGAAAAGGATCTGGGGGTGTTGATTGACAGCAGCTGAACATGAGCCAGCAGTGTGCCCAGGTGGCCAAAAAGGCCAACAGCAGCTTTACAGATTTCTGGCATGCTCTGCAAGACCAGACAATTTCTATCGGTAGGAGAGACCAGTATCAGAGACAGTATAGTCCACCTCAGTGAGACCCTCGACATGTACAACTGGGTATAAATAGGTCTTGTTTGTGCAAAAGAGCAGAAATTTATGAAGGCGTAACCTGTGGCAGCGGACAGACTACTTTGACGTATAACTACAGCAGTCCTCTGTCCTACTTGTTGTATTCTTCTGCTTTTTGTTATACTTGTGTTACCAGTTGGTGATGTTTGGTTTTTATTGGCCACTTAAAATGATATCAAAGAATCCCAGGGTTTTAAGGTAAAACACTGCACATTGGAGAATCTACCAGTTTAGATTTTGCTCCTGTGTTCAAGAGGAAAGTCAGGTGCTGGTATAAATTGCATTGGTTTAGACACTCACTGGACTTTTTTAGTGTTTAGGTCAGTTTCTGAATTTCCCTGTGCTGCCTGTGGAAACTATTCTTCCTCAGTACTCAAGTTTGTCATTTAAAAGGAGCTTAATTTTAATATCCTAAGAGGGACCCATCTATACCTTCTGTCAGCCAGTGACTCCTAGACAACATGGCACAATTGACAAAGCAGCTGAGACACTTTGCTTCTGTTTAGGCTAGATAAAGAATCATTTTCTCAGGAGTTGAAAAGTTCAGAAGGAGAATGAAATAAGATCATTTTTCCCTCTGTACTTTACAAAATCCTACAAAGTAGACTAGACCTTTTTGCTCTTTCATCATCATGTACAAAGAAAGGTTAGGCTTTCATTGCAGAATTGCTCAAGGCACATTATGTGAACTCCAGAAGAATGTATGCTTGAAATTGTCCAGCATGATTTTCAGGAGAAAACAGCAAGAGCAACAATAAAGTCATATAGACTTGAGCAAATGCTGAAGTAATGGATGTCATTCTGTGTTTAAAAACCCTGAAGCAGATTGAAGTCATCAATCTCTGCTTCACAGCTCCCATCCAGTGTCTCCTCGTTTTACCTGCACAGTGATCTGCAGTACTTGAGGAAAGGACATTAGAAGATAACAGAGAACTCTGACAAAATATGTGGAGTGTGCTGTCAAAGTGCAGTGTGAAGACAAGCTGAGGCTCTCCCAAGAGTTGCTCTTCCTTCCCAGAGCCTCCTTGTCCTTGCCTAGGGCTTGTGTTGCTGACGGAGCCTCCCCTCCACCAGCCGGTTTGGTATCGGCCCTTCTTGTCACTGCTGGGCTGGCAGCGACTCCCTCCTGGTCCCATCAGCCTCCTCTGCCTCCATTGCATGTCGCCGCAGCAGGACCTGGGGATCATGGTGGACATCGAAGTAGCTCAGCGATTTAAAGGTGGTGAGTGCAGAAAACATGTTTCTTATGTTCACTGCTTTTAAAGGGAATTTCAGTCTCCCACCCTTCCCTCTTGACACTTTCTAAAGGAAGGGATAGGATTGTATTTCTGAGGCAAGAGAAAAGCAAAACCAAATCTTTATTTCTTTATCTTTTGGTCTGGAACCTCCTTATCACAGTTGCCACAGCTGCAGCTTCTTCAGCCTTCAGATGAGTGGCAAGACAGCTTTGCAAAGTGTTTTTTTTTCCTAAACCTTGTTTCTCAAGAGTACAAAATAAACCTCCTGTCTTCCTGACTTAGTATTCCCTTGGGGGTGCTTGTAAAGCAAGGTTATAACTTTTGTGGAGTCATAACCTACCACCTAACGAGCCTCTCAGCACAAGGGGAGGCCTGATCTTCTTGTAATGAAAGACAGGCAGGAGAGAAGAAAGAAACAAAACAAAATCCCTGAATAAAAAACTTCTGTAGTTTCTCTGTTCCTCAGAGAGACATGAGTCAGTGACCAAACTTTTCTTTTGCTTTCAACCTTTTGGCTGCTGTAAAAAGAGCATGACAAAGACAATGTCATGATTATCTTTTAATAAAAAATAAAAAAGTTGGAAGACAATTTTATTGTCTGATCCTACTGAAGTGTTGATTGTCTTCTCCCTTACACCATCAACACTGGGGAGAGAGAGAGGAGGAAGGAAGAGAAAGAAAATGCTGAAGAGGAGAAAGACAGAAATAAAACAAAGAAGTGCTTTCGACAACCAGGAGCATTTTTGTAAGTTACGATCTGTGTAGTTTGATGGGGCAAAACTTGGCTTTTATTTTAGAGAAGGTCTCACAGCCAGTGCTGGTGTGTGTTGGCTCTGCAGCTCTGATCTCTCCTGGTAGCAGTACCAGTCTGAATAACCAATATGGAACACTCGCAGAACTGGGGATTAGTGACTTCCAGGCGAATATCCCAATCAGCAGAGCCTTTCTCACCCTCTTGCTTGCTTTCTCCTTGCACGTATTTAGTACGTTACGTAAAATGAAGCGGGTGTCACAGGGGGGTGCTTTTTGGAATGTCCTCGTGCTGATGATAGAGGTGGGATTTTGATTTGACCTTCTAAACTGACAAAGGGATTTTCAATTGAAGTCCTCTTCTCTTTAGCCAGACTGTCCTTAGCATTAGCTAGCAGTGTTTCAAAGTTTTGGGCAAGGAAATTTTAGGAGAAATACTGTTAGCACCTTTGAGACCTCAAGCAGTCTTAGTGTATTTGCACGGAACAATGTGCACTACAAATTAGAGTAGCTTAATTCTGTGTCTGTGTTGAAAGGGACACGGACAACATAGTTCCCACCTTCCCCTGCATCAGTAGGAGCACTGATTCACTTTTAAAGTTACTCAAAAAGTGGAATGATGAATTAGAGCTATCTGTAATTATTGTTAATTTTGCTTTTCTTCTTACTTCCTGTTTTTCCTAAGACTGAGCTATTCAGTTCTCAAACAATAAGTAGAAACGCATCTGTTAACTTTATTAGTCTAAGCATTTACTTGCAAACTATGACCTTTTATTCTAAGGTAACCTCCCTAAGGTAATTAATTTGTACAGCACATTATTTTCCAGCCTTTACCTGATAGAACAGAAAATACCAGTTGAGCATTTAGCTTTATGGTTTCTGGCAGACTTGGGAAAAGATGGTAAACATGTACTCCCATCCTCTCACTCCCAAAATCTAAAAATCCAATAATAACCAGTGTTATTTTGATGTTTTATGTTCTTGCTGTACTGTGGGAGATTTTGCCTTTAAAACCACAGTACACCTTATACATTGAATTTCTCAGTATTTTCTTTTTGCTGTTTTAAAATGAAGCTAGACATAACAGTGCATGTTTACTAGAGGGAAAACTGTTTCCTTAGAGGGAAAAATGAGGTTTTTTATAGAATTCTTCAACATATGCCGTTTATTCTGAGGGAGGAAAAGATATAAAAATTTCATGAGGTAATCAAAACTTTAAAAGAGCAGAGAAGGCTTGGCCGATCAATGGCTTCGAGAGCTGTGTTTGCCAGCACATTCACTCACTAGCTGAGTTTGACACTGACAGCATCAAATTTCTGTTTTTAGGACACTGCCCTGAGGATTTAAGCAACACATGTTACAGAAAGACATGTTCTAATGCTTTGTAAAGTGACAAAATTTGCTTTCATTCTGTCACATTGTAGTGCTGTGAGCATTAACTAACTGTGGTGGCGCTGGAGTGGACCCACGTGAATCAGAAACCGGGATTATGGTCATGCCCTTTAGTGAAACTTTGTATGTCTCCCAGAGCTGTGGTTTGCAGCCTGATACACCAATTACCACCAAAGAGATTGGTAATCAGTGCTGATTAACAACAGCAGGCTCTTTTGAACACAGAATTGTACAGAGAGAAACATGCCCAGCAGGTGCCCTCTCTGATATTTAATTATAAGAGAATCTGATGGAGAGAGGTGTTTACAGGACTGGCTCTGGATTACTTACGAGGGGGCTTCTCACAGGAAAGGTTTAAAAGAAAGCACACACTAGTGTCAGAGAAAGGTTAGGGCATTAGCTCAATTAGAGTTAATCAACGTCCTGCAAGAGCTTTGTTTTTTCAGCCACGCTATGTAACATCACGTGTGGTGCTGCACTGCACAAGAACTTTTTGCTGTGGGCTGTAAGAGTCATCCTAAGTGCCTTAAATCAAAGAGCTCCAATATTGTGCTACTGTAAGTCATAGTTTGCAAATGATCTTTGAGGGATTTAGAAGGCTATGACTAATGTTGGTTTTCAGGTGTGTGGGTGGACGCTTAAGTACCTTATAGATGTATGAGGTACTGCAGTTAGTGGATTGATTTGGTTGATCATGGGTGTTCTGGTGAAGTTCAGGATCAGGTGGTGTGTAGTTCCCTGATGAACTGGGTTAGAGTCACTGGAAGTTAAATAAAAAATTGAAATATTATATTCTTTACGTGAAGAAAATTGAAAGATTTTGAACACTTGATCATCTGCTGCATGGATCAAAAAATATTTTTGTTCAAAGGCTCTTCAGTTTGTTTTGAAATGAGCTGGTGAACTTGGCATAACTCTTAATGAACCCAGGTGGGATTTTCAAAAGTATGAACATTTGTCTGACTCTTGTTCATCCCTGGCTTCGTCTGGGGTAAAGTTCAACCACATCTCAGTGCCTGTTTTTGAGAAGCTTATGTTTAGTGCCCAGATGGCAGCGGTCTCCCTTACACCTGACGTTGCTTGGGCACCCTTGTTTGCAGTGCAAGCAGGTAGGTCAAGGCATAAAGAGGACCTAGACGCCGACCTTGCTTTCTGCTTTTTAATAAAAAGCTGCTGTTAAGGGGTCAAGCTGGGGGGCAATGCACAAATACTTGTAGTGCTGCCTCTAGTCCCTAATTGCTCTGAAGGTAACAGCCAGGCTTGTCAGGTCAACACAACCAAGATGAAAATGGTGGGTCCAGGCTGAGTGTATTGTGCCAGAGCTTACACATAAAGCTTTCTTCAAGTGCAATTTTGCAGATTATTTGCTCCTTTCAAAGAAAAGCTGGGGAAATAGGAGCATCGGTTTGAACACATTTGCAAATTGAAACAGGATGACTGATGGAAACATGAGCAGTAGCAATGCCGTTACGTGCTTCTGACACTACTGGACTGTGAGAGAAAGGAGACCCGCAGCCCTTCCTCAGCACCTGCAAATAGTTCAAGTACTTTGGGGCAGGTGTATCATTACAGTTTCCCACACAGAGGTGCCTCAGACTTGGTCAGATCATCCAGGTATTACCACACTCTTAATGGAAATTAATTCTTCCCACCTTTTCTTTCTGTCTCCTTATTTTGAAGACCATTTAAGATATCTTTTGAGGTAGCTGAAAAATCAGTGTCTTTTGCTTGTTCCATGTATTTGACTGAAGCCAGACAACGCACTTACTTCATCTTCCAGATGGTACATTGATAAATACTTGTGTTTTTTTCCTTTTTTTTTTTTCCTGTCAATTTCTGAAAGCTTGAACAATCTAAACCTCATTGCTATTATTCCCTGAGTTAGACACCCAGAAGGATAGGACACAAACACTTAGGCTTGAATTACTGAAATATGTGTGTCTATGCAATGGTGTCAAGACTTGCACATTTTTATGCCCAAGGTAAAAAAAAAAAGCACCTTAAACCAAAGTTAAAGTTACAAACATGTCAAGATTTTTGTCAATTAAATCGTCATTTAAACATGTAATGAATATTTCATTTTCACTAGAGAAATGTAAGAGGATCTCTGATCCAAAGGTAATTGCTTTGAACTCAAACTGTAATTTGAGGTTTGTTTCACTTGTCGCCAGATTTGCTTGTAGTTTACTGGGCACCTTCACTGAACCTATTCTGTTAAAGGCAGAAATGCAATTGTTTTGAGGTAGATATAATCAGTTTTTTCTAATACTCTTCTGAGCAAAAAGAATGAGAATTACCATTGAGAAATCTCCATAGCAGTGGGGAAACTCTGAAGCATCTCGAACAACAAGGCACATGTGAGGAGTTATTGTGCATCTTGCCTGAGAGGCAGGATGGACCAGGGACAATGTAGGAAGTGATGCTTTTAGCAGCTGCACCTACCTCAGGACTGTTTGAGTCCTGGTGGTGCCAAAAGGCACATTAATAGCTCCTGCTGAGCCCAGGCCAAGCATGGAGCAGTTCACCTCTGCGGGCACCTGCTCATGTGTAAACCCACCAGCCTGTTGTTTTGGCTGCATGTGGTCACAGGTAAACGAAGGTGAGAGGTTGCCCACCAGAGAGCGCGGGAACTTTCTCCCAACCCAGCAGTGTGCTCATACCCAGCACCTGTTTGGAATGAGCCTTTGTGACTCTGGATGAAAAGCACTAAAGAAATGTCTTAAACAGGTACCTTGGCAGGCTAGCAAATGATACTGAACTTTCCACATTAGTGTTTTGTTAAAGGAGAAGTCAGTGATGCGAAGCCTGAATTTATGCTGAGGAAATTGCTTTTCATCCTATAGCATGGGTTCTTGAGCAGAACTGGGCTCAAACAATATGTTGAAAATTATCTTTTCACAGAACTTTGATCAAAGTACAAATGTCCTTGCCTCAGGAAGCAGTTTGTTTTCCCCTGAGAAGTGATGCTAGAAAAATCAAAAAGAGCAAAGTCTGCTTTGCTGGCCAAAATTCACCCATGAATAAATTGCATCACAAAGCTACCAACAACATACCGTTTTCAAAAACCATGTCATGCTGTTGCTATAGAAAAATGATCCGTGAAACTCAGCATTGTGTGGGGACTCTTGCCGTAAAAAATATTATTAGAAAATATTTTTGTTTATAATACAACAGAGTATAGACATCTAATAATATTTGTTCTAAATTAGTGGGATCCAGACCTGAACCAAGTTTTGCCAGTTTCATGGTTTGCCTGTTTAGAAAGCTTTGTGTAATTTTTTTTCTGTGAAATTATGTTGAGGCCTTTTGTAGGAACATACCTATATTTAGTCATCTATTGTTTAGAATAGCAAAAAAAATTGTAAGTACGGTTAGATATTTGAATCCTGAAGGATCCAAAGGAGCTATTCAAATAATGCTAAATGCTCACTGATGCATCATTTTACTTATTTTAATTTTACTTGTTTGTTACAAAGCTGAAATTCAAGGCTTTTATTGCTCTTAATACAAATTTTTGAAACCCAGGAATCTTCATGTGTCAAGAGCCTCTGAATAGGCATAAATCATTGTTCATGACATGTATTTTTTCTTTTTTCTCTTAGAATTTACCTTTTACTAAAAATACCTGCTTCTTATTCTGGTATGGAGTGACACAGTTCTAAACAGAGAAGCCCTAGTGAAAAACGATTCTGATGGTTTACTAGTTTGTTTTGGTTTTGTTTTTTTTTTTATCCCAGCATTTTTTTCATGTATTTTTGCATGCATACAGACTCTCTCTGTAAAAGGACGTCTGCACTGCCAGAAGAGTTTCAGCTCAACTTTCGTTCATCCTCCCCTGAACAGAAGGATGCGTCTGCAGCTGAGACTTTTAATGTGTTTGGTTGAAAGTCTAAATTCTGTTGGTAATGGTGACTTCATCTCTAATTCCACACCAGACTGTAAGGTTGAATAATACTGTTGAAGTCCTTTCCCCAGTAATTGACCAGTGGAATCCCTAGTGGGTTACTGGTGGGCGCGTTAAAGGAAAACTTTTCAAATGCATGTTAAGTTCAGCTGCTGGCAGCTTTTGCTGAGTGTTTCCAAGTAGTGGTGTCCAGCACAAGGTGGACACAGCTGCTCTACATTGTCAGCTTGCACGCACTTTCTTAGCAGGCTTAGCTGAAAGAACATCTCGAAGTGCTCTTCCGGCCACCTGTTGGTTTCAGACATTATTCCCACAGAAACCCACCTCTGTGGAATAGAAATGCTTTAGTCCTCTGCTCTATGAAAGTGAAGAAGCATGAAGAAAATATGCATTAAAAAACAAACAAACAAACAAACACAAAAAAAAACTTGAGAGAAAACTTTCTTACAGCACTCTAAAGGCCCTGTTCAGAAACTTCCTTTGGATCAAGGCTAAGGGTAGGTAAATCTATTCAGATAAGATAGAAGAATTAGGTAGGAATCTGAACCATTATGGAAAACTTGTACAAATACTTGCCGGATTTGTCATTAGGGCAACAAAGATGATTAAGGGAGTGAAGCACCTCCCTTATGAAGAAAGGCTGAGGGAGCTGAGTCTCTTAAGTTTGGAGGAGACTGAGGGGTGACCTTATTAATGTTTATAAATATATAAAGGGTGAGTGCCACGAGGATGGAGCCAGGCTCTTCTCAGTGGCAAACAATGATAGGACAAGGGGTAATGGGATCAAGCTGGAACACAAGAGGTTCCACTTAAATTCGAGAAAAAGCTTCTTCTCAGTGAGGATACCAGAGCACTGGAACAGGCTGCCCAGGGGGGTTGTGGAGTCTCCTTCCCTGGAGACACTCAAAACCCACCTGGACACATTCCTGTGTGGCCTCACCTAGGCGTTCCTGCTCCAGCAGGGGGATTGGACTGGATGATCTTTTGAGGTCCCTTCCAATCCCAAACGTACTGTGATACTGTGATACTGTGTGTGATACCCTACTTGTGGCGGTTGGTGCAGTAGAGCGGAGCTGGTGGTAATCCCAGATCTGCTCAGAAGTAGAGTCATGCCCATTTTCATTATTTTTCAGGCATGACTCTAAAGACTGCAGACACTTAGTGTGTTTCTGGTGGTTTTTGCTGGTTTTAGTGCATTAAGTGGAACTAGCCTCTTTGGAGACTTACGTGTTCCATTTATTTGGAAATGTATCCCTGCAATGCCAGTGGGTTTCAACCGTAAACTACAGGAATAATTTTTGGTGGCAAGAAAAGGATCTAGTCTTCACAGTCTGCACAGACTCCCAGCATGATTTTCAAGAGAACCTCTCTCTGGAATGGGGAAGAAATAGCTAGGATGAAAATATGAATCTTCATCTTTTGTGCTTCATCAGACATCCCGTAAGTATGAATACAGCATCCTTGTCTATTGGGATTAGGTCTGTCTGTATCACTTGTACCTGTCTCCAGAAGTTCTCCTTCTCTGTGTGCCTCACCTGACTGCTTCTGGCTGTCACCTCAGCTGCCCTGGCCCCATACATACCTTTCTGTTGACACTTCAACTTTATTGCTGATATATAATCCACATATTGTCATTACCTTTTCTTCAGAATAAGTTTAGAAATGAGGGATTTTTGAAGTCAGGTGCATAAAAATAGGTGGTTTTTTTTTTTCATATGTAGTGTTTTCCAGCCAAATTTAGAGACACGGCTGGAAGTCCAACATCCAAGTTCAGTTTGTCACCAGAGGGTGAAAACCTGCACAAGGGTTGGTAATCTAGAGACTTGACACAAGCTTTTTGTTTGTTTTGTTGGTTTGTTGTTGTTTTACTTGTGTTTTGGTTTTGGGTTTTTTTAGAAAAAAAAATAAAGAAGGAATGGGGGAATAGGCTTAACCCTGCTGAACTTCTGAATCTAAAAAGCTGTTGGAAGCAAACAGCTTTTGATCGCCATCAGCTTTTGACTGAGTTAAAACATGTAACTTAAATTTACGAACATAAGACTGGGAACAATCCCTGGGATTGCAAGAGCTGTGGCATTAGTTAGTCGGTGCCTTTCTGGTCCCTGCACTGTAATGGAATATTTTTTTTTTACCTCTCTCCAAATCAGTTGAAGTTCAGTAGTCTCACCCATTTGTACACAGATTGCTTATTTCAGGAGGCTGTGTCGTGTCTTTAATCTGCTGTCTTCACCTTGTCCCGTTCTTCTTTCTTTTCCTTTCTCATGAGTCCTTGTCTCCATCCCCTCATTTCCTAGAAAGTGATGATGTTGAAATTCACTACTAAAACTCCTTTTGGTATGGTATTGTTTTCCTCAGGCATTTTTAGATAGGATTTCTGATACGTGTCTTTAAGTTTCAGTTATGTGCTGTTTCTGATACTAACAGATATTTCTGTGAAGGTTGTAAATACAGGATTGTTCCTAAAGACAGAGAAAGAACAACAGCTGAGGTCTTCTCTGGACTGTAATTTGCGCAGCTTGGGTTTCTGCCATAGAGATCACTGCTTTCTTTCAGTGGCTTACTTCCTGAGATGTTTCACAGGTTGCCTGGAGCCGTTCAGAGAATGCTAAATAGTGCACAGAGTGTTTCTTTGCTCTTGACTCACAGCTGTAACCTGACATCCCATGGGCTGAAGGGAGAACAATACAAGGCTGAGGCAGAAGAAGTTTACCTAGAAGAAGAATCAGTCTGTGCTGGCCTTCGAGTGTTTAAATAGATGGTTTTGTTTGTCTTGATCTAGGCTGTTGTTTTCACCCAGAGGCATTTGAAAGAGCACCCGTTTTCCCATCCCATGTGAACCACAAACTACAGCCTCAGGGAGAATGTGGTCACAGTCTTGGCTGCCTCTGGGCTATCGTGTCTGCGGCAGCTGGTCTCTGGGATTTATTTTGGCCATCCTGCTCTTATCCACATGTTTGTCTGTTCCGGCCTGATCCATCACTTGCCAGTGGAGTGGCCCCTCAGTCCTTCTCCCTGGCCCCTGCTCTTTGACTCACTTGCCAACAGATGAACTTTCTGGCCTGGATATGATCTGCCTGTGTTCTTCAGTGCCCTGTTCACAAAGCCATGTATGCATTTCAGAATTTTGAATGTTTCCTTTTGCTAGCACAAAGTAACAAGAAATAACCTTTTCTCCTTTCTTCCTTCTCCCTCTGTTCATAGAGAATAGTGACCAGGAAAACAAACTACAAGGTGAACAAACCACACAGCAGAATGTCTAATAGGGTCTGAAGGGTCTCCCTCCAGGGAAGAACTGCTTGAGACTTTCAAACTTCTGCACAGTTAACAGGAAAATGGTTCTTTCACTCTGAAATTGATTTCAGAGAGGACTGAGGTTTGAAACATATGACAGAAGCTTCATTAATAATTCTTTATGCTCTTCTAGTTCTTTGCATTTTCAAGGCCTACATGAACAGGAGCAAAGCACAGATTACTTCAATAAGCTGATAATAATATGCATTTTCTTTTTCATGTATCCTGTTTCAGTGCAAGTTGGGTTCATTCAACTGAAGCTCTGAGTCTATAACTGATAAAGAAAAATGAAACATGTGGCTACTGTTGAGCCTCCAGTACTATTGATCTGGGAGCACCAGCAATCCAGCATGCTTTGTTAAAGAAAACAACAGTGAAGACGGATATCTTTAGCCAGAGGAGCATCTTCTATACATGCAGGATCACAGAATAGTTGAGGTTGAAGGGTATCTCTGGAAATCATCCAGTTCAGCCCCTTTGCGCAAAGCAGAGCCAAGGCAGGGTATTTACACAGATTGATAAGATGCTACCTGAGCCTTCTCTTTTCCAGGCTAAACAATCCCAATAGTCTCAGCCTCTTCTTGTATGTCAGATGCTTCAATCCATACAGTCATTACCTAAGCTATTAATCTAACATCTACTTATTGAAGTACCTCGAAGCTATTTTTCCGCTTGTGGCTGTAGGGTTGAGAAATCTTTCTTCTTCTGGCAGAATTCATGTCTGGGTCAACTGAAGTGGGATGTTCATGGAGACAGAATTCAGGCCGTCCAGTAGAAGAGGGCCTGCCCCATCCATCCATCCTGGAAAGAGTGGTGCTGCTCCGTTTGCCACATCAACTGTTGTGACCTCAGGCTGCAATTTCTGTGAACCTTTAGCAGAGTCTTGTGGTGGACTCTTGTGTGTTGCACCTCTGCTTCTCCACTTTTATAATAAGTGGACGTGAAACTTTGTTTAGTGATATGTTGAGGACTACGAAGTGCCTTTCCCTGGTAACTATGTTCAAGCTGAGGGGATTACATTATGCTATAGTGCTCTTTTAAAATGCTGGCAAGTCTCAGTCTGGAAGTAACTACACTATGCTGGTGTATCAGTATGGTCAGAGGAATAAAACTGACTTTTTGTTTAGGCAGAATTTAGTGAAATTCAATTTGTTTTGTTTGTCCACTCCATTGTGTGTGGTTGAACAGAAATTCTCTCAAAGGAGGAATCTCTGTGTGTGCTTTTGAGCGAATTGCATTATTTTCTGTATAATAAATGCTGTCTGAGAACTTAGATGTCTGACTAACAGAAGTTGTAAGGCAAGTTCTTGAATTTACACGGTTCACATCAGCAGGCTGAAATGTAATACATAGATTCACCATTTCTCTCTTTGCAATGGAGAGATGATTACCTGCTTGAAAATGAACATTTTGCATCCACTAAGCACCTCAGGATTCAAATTTGTCCCTGTGAAAGTAGGAGAAGAGAGGAGAAGGTGCCTAAGTGTTTTCTTTTTTTCATGAAGCAGAAATTGAAAAACACATAAACAGCAGGATAGGAATGCTGGAGTTGCTTGTACTTGGCGTACTGTGAAAGGGGTTTGTTCACATTTGCAAAGCAAAAACAAAAATCTGGAAGGCTGAAACGGAAAACGACCAACTGCAACCAAAGCATTTGCTGCCTGTTTGCTGTGAATGTGCAATTGGCCTTGGTCTTTTAATTATAATCCATAAAGATGGCTCTGTTCCCTACCCACCCTTGAGCTTCCAGTAGCACTGAGTGCTTAGGACTTGGGCTGCTAATGCTATAATTGAAACAGCTGCTCTGCTCTCTAAGTACTTTATTCATTCACCTTTGAAAATGTTGATGGATCTGTGGCATGTTCTGGGCCTTTTCTGTAGATATGTATCTCAAACACAGCCACTTGCTAGATAGAACTAATGAAGATTATTTGCTACAGCTTTTAGTGTGTTGTCTCAGTTGTTAAAAGGAGAAGAAAAAGGGAGGGGGTGAGGCAGGGGGGGCTGCTTTTAGGCCATAAAGCTCTTTGGACTAAATTCACTTTACCTACAAGACCAGACACCGTAATTCTCTATTATTCTCAATTACTTAAACTACAAGTGAATGTAAAATATTACTAGGCCAAAAGGTCATTATTTTTACATTCTGCACTGATTTTTAAATTAGCGCACACAGAGAAGAGCTACTGGGAATTGTGCTTTAAATGAGCAGAGCATTGAGGGGGACCACAATAATTCATGAAGGCCTCAGGCCAGTGGCTGCTCTGCAGCCCCCCATTTCTCTCTAGCTTTGAGACTGCAGTGAAAGGGCTAAATTGCTGTTGCAGTGCTTCTTGCTGAAAACATCAGGCCATCAACAGAAGCTCAAGTACACCCATAGCCTTTCTCAATATACTTTCCTTTACCTGTCGTTTTTACTTATCCTTGTATTCAGCTGTTTTCTGAACTACTGTCCAGAAGATGTTTGTTGTCATGTCAGATCAATTCATTTAATCAGCGGGAAGTCATCCGGGTGTGGGCTAATGGCGAAGCCGGAATGCAGCTGGCAGCACCTAACATGGATGTGTTCAGCAGGGCTGCGGCAGAGATGGAGTTACTGACCAAAACGCAGTCACTTGACTGCCCCGATAGCGCTTCAGCATGATGGTGTCTTCCCTCCGGCCCATTGCTCAGCTCAGCATGTCCTACAGACTCCAGCAGCTCTAACCTCCTTGTGACTACAGTTCGGTATATCCAGAGGCAGTTTACCCATGCAAACAGGGTTGTGTGGGAGCATCTGCAATCTTAATTACCCAGGAGCTGGTTCACCCAAGAACAAGCTGGAGCTGTGTAAAACCCTTGAGCTAGGCAGAGGCAAGGGCCGCTGTGGTCCATGGGCTGATTTTTATTCAACAGTATTGATTGTTCTTGGCAGATATGGTGCCTGAGGGCTTTGTGGTTGTGTTTGTTAGGGAAAATTAGAGGTCATTGTGAGACTTTGAGAGTCGATAAATCTAAATTTTGATGAAAAAGGCAAAATCCAACTCTGAAGCAAGTACTCAGGCAGCCCATGTGGAAAAGCAGTGAGGGAGCACAGAAAGGGCTGGAAATTTTACTGTGTTTTACCTGTCACCCTGCAGCACTCAGATTACAGTTGTATTCTGTTCAGGAGGAGGAACAACAGCGAGGAAACCTAGAAAACAGTATGTCCTAGAAAACAGTATGTTGTGAAATCCTCTCCATGTGACATGAAACAGACGATCAGTGTCAGGAAATGCAGTCTGGCTGTTGCTACCCGGTTTATGCTGCATGCAGGTGAGCTGACAGTGTGTACCCCTGCACAGATAGCGGGCAGCACTGCAGCCTTTGCTCTCTGAAGTGCTCAAGGGTTGTTGCAAGTCAGTGTACCAAAACTCATCCTTGGTCAGAGTTTGATTTATAAATTCAAAATAGGGTTTAAGTCAAATCTGAGGAATGATGCCTGGATTAATTTGGCATTTTTTGCTGAGCTGGGTATTGTTAACTTACTCGAGCCTTACAATATCCTCAGGCACCAATTATGCCTTTTTATACCTAAATTCACAGAAATGTCACAATGTTTCTAAAGTCACACTGGCGTAACATAGGAGGGACCTTTTTCCCCAACTCAGCCTTGTGAGGGAATTGTGGAATTATTTTCTTTCCAGGCTTTGCTTAATACAGGTTAGCTTGCAAGCAAGACTTCCTCATTGAGGCTGAGCTCATGTTTCTGAGCTTTCCAGGATGCTGCAGCACATGGTCTCCTTCCCAGAATGGTGTCTGAAGGCAAGAGCCATTCCAGCAAGTGTACTTGAATTGCAATTAAAGATGTTATTTAAACAAGAGAAAAAAAAGACTACTTGAATTTGAGACACAATTTAATGTGATACTGAGACGAGTAGCATTGGCAGGACTGTTGTCTTTTGTGAATGCATGAAAAGGCTTAGGTATTTTCTTTATCAGTAAATAGTAATGACAATCATCATCATGTTTTTGTGCTGTTTTAAAATCACTGTTCAAAACCACCTTCAGTTTCATTGGCAATATTAACCCAAAGAAATGAGCTTCTTGGTCTAGGTACCTTTTTATTTGACTGTGAAGAGCCAGTAAATTGTACTAGAATATCTTGTGGAGTCTGTTTTCTCTGCATGTTCCTTGTCAGGGCTTTTCTTATTTATGCTCAAATGAAGAGTGTATGCCAAATGTTGAGACTAACAGGCAAATGTGTGCTGAGCTAAATAAAACATCTCTGCTCTCCAAGTTCTGGGAAGCTGAGATCCCAGACAGTGGCTTAAACTTGTATTTCCAGGCAGTGGCAGACATGGTTGGCAACTTTTGGCTTCCCTTCAGGAGGTTCAGCATGACCTGCTATGATTCTCTTCCTGAGAAATACCCAATACTAAATGAGGGAGATTAGATCAGGGGGACAGAAACAGGCTCAGCATCTCTGGCAAAAATTAGTCTTGAATGTAGGCATCATTTTTTCCGTTTTGACCTACACAGCAGATGTTATATATATTCCAAATGTAGTAAGATAGTGAAGACATTGTTATCACATCTGATAGCATTGCTGTGACTGCTGCCATGTTGGAAGCTGTGCACACCTCGCTTTCATGGCAGTTCTCTCCCTTTCAAGTTGACATCTCAGTTGTTAAGTAGGTGCTGGCCTCCCGACTTCCATTTCTTCGAGTACACTGACCAGGTGATTGGTTTTAGTCACTCTTTTATTTTAAACACCTTTCTCCATTCAAAGTTGAGTCAATTCAAAAGTCCCCTTCTCCAACAGGTTAGCTCTTAAAATACCCGCTATGTAAGCAATAATGAGCACAACCTTTCTGCATTTCTAGCCTCATCTTTCCCCCTTCAGATCCTTCCTAGTGAGTTGTTTCTTTCAAAAGTCTGTTTGAAGGATGCAAATTAAATTGGAAAAAGGAGCTGTTCATCAGGAAATACATCTTTTGTCTTCTTCCCTGCAATTTCCTTTCCTGCTACCCCTCACATGCTTATGTGTAGACATCTTCTGTATTGCACAGTTTTATGGGCAACATTTCACTTCTATTTTTTGCACCATGTTTTATTTTTATTTACTTCTCTATTTTGCACTGCACATGGCACACCCCATGCCCAGTGTAATCACCTGGCCTGCCTCTGTCTTGCACCCAAACACTGGATAGCTGAAGTTATGGGAAAGGTGGCATTTGCTCAGGATTGTCTGCCAGACCTTTTGGTTTCTGGGAATCTCTGGAATGTTGTCAGTTTTCTAACTAGACAGATTTTAAGGGGTTTGACCATTCTAGGAACCTCTTACGGGAGATTGGAGACTGGTGTGCAGTGGACAGGAAAGCCTGGAGTGAATGTTCTATATATACTTCTGAATCTTATGATCCAAACAGTCCTTCACCTAGTCCTTAATCTTTCTTTGGATATACTGATACCTTATTTTGAAGTCTAGGTTATTAAAGTGGCTAGATAATTTCAAAGTCTCCCTAAAGGATACAGAGTTAAGCACAGCTGTTCTATTAAGTAAAACCTTCCCTCCCATCCACTCTTTCAGCCATTTAACCTAAAATCTTTCATGGTTTTTATTCCACCATATAGATGGTAAGCAGACACAGTATTCGTACTTCCCGTTAGCTGTAATGTAAAAAGCCCTTGCTGAGTGCTGAGGTAAAAATCTCAGTTTAATTGGTCACCCAGACACAGCTATTGAGAACTCTGTTATATCAGAATACGTTGCCACTACTCTTCTCTTTGAAATGACATCCTGTCTTTCTGAAGCCTTGAGTGTACTTGACTGTAATTAAGATTAGATTATTTTTTACTTTCAATATTTAAATAAAACCCCAAAACTACTCTTTGGCACACCGAAGCAGTGCTGTACATTGGGTTGAAAGGATGGATTTCCTTCTGATCCTCAAAGACAATTAAGTTACTCCCTGAAGCATGAAATTTAATTACCCTCATCAGAAGCGGCATGATGCAGTGGATTAGGACATAGAAATAAGAATCAGGAATTTTTATTTCTGATCCTAGTTCTACCATCTAGTTATTGACTGAGTCATATAACCTTCCTGTGCCTCCTATTCACTCACCTGAAAAATGAGGTGTTTGATTTCTTTGCTAAGGGCTGTGAGGTCTGTATGAGCATCTAAAGATGTAACAGCTTGTGTGAATGCTAAGTGTTCCTGGGATTGCCTCGGCTTACATGCTGCCAGCAGTTATTGCAATTTGGTTTCATACAGTGAAATCTCATTTTTTTGGCAGTGTTAGTTTCATTAAAGGAAGTATAATCAAGTTCACATGCAAATAGGGAGAGGACTACAAGAGGAGGTGACACTAAAGAGCCATTGCGCATCAGAAAAGTTTGCTGAGCTGTCATTCTTTTCACATCAGTTTTGGTGCTGTGTCTTAGATGGGATTACTAGTTGTAGCATCCAAGGGGTGCCTCCAGCTGTGCACTTCTCAAGAGGTGGAAGAAAATGTTCTCCATCTTGCATGGTTTAACTAGGGAGCAGAAAGGAATGTTCAGTGCCAGATGGGCATACTGCTCTGGGCAAGTTGTTTAGCTCTTCTGTGTTTGAAATTGCAGCAGTCTCTTACTGGAGTGATTAGTCATGTCATGTCAGTAGAGAGCTCCCATGAAAGACTCAGAACTGTTTATTGGAGGTGATAAAGTGGCTAATTAAAATAATTTGTTCTGCTGTTTAAAAAAAACAACAACGCGTTCTCATATCTCAGTCCCACTTAACCAAGAGAGCTTTTGAGTAGATGACCTTCTTAATATGCATTTACCATTGTTTAAATTTAAGAATTGTCAGTAACAAATATCGTCCTGTAAGTATCCAGATTACTCTTTCCACAGACATTTTAAAAAGGAAATCTGAACTAATAATAGCCCTGCCATTATGTTCCAGTGCAAAGGTGCCAGTTTACGCTGTTGGAAAGAAGTTTGCCCTCCACCAAACTGCATAATTTCATTGTCTGTCTTTGAATCCCTCTGCAGTTCCTCTGCTCTTTCTTCCAGGGCCTCTCTCTGTATTAAACTCCATTAAAAGATTCTCATATGTAATCTCAAGAATTAGATTGAGTTGTGAGGCTGCAATTCTTCAGTTACTTACCTGATTCAATTCTTTACAGCACTCAAATGTAAGTCTTCAAATTTTCAGAGCAGGAAATTTACTTTAACCAGGTTAGTAAAGCAAAATCTTTGTAACAATGATTTTTCAAAGAGATCCTCAGGAAAGAGATTTAAAAAAAAACAAAAAAAACAACAAAAAACAAACCTCTATGGAAGTTAACAGGAAAATGTACTTTTCTGTATCTTTCATCTTCTGCCATTTGAATACATTTTCCTGTGTAGAATAGTTGTGTTGTGGTCTTGTAGCACACTCTAAATATAGGAGGAGATCCTATAACCAATGAAACTCTAGTGGCTTAATTGCAAACTACCACTGTTATCCAAGAACAAGTATGACATAAAAATAACCTTTATTGGGTACTTGTGTCTCACGGAAACCTAAAGCAATTCATGCCATATTGTGATATCTCCCCAGTTGTACAATTTTCAGTGGAGTAGCTGTACAGAAGAACCCAACATTGCAATCCTAGAAGAAGCTTCTTTCCTAGTGCACGTGAGGCAATGTCATTGCAGTCTGGAGCCAGAATCTTCTTGGTCTCCTCTTCTAGGCAAGGTAATTGCACACCATATCTGAGTCATTGGTCACACCTAGCAGAATTACAGAGCATTTTCTTGGGGGGGGATGTTATTTTATCTTAAAAGCATAAAAAGGTAAAAGGAAAAAAAGAATTACTATTATTTAATAATTTTTATGGCAAAACTTTTGCAAAGCCGTCTTCTAAAGGCATTATGAGGGAAGAGCAGGGAAGCATTCTTGGAACCAGTCACAGGAATGTTAAAGGTCTGATCCAATGACACTAATAAAGGTCTTAACTGTATTTAACCAACAGTTATGTCTTGCTTATGCAAAAGGCCATAGAAAAGGGTAGAAAGACAACTGGCATTAAATCAATAGACAACAATGTATACCGCTTTTTTTTCCTCTTATTAAGTAGAATGATGCATGAGCAGAAGAGTTTGCATCGCGAACTTTCCGCATTGCACATCAAGAATTATCTCTTTTAGAGCTTGTCTTTTGCATTAATATATAGTAACTTTGTTGCCATTTTAGAAAGTAGATCCTTTTCAAGACTGTATCATCCTGCATCAAATTCAGGCCCTGATGTCTTTTAAGTAATTTTAAGATCAGTAAGCTGAAATTAATTTAAAGTTGATAATTTAAAGTAATTATAAGGCGGTGTATTGTATTGTTTGAACTAATGAGAAAAGAGTCTACACGGACTCTTATGGATCATTGTATTTTTTCTCCCTTCTGTGTTGTAGAATTGTAACAGCATCTTCTTGAAAACAGTTTTTAATTTTCTGTTGGCTGCAGCCTGAAGGGTCTGTCTGGTTCTTCCTTTGTGCAGTACCCATTAGTTGCTGAAGCAAAAGAAAGTCTGCAGCAGCATGGAGGCAAGATGCAAACTTGTTATAAACTCCTGTATAATTATGCAATGGCACACAGGATGGAGAAAGTTAGATTCTTTCACCAATTCATCTAGTAAAGCGGAAAAATCAACTTTTGAGCTCCTACTGTTAATTTTCAATTCTGTCCTTAACAAGGTTTCATTCTCAAAAATCAGCTTCTAATTTTTTTACTGCCTTTATAATGCCACAGGTGAATTTTGATGTGAAGTACTCTCACACAGCTGCTATTATTGCTATTTAAGTTTGTAATTCCCAAAATTTTGCATGGCGTTTTGCCAAAGAGGTAGACTAAGTCCTTGCCGAGATACGTTGCGTTTTGCTCCCAGGCTCACCGTGGTCAGTGCTGGTAACAACAGAAGTATTTCAGATGAGAGGGAGCCTGTACCAGGAGCAATAAAATCAGACTGTAACTCAACTTAGTTATGAGAAGTCTGTTAAATTCCACAGTTTATTTCCTGTGGTGAGTGGAGATGAGAGAGCAAAACACAGCTTGAATTCAGAGAGTTTTTTCTTAAGGTGAAGGGATAGTTTGAAGTGCCTCTTTTCCCTCAGCCTCCCATTAATAGCTGCTGGGGGTGCACAAGACGAATTGGGACTCGGGGGCCCATGGAACTCTTTATTTCCCACCCCACAGCTCGGGTGCCTTTTGCCCTCATTTACTATATATAAGGCAATAGAATTTATGAGTTGTTATTTGGGTTTTGCTCATTGTTTCCATGTTTTTCTCATATGTTGAAGGCTTCAATTTCAAATTGGTCTCTAAATGTGAGAAAGCAGTGGCTTTACGAGAGCCAGGCTGGGATAGCATTCTGGGTAAACTTAATTTGTGCCTAGGGAACAGTGCAAACTGGCAGTGCACGGTACTGAAGAAACGGGTGGTAACACAGGTGTCAGGCTGGCTGGCGGCACAGAAATGAATTCTACCTTTCAGATGTAGACAAATGTCTGGAGAATGGTCACAAATATGGTTCCTGTATAGGGGATGTCAAGACTGAAGTCCCAGTGCTTGCTGGAATCAGGCATTAAGAAGCACCTCTTTAGCAGGATGAAAGAGCACCCAACGTGTATGTGTGTGTTAATTGGATTCAAAATCATTTATCTGTGAAGACAGACAAATGCAGGATTCAAATATTCTGGCTGGAGATTTTACTTCAGACTTCTAGCACTTTTTTTTTTTTTAATTCATTGCCTCTGAGAGAGCATCCTGACTTGCACTTGCAGTTAATCAGTGCTGGCATTACCCAGAGGAGCTTGCAAAATGGCATCTAATGCATTAGTGTATTGATTAGAATTAATCAGGAATGTGTTCCTCCTGAAGCTACAAGCGGCATGAACAACTGAAGAGTGTCTAACTATAAATACCTCTCAGAAGTTAAGTTTCCATGAAAACTGGATTATGGCTTCTGAAACTGGGTAACTGCATATGAAGTAGAAGCTGGAAAGTAAAACCTGTTACCTGGAAAACTGAGTCATAGATAGGAGGAGTAAGAATGTTTGGGTTACAGAGACATACTTTGGCTTGTTCGGGTTCTATTTGCTCACCTAACCACTGGAGGGGCTGTGCAAGGCCTGAGTTTGTTTCTATGATACCTTCACTCTAAGGAGTGCGAATGAGTACGGTTCTGTGCACCACACTGTAAAAATATATAAAGCTACTGAAGAGTGTTCAGAAGAGGACTACAAAGTTGGTGAAGGGTTTGGAGGGGAAGCCATATGAGGAGCGACTAATGTCACTTGGTTTGTTCAGCCTGGAGGAGACTGAGGGGAGACGTCATGGCGGCTACAACTTCCTCAAAAGGGGAGGAGGAGAGGCAGGCACCAAACTCTTCTCTCTGGTGACCAATGACAGAACCCAAGGGAACGGCAGGAAGAGGTGCCAGGGGAGGTTTAGGTTGGATGTTAGGAAAAGGTTCTCCACCCAGAGGGTGCTGGAGCACTGGAACAGGCTCCCCAGGGAGGTGTCACAGCCCCAAGCCTGACAGTGTTCAAGAAGAGACTGGACAACACTCTCAGACACACGGTGTGAACTGTGGGGTTGTCATATGCAGGGACAGGAGCTCGACTTGATGATCCTTGTGGGTCCCTTCCAGCTCAGGACATTCTGTGATTCTGTGAGTATACAGAAGGTTGCTTGAAAATTCAGTCCTTGTACTATGATGAAGTTCCATCAACAGTATCTTCTGCTTTGTGGAAGAATAATACATCCTCATAAGAGAAATTCTGGGTGTAGCCCAGGTTTTCTTTAAGCAACATGTTCTCTGTAGTTAATATATCCAGATCTGAACTTGCCTAAATTCTGAAAATTTTTGAATCTAGGATTTTGAGATACTTTGTCACTGAAGGCTAAGGTGTTATTAGTTTGCATCTAAATCTTTATATCCTGCAGATTCTAGGTGTCTGAGCCAACTCCTTTCTGTTTGTAACTTCAGTGAAGGTCCTGTTGGGTGGATCTGACCCACTCTATCAAGATACTGAGCAGTGCCTAAGCAACACAATGTAGTGTGTTGCTTTGCAGCATAAAGCTTTAAATTAAGATGTTAAACTGTGGTCTCTCTTATTGCTTGGGGCAGTTATCTAGAGAGGTCATCATGGTTATTATCGCAAATGTTGTTGTAAAAATAGGCTTTGATGTTGAAGGCTGTGTGGAGATGATAGTTATGTGCACAGTAACTGATGCCTTTGTCCTTGCAGTTGTCAGTTTACCAGTCTGATTCATCACTCTGTAGCATGCTTGGGGGTTATGCAGAGGATAAAAGGAGCAATCTGTTATCAGCTGTAATTTGCTTTTGGGTGCCAGGTTTCACAGAATCAAAGAACGTTTGAGGTTGGAAGGGACTTCTGAAACTGACTAATCCGACTTCCCTGCTCAATGTGGGGTCAGCTAGAGCAGGTTACCCAGAACCATAGCCAGTCAGGGTACGATTGCCTCCAAGGATGGAGATTCTCTAAGATTTCTGGGCAACTCGCTCCAGTGTTCAGTCACCCCTAGAGTAAGCAAGTTTTTTCTTGCGTTAAATTAAATTTCTTGTATTTCCATCCAAGCACATTGCCTGTTTTCCTTTCATTTGATACCACTGTCTGATTCTGTTTTCTTGCGATCCTCCCACAAGACAGAAGCATGGATAAAATCATCCCTGAGCCTCCTCTTCTCCAGGTTAAGCTGAGTTTTCTCAACCTCTCCTCATATGTCAGTTACTGAAGTCCCTTAATCATCTCTGTAGCTGTGTGCTGGACTCACTTCAGTAAGTCCCTGTCTGTCTTGTGCTGGAAAGTCCAGTATTGGACCCAGCACTCAGATGTGTGTTCCCAGCACTGAACAGAGGGGGTCACCCCTTCAACCTGCTGTTCCCAGTGCAGCCCAGGAAGCTATTGCTCTTCCTTATCAATGAGGACACATTGCCAGCTTATGTTCAACATTTTGTCCACCAGGACCCGCAAGTTTTTTTGGCAAAGCTGCTTTCCGGCCTGTCCTGGTGCCTGGAGTTATTCCTCCTCAGGGTCAGGACTTGGCATTTCTATTTGTTGAACTTCATGGTCCCTGTAGGCCCAAATTTCCAGCTTGTTAAGCCCCCTCTCAGTGGCAGCCAAACTGTCCTATGTATCAGTTTGGCTGGAAGCTTCCTGATCGTGCAGCCTGTCCAATTATCCAGGTCATTAATGAAGACAGAAAACATTACTGGCCCCGCTGTTGGCCCAGAGGTTTACCACTAGTGACTGGCTTCCAGCTGGACTTTGTACCATTGATGATAACCCTCTAAGCCTGGCAGTTCAGCCAGTTTTCAGTCCACTTACATAATCTGTACCTCCATCAGTTTGTCAGTAAGGATGGGATGGGAGACAGCATTGAAAACCTTACTATAAAGTCAAAATAAGCAACACTCACTGCTCCCCTCGGCCACCCAGCCAATCATCTCAACATAGAAAGCTATCAGATTATTTAACATGATTTCATGACAAGGAAGCTCAACACAGAGTATTTTCCATCTATATCAAAAGATGACTGAAATAGCCTTTCTGTTACCTTGCTAAAATCCTTTCTAAAATTAGATTCTTAACATATAGGCCACTAATAGAAATTTAATAAAGTTACTGCTAATTAACCTCCAGTGCCTATCAGTTATGCTGAAGTAGATCTTGCTGCTGCCAGGCATCCTGTGGTACAGGATCTGCAAATGAGTATGGGTGTGTTAAATACAAGGTGTTGTATGGAAGGGTCTGGAGATCAGAGTACTCATTCAATCATGGAATGACAGCAGAACTGAATCTCATCCGAATTGCCTACAGGTCTCTCTACTGACCCAGCGGCTATTTTTAAAGTCCCTGATAAATCCACCAGTTAGTGTCATTTTTAGCTCATTTATTTTTGTGTCTCTGAAGAAAGAGGCTGATACTCTGGATTTCTTTTCACATGAATCTTTGAATTTCAGACAACCTATTGTAGGAATTTGTACCACAAAGTATGAATATATTTTGTAATGAATCTCACTCACTTGAGTGAGTCTGCCTTTTCCCTTCTTGCATTGCAGTGATATAAAATACCTGCTTGGCAACAGCTCTGGGAGTTAATAAAGTTTCTGTGGTAAACTATGAGAGGCCTGAGAATTTCAAACTAAAGTTATTGCACCAGTAACTCAGAAAAGCAATTCCTAAAACTTCTGGCACATTTATCCAGAGGGTTAGCAGTAGCACAGAAATGGAAATCATTGTTGAGAGCCACTGCATACTTGGAATTAAAATCCATCAGTCTTCTGAAGCTGAGGAGAACAATTTTCATGACATATAGATGCTTCTGTGTTTTATAACAAAAATTAAATCTGGGGTGGTTTTTCACTCTATTTGTAGGGAAATTCGTATCCTTTAATCCCTATAATATACCTAACTTGGGATGACATCTAAAGAAATAAAGCACACAGAAGGTAGGCATTTAAAATACTCTCAATGCTTTATTAAATTTCAGTAAAAGCATTATCTATTTGGGGGAGGGAGGTGGAAAAAGAGTGAGGATGCCAACAATCCTTTCTTAAGTGGGAACCTCGAGCATGGAAGATGGGATGTGGAAATGAAGATACCTGTAAACAAAAATGGAACTTAGCAGTCTAGTTTTACTCTTCTTGCTGGAAAAGAGAGGTAGGAAGAAACCTAGTAAATAATTAAAAAACAGTATTTGATTTTCTAAGTTGCAAGTCGAGCTGCATTAGCTGTCAGCAGGGTCTTTATGCAGCACTTGCTTAGGACTTTTCCGTAGGTCCTTAACATTGCTCTTAGCAGCTTCCTTACCTGCTGGGAATTTTGTCCACTTCAGCGGAGTGTGATGACACCATCGTGTCCCCGATGAGACACACAGTGCAACTGACTGTGGAGCAAAGAAAAGTCTCCTAGCTGGTAGCAGTACAGAACTACAGAATCATAGAATCATTTTGGTTGGAAGAGAGCCCCAGGATCATTGAGTCCAACCATAACCCAACTCTGGCAATAAACCATGTCCCTAAGAACCTCATCTACCAGTCTTTTAAATACCTTTAGGGATGTTAACTCAACCACTTCCCTGGGCAGCCTATTCCAATACTTCACAACCCTTCCCGTGAATAAATTTTTCCTAATATTCAATCTTAACCTCCCCTGGCACAACTTCAGGCCATTTCCTCTTTTCCTGTTACTCAGTAGAAGAGCCCAACCCCCTCCATGCTACAACCTCCTTTCAGGCAGTTGCAGACAGCGATAAGGTCTCCCCTCAGCCTCCTTTTCTCCAGGCTGAACAGCCCCAGTTCCCTCAGCTACTCCTCATCAGACTGTGGATTCTTTGATAACAGCTGGTTTTACAAGACACCAGTCCAGACAGGGATACATGAGAAAGATTTATCTCGCAGGGGCAAAAGGATGCTGGGGCAGGAATTAGCAGGGCTCATTTGGAGAGCTTTAAACTAGACTTGAAGGGGGATGGGGTTGTAGCTGGGCTTGCGTCATTGGGGCAGCACCCTGGAGTTGATGAAGACCGGGAGGCCTCCCATCCCCCTAGGGTGAAATCGGCCCGCTCTCTGAAATGCCTGTACACCAATGCGGGCAGCATGGGGAATAAGCAGGAGGAGTTAGAAACCTGTGTTAGGGCAGGAGATTATGACCTAGTGGCAATTACGGAGACATGGTGGGACAGCACACATGACTGGAATGTGGTCATGGATGGCTACGTCCTCTTCAGGAAAAACAGGCCAGCCGGGCGTGGTGGTGGAGTTGCTCTTTAGGTGAGAGAGCAACTACAATGTATTGAGTATTGTCCAGGCATGGATGAGGAGCAAGTTGAGAGTCTATGGGTGAGAATTAAGGGGCAGGCTGGCAGGGCTGATACTGTTGTGCGTGTCTGTTACAGGCCACCAGATCAAGATGAGGAAGTTGATGAGACCTCCTACAGGAGGCCTCCTGAGAGCAGCCTCACAGTCACAGGCCCTGGTTGTGGTGGAGGATTTTAACTTCCCTGATGTTTGCTGGAAGGACTGCTCAGCCAGCCAGCCACAGTCCAGGAGGTTCCTCCAGTAGACTGATGATAACTTTCTGATGCAAATGGTGGAGGAGCCAACTAGGAGAGGTGCACTGCTGGACCTCATCCTCACTAACAAGGAGGGTTTGGTTGAAGCAGTAAAGGTTGAGGGCCGCCTTGGCTGCAGCGACCATGAGATGATGGAGTTCAGGATCTTGTGTGGCAGGAACAGGATAGCAAGCAGAATTGCAACCCTGGACTTCAGCAGGGCAAACCTCAGTCTTTTCAAACAGTTGCTAGGGGAAATCCCATGGGCAAGGCTGCTTGAAGGTAAAGGGGCCCAAGATAGTTGATTAGCATTCAGGAACTGCTTCTTCCAAGCTCAAGATCAGAGCATCCTGAAACGCAGGAAGTCAAGGAAGGGAGCCAGAAGACCTGCGTGGTTAAACAGGGAACTGCTGGGCAAGCTCAAGTGGAAGAGGAGAGTTTACAGATCATGGAAGGAGGGGCTGGCCACTTGGGAAGAATATAAGGCTGTTGTCAGGGGATGCAGGGAGGCAACTAGGAAAGCTAAGGCCTCCTTAGAATTAAACCTTGCAAAAGGGTTCAAGGACAACAGGAAGAGCTTATTCCGATATGTGGCAGATGAAACTAACACCAGAGGCAATGTAGGCCCACTGATGAACGAGGTGGGTGCCTTGGTGACAGAAGATACAGAGAAGGCAGAGTTACTGAATGCCTTCTTTGTCTCGTCTACTCTGCCGGAGGCTGTCCTGAGGAGCCCCGTACCACTAAGGCCCCAGAGAAAGCCGAGACAATGGAGGAGTTTGCCTCAGTTGATGAGGACTGGGTTAGGGACCAATTAAGTAATCTGGACATCCATAAATCCATGGGTCCAGATGGGACGCACCCGTGGGTGCTGAGGGAGCTGGCTGAGGGCATTGCTGGACCACTCTCCATCATCTTTCCCAAGTCTTGGGAAACGGGAGAGGTGCCTGAGGACTGAAGGAAAGCAGATGTCACTCCAGTCTTCAAAAAGGGCAAGAACAAGGACCCAGGTAACTATAGACTGGTGAGGTCAGCCTCACCACATCCCTTGAAAGGTGATGGATCAACTTATTCTTGACACCATCTCAAGGCATATCAAGAACAATAGGTTCATTAGGGGCAGTCAACATGGCTTCACCAAGGGGAAGCCTAATAGCCTTTTATTAGAACGTAACGAGGTGGATAGACGATGGCAAAGCAGTGGACGTGGTTGATCTTTATTTCGGTAAAGCATTTGACACAGTCTCCCACAGCATCCTTGCTGCTGAACTGAAGAAGTGTGGTCTGGATGATCGGGTAGTGAGATGGACTGTGAACTGGCTGAAGGAAAGAAGCCAGAGAGTCGTGGTCAATGGTGCAGAGTCCAGTTGGAGGCCAGTATCTAGTGGAGTGCCTCAGGGGTCAGTACTGGGGCCAATATTATTCAATATATTCATTAACGATTTAGATGAGGGAATTGAGTGTACCATCAGCAAGTTTGCTGATGACAAGAAGCTGGGAGGTGGCTGACACGCCAGAGGGCTGTGCTACCATCCAGAGACCTGGACAGACTGGAGAGTTCGGCAGGGAGAAATTTAATGAAATATAACAAGGGTAGAGTCTTGTAGAGTCTTGCATCTGGGCAGGAACAACCCCAGGTTCCAGTATAAGTTGGGGAATGACCTGTTGGAGAGCAGCGTAGGGGAAAGGGATCTGGGGGTCATGGTGGACAGCAGGATGACCATGAGCCAGCACCGTGCCCTTGTGGCCAGGAAGGCCAATGGCATCCTGGGGTGTATTAGAAGGGGGGTGGTCAGCAAGTCGAGAGAGGTTCTCCTTCCCCTCTACTCTGCCCTGGTGAGACCACATCTGGAATATTGTGTCCAGTTCTGGGCCCCTCAGTTCAGGAAGCATAGGGACCTGCTGGAGAGAGTCCAGCACGGGGCAACAAAGATGATGGAGGGAGTGGAGCATCTCCCTTATGAGGAAAGGCTGAGGGAGCTGGGTCTCTTTAACTTGGAGGAGACTGAGGAGTGACCTCATTCATGTTTATAAATATGTAAAGGGTGAGTGTCAAGAGGATGGAGCCAGGCTCTTCTCGGTGACAACCAATGATAGGACAAGGGGTAATGGGTGCAAACTGGAACACGGGAGGTTCCACTTAACTATGAGAAGAAACTTCTTCTTAGTGAGGGTGCCAGACACTGGAACAGGCTGCCCAGGGGGGTTGTGGAGTCTCCTTCTCTGGAGACATTCAAAACCCGCCTGGACGCCTTCCTGTGTGGCCTCATCTGGGTGTTCCTGCTCTGGCGCTGGGATTGGACTGGATGATCTTTCGAGGTCCCTTCCAATCTCTGACATCAGTGAGAGACTGAGAGAGCTGGGTCTGTTCAGCCTGGAGAAGGGAAGGCTGAGAGGAGATCTCATCAGTGTTTATAAATATCTCAAGGGTGGGTGTTGAGAGGATTGGACCAGATTCTTTCTGGTGGTGTCCAACAATAGAATGAGGGACAACAGGCACAAACTGAAGCAAAGGAGGTTCCATCTGAGTATGAGGTGAAGCTTCTTTACTTTGAGGGTGCCAGAGCGCTGGAACAGGCTGCCCAGAGAGGTTGTGGAGTCGTCTTTTCTGGAGACATTCAAAACCCACCTGGACACATTCCTGTGTGATCTGCTGCAGGTGAACCTGCTGTAGCAGGTAGGTTGGACTAGATATTCTCCAGAGGTCCCTTCCAAGCCCAACTATTCTGTGATTCTGTGATCCTTTTCCCCCAGGCACTTTCCAGCCACCCTGAGCCTGTAGTACTGCCTGGGGTTGTTGTGACCCAAGTGCAGGACCTGGCACTTGGTCTTGCTGAACCTCATAAGTACAGGGGCTGCAATTTGGGAATGATCCATGGTTGTAGCAGGCATAAGTGATGGTTGGTCGGTGCAAATGTCATGCATATGTTGTTATATTTCCTTTTGGAAGTGTTTCTTCACTTGGTAACACGCACATTTTGTCATATTTCTGGACTAGGAGGTTCTTGTTATGGATACCAGATAAACTGTGGTTTCTTTTGTTCAGAACATCTGTTTCATTTCCATTGTCCAAGAAAAAATGTCGCCTTCTACACAGCCCACGTACTGGCACAAATCCATACGCTCAGAGTGACAGGGGAACTTGATGAGGAAACGTTGTAAGAGCAGTGAAAAATGTATTGCCCCTGACCCGTTATGTCAACCAGAAAGTTAGTCTTCCTCAAAAATGCTTAATATTGGTGTTTGAAAGCAACTTAAGGAAACATACTAAGTTTTTGTTCTCATCTTTTAAAAATGGCAGCTGGAGCTGTAAAGAACATTTCGTAATCGGCTTTATTAGACCCCTGTTGTCTAGTTTGGGTCCAGCTGACCAGTTACAGTTCACTAAAAAGAAATCTTTTTTCACTGGTGCTGCATTTTTTCCTGTAGCAGAAGAGAAATATGAAGCAGTGGATTAGTAGGGACTGAGTGACTTTACAGAATCTCTTGTGTCTGGTCGTGTTTATGGTTAGTGAGTAGGCATGGAATAAACTGGGGTGAAATGAGTGATAGGCTCTGTATCGCTGCCAGAGTAATACACACCTCGTGGGAGGCAGACCTTCCCAAATGATGTCAACAGATGGTTTTACTGACAGCCTGTCCCCAGGCATGAAAGGTGAAATGGGCATGTTATCGTACAAGTGTTTCATTCCTTAAAGTTTTCCTTGAAGATCAGAATTTCAGTATAACAGGGAAAAAGCTTACATTTTTACTGTCTGTCATTAGACATGTCTTGCTGAACACAGAACATTTGAAAGTTAAATCAGAGGGGGATGTGTAAGAGCTGAGGGTCTACCCATAGTTCTTGTGCTGCCCGGTGAGGTGTTTTGGGTGGACCAGCAGACCCAGCTGACCGCAGGTGAGAAGGGGGACATCAGAGTCAGCCAGGCCTTGGTGCCTGCTAGCACCTCAGAGAAGAAATTAAGCTTATACAGAGTTCTTGTTCTCATTTACTCCTAGCAGCAAGCTAAGTTGAAACACTCATGGAGTGGGGATGTTAGGCTCCGGGGCTGCCAATCCAGTCTCTTAGTTCCTTGATTTATTCGGTGGGAGTGTTTGTTTGTTTGTTTGTGAGGTGGTGAGGGAAGGAGTGCAGAGGAGGAGTGTTTTAGTTGTAGTGCTTCATGCACTTGTAGACATTCCAGCCAGCTCCATTAGAAGCAAAGCGTGTTACCTCAACCAGTGACGCGGTGCTGGGAATTACAGCTATTGCTCAGGCCCTGGAGACTGGCTTATTGCCGGAGTGACTAAGAGACACCACGGTGAGAAACAGGAGGAATAGTATTTAGAGGGGGTGTGCACGTATACTGCAGATCTCACAGCTTGCCTTGCAAAGAAAGTTGGGTTTCTTTTAAAAAGCAGGCAGACATCTGTGAGAAATCCAGAAGCACAGAAGTGTGACAGAAGAGAGCAATAAGCTACTATTTAGCTGGGTTTTCCACATCTTAGCTGGGTGGAAATCTTGGCAATTAGAAGCGTGCTTTTGCAAAATCCATTGGAGGGAAAGGCTTTGACCATGGGACACCATGAGGGGTGTGAGGTTTGGGGTAAAAGGCACGGGGTGACAAGCCACTTGTGGAGCTGCTGCTTTGGAGGATTTGGTGCTTGTAAAGTAGCCTTTCTTACCACTCTTCTCCTTTGTTCTTTCCTCTCGCTGTATGATGAGACCAGATGGGTGTTGCTTCAGAGGAGAGTTGGACATCTAGAGAAACCATTTCGAATCTCACTGGAGTATGTTGCCAATGGGAACAAGAGCGTAGCAGCTGTGGATTCCTTTGCGATGAAGAACTGCAGTACAGGTAACATTTTATTGCTTCTAGCTCATAGCGTTTTGGTGCCTTTTTGGAGGGGAGCATGATTTCTGACTGTTACAGAACTCTCACAGAATGAAGGCATCTTGTCAAATCAATCTTTTAAATTAAAAAAAAAAATTCCCTTCCAAGGAAAAATTTTTTTGATGTTACCTTAGAAGTTTTTAACTTCTTAAACGATGCAAGTTGTTTTTAGTATAGTTTGTTGGTGGGTTTTTGTTTTTTTTTTTTCCCTTTGGAAAGAATTTCTAGGAAAATTTCATTTTGGGAAAACCAAAGCAGTATTCATCCTGGCTTGCCAGATGCCTATCATTTCTGCATCAGAAAGCAGAACAGATGAGCAATTCCTAGACAGATAACTTGCAAGCCATCTTTTTGCTGTTTCTAGTAACAAATTTCATGGTTATTTTTTTAAACAACTGTGGAAAACTTGGTTATAATAAAGTATGCCTTTCTTTGGCAATGTTCCAAAGTAGTTATTGCCGAGTAACCCTTAATAGCTCAATGTAGTGTGTGGAATTTTAATGATGGGCAACCTTAATAGGGGTAACTTTTTAAAATACGAGTTCTGTTATCAATTCCAGTGTGTGAATTTAGTGCTTCATGCCAGAGGCAGCTGCATTTTAGTTCTACTGGCTTTATGGATCTTCTGAATCATACTGAAATCTTTAGGTGGCATGTCAGTGAAGAACATTATTACTTATAGCACTTAACACATTACCTTTCGTCCGTTTTATTTATTTGGAGTACTGCTGAGTTGAGCTGCATGTCCTTCTTTCAACCTGTCTAGGACAGGGAAATTGCTGCAGAATATACATTACTTCGGTTATTCACGTTGCTCTCCACAAAGGCCAGTTGTATTAAGGGGTTTGTTGCACTATCTGCACGCAAAGGTGTTCTCTAAGTTCCAGCTAGGAACCACCTGACGTTCTGCTGAAAGCACGAGGCATGTTCAGACAGAATGCTCCTGTTCTGCTGCTGATGCTTGGAACCTGTCTTGGTATCTCTCTCAGGCTGAAAATAAAGTGTTTCAGCTCCCCAAAACAAAGTGAGCAGGACAGGAGTCATTCAAATCTACAGTGCTTTGGGAAATCAGAGCAACAAATATTACCACAGACGGCGGGAGATACTCAGCTCCCATGAGGGTCCATGGATGCTCCTCTTGGGAGTACTTGAAGGAGAGCTGTAGGTGAAGGACGGTTGGCTGAGGGAAAGGATAATGTTCTGCCCGTTCTGCTGGGCACCCATTTGCAGATGACAGATGGCAGTTGCTGAAGCTATTAAGATACATTGTGAGAAAAAGAAGGAACAAATCTCCCATTTTGTCTACAGATTTCTGGCAGTAGGCTACTCCCCTTCTTTGCTTACAGGACACGGTGTATGAATAATACCAGGAGGGAATAAAACCACTTGTTCTTTTTCTGTTTGTTGAAACTGCCAAGCGTTCTGCACACAGCTGAAGATGCGGTGCTGTGTCCTTTTACTAGAAAAGAAGGTGATGATGAGCAGCCAAAGGTGGCACCTTAGGCTTGGAGGAAATAGGGAAAGCAATAAGAAAAGATTAATCTAAACCTGATTTTTCTGCAACTGTTAGCCTTTGGGCAGCTTAGCTACTTGGGTACCTTGATGTCACTGAAGCACCTAAAACATGAGTGAATTTGGGAAGGAAACATCTGAGAAACACTAAGAAGCTTCAACCTTTTAAAGACCATATACACAACTTAAAGATAAATAAAGGCACGTAGACAATCTTAGGAAATTAGGCTACCATTTCCGTAGGTGAATACAGGTTTGGATCTAAATTAAATGCCAAGATGTGAAGAAGGTAGAAGTTTGAAGTTGGGGTTTGCTTCTGAGCATTGGGATTTCCATTTTTTGGCTTCTTTAATCATGGAAAAGATGAGATTTTTATTGCGTTTGAACTGAAAAAATAATAGCCTCTTTAGGATTGAATGGAAAATTAAGATTTAAAAAAAAAAATTCAGATGCGGATAAAATTCTTGATTCTTTTTTATTCCAAATTTAAAAATTCTAGATTGATATACCATCTAACTAAAAATGGTTGAGTACAAACATAATTCTATCCTTGCATTGTCTTCGTTGTACTCTGTATTTCCCTTTCTTCATTTAGCAGTGCCGCAAATTAGAAAATCAAAGGGCTTTGTCACTTGAATATCTTCGCATTTCCAAATTCCCATCATACAATCGATCTTGATTGGGTAAAGATTGATAGAAAAAAGGAAAGCCCTTGCAAATTGAGGGATTTCATTTGGTTTTGATTGGAGTTGGTTGGTTGGTGTGTTTGCTTTGTTGTTGTTTTTTGTTTGTTTGTTTGTTGGATGAGGTGTTATTGTTGGGTTTTTTTGTGTTTGTTCGTTTGTTTGTTTGCTTTTTAATGCTCAGGATTGGCCACAACTCTATTTGCTTCATCTCTTCTCATGTCTGTAGTTCATCATCAACATACTCCATCCCCTGACTTTAATTCTTTAAAGGCTTTTTAGCACTTGATAGGTGCTAAGTGTTTGGGGTTTGTTTGGTTTGATCCGGTTTTGTTGTTGTTTTGGGTTTATTTGTTTGTTTGAGGTGGGGTTTTGTTTGGTTGGTTGGTTTGGGTTTTTGGGTTTTCTTTTGGTGGATTTTGTTGTTGTTGGGGTTTTTTTTGTTGTTTTTCACATAAAGTTTCCTGAACCATATAATTACTTTCAATCAGAAAGCCTCTGCAGTCAATAGAAAGGCTACTTGGACTTCTATAGGTTTTGGATCAGGACATGAAACAGGTAGCATTGCCCATCATCCCACTGCCAATTGACTTTCAGTTGCTGTCTTAAATGTGAAGCAGACTGTGTTTCTGAGTAAAACCTATACTATTGATTGTGTGATTTTGTTTCTTACAACTTACTATTTAAGTAAGTGCAATATCCAAAGCAAAAAAAAAAAAAAAATTACAAATTGCAGAGAAGTAGTAAATTAATTTAATAATGTCAGTTAAGAATTCGTTCCTTCTACGAATAAAGTAATTAGTACAGTGGCATTTTATAGTTGATGGTAATTTCTAGTAATAAAAATAGAGTTCATTTCCTAAGTAATGTATTGATTTATTAATGATATTTAATGGGTTTCTTACTCATTTTGTACTGCAGTTGTGAATTAATTAATTTGCTAACTTATTTCCAAAAGTCTTAATTAAAGTACTTAATAGTAAGCACAAGAAAATGACAAGACATTGTTTTACTTAGCAATGTTCGATTTCCCAGTTCTAAGTAACTTTTTAAGTAAGAGGCGTGGACATCAAATGCTTCTAAAACATGTTAAAGGTTTAATGTCGCTCCGAGGCTGTTTAAAACAGCTATTTCAGACACTCAGCCTGTCCAAGAGGAAGCACTTAGCTTTCAAGTTTTCAAGCTCAGTAAGCAACATAAAAAACATATTTATTTTGGAGTGTGTTGTGGATTAAGTTAATGTTTCTGTCCACTCAGCAATATCTTTTTTCAGTACATACTGAAAGTACATAGGAATACACTCATTATCTTCAGAGCTGGTAAGCAGTTAGTTCTGTAATGATGTCATGGTTATAATACTTATGCAAAGTTAAGGTTGTACTAAAAGCAAAATCCTTGATCCAAAGCAGATGACCTCTCAAGATAGGAAAAATTTTGAAGACTTAAAGGTGGTTTTACTGGAGAAAAAAAGGCAGTGGGGGTGGAGTACGCATATGGACTTGCAACATGTATGAAGAAATATGGGTAACTTCCAGATAGAATTTTTCATGATCCCATTTGATAAATAGTCGAGCAAGAGATTTATGAATCAACTACAGGAAGTCAATAAGGGCTTTGTCCAAACAGGATTACTTATGTATCTGAATCACTACTAAAATGATGTTTTTGTGTATTCAGACAAAACCTGAATATGTATCATTCCAGTTTTCCCACATATTCTCGCTTTTGCAGTTTGTCTTATAAATTAATTTGCTGACAGGGTGCTGTGGTTAACTGAACTTAATGAAGTACCAGTGAGCCACTTTTCAGAATGAGTTCTGGATGCTTCCTACTGGAAAATTGCCTAGCAAAGTTAACCTCTTCCAAACCAAGAACTGAAATAGTATCAGTGTATCCAGTGGAACTGTAAAACAGCCCAGGCTGGAATCAACCTCAGAAGATCATCTGGTCCAGCCTTTCATGGGGAAGGGAGTTTGGGTGAGATTATCTGCATCCAGACCAGCTGTATCTTCAAAATGTCCCGTGATGGGGACTCCACCATGTCCCCCTGTTCCAGTGAATGTTTGTTCTCACAGTAAAAAATTTAAACACAGGTTTCTAATGGAAGTCCAACATAACACACAGCTAATTGGGATGTTAATAATCAATTAATTATAAATGTTGTATTACTTTTAAGAAAGTTTCACTTGAGTAAAATTGCCATATGTTTACAGAAGATTTGTGAAGTCAATATTTTTTAATTAATTATTTGCTTAGTTGTGGTTATGGGGCAGAGGAGAGAAGACATGTACCTTCGCTGGAACCAACAATGTCATTTGATATGGTCTGGTGATCCACCACTGCTCCAAAATTCAGGAGATGGGTGAACAGGACAATGAGCACAGTTAGGATTGTGCCAGGGTTATAAAACTAAAAAAGAGACGTTATTTAAAAAAAAAAAAAAAGGTAGTCTTAAACTTTAGAAATAGTTGTCTCTATTTGAGGTTTTGGACCAACATATACCGTAATACCTACTTGGCCTATCCAGGTAATTTTTATGTAAAGGAAGCTGGAGAATTTTCTTTGGTATTAATGCCATGGTTAAGGAGCTTACCAAGCCACAGGATAGATCCAGTGCTAATTGAGGTCAATGGGAATTTTATTCAGTATGTTTGGATTAAGTTCTGAGTAGCCTTAATTTAAAAAAAATAATAATAATTAGGCAGATTGGCTGCATTTTCCTTGGAGTGGCCTATACTATTTATACAGTTCCACCGAGCTGTTTTTCCTGTGAATCTAATTTCAGTAAGTAGGCATTTGGAAAAGCTTTACTATTTTAATATTTGCCTCCAAATTCTTTGGCAACCACCTTCCTCCCCATTCACCTCTGTTCTCCCATGAGATATGACTGATTATTCTGACTTCACGTTGTGTGCCAAAACCCATCTCTAACCTGATAGTGTTTTAATGCTGTAAGGATCTTGTGTTGGAGAAAAAACTGCTTTACAGATGAGTGTGGTGGCTGTAGTGAAGCTAAATCGTTTTAAGCTAATTCCAAAGTGAAAATTATTTCACTTGTGAGTTTGTGCTCGTTTAAGTAAAATAAATTTAATGCACTTGTTATGGAGCTTATATACTTCTTCATTTTTCATTTTCATCTTTTAAAAATTAAGTTATAGTAATGCTGGGAATAAAAAATTAAGCAAATTTAGTCTTAATATTGCTTCTAGAAGAGGCACAGTAACTCAATTAGTTTCTTACAGTAGTTTCTTACTGTAGTTTCTTACAGTCATGAATTAGTGATTTAGCATTTCTGTTACTGACTGTGAACACCTACTTCTTGTGGAGCCAAGTTTAGACAGTTATGGTTTTGTTAAATAATTTAATCTATTTAAAACATTAGCGTACTCACCAAAGGAGGGGTGGGAAATGAACCTGGATAACTAAAACATTTGGTTTTCATAGGTCTGTCGTGCCAGTGTGTTGGTCAATGGGACGTAGTACTCTGAGATATTTGGCTTTTTTAAGATATGAGGAGGGATATATAAAGAAGTGTTTTATATGGTATAATAACGCTTGTAAAACTGGTCTTTAAAATGGATGCATTCATACAGAAGGTGGAAAGGCTGAATTTTGCCACAGAAGGATGGAATTTGGGTATTAGACAGTCTTACCAGAGGGGACAGTTTCATCTGCTCTAATTCTGAAAAACACAGGTGACTTGGGATAAGAAACAGAATTGAGAAATACCAGCCTTTAAAATTCAAAGCATTAATAATCAAAAAAGAAGGGCCTGTTCATAAGAGGTACCAGGAGCTGCTTGAGAGACACTGCAAATCCCTCAGTTCCTCTACCAATGTTGGCAGTTGTGGCTCTTAAGTACTTTTTAACACCTTGAAGAATTGGCCAATACATTATCTTTTTAATGCTGTATATGATTTTTATACTGACCTTCTCCCTTAATTGAGGCTTATTTCAACAGGGGAGCCATTGATTCAGTGAAAGAAAATGAACTCTCTAATCTGCTTTCCCCAAATTGAACTTATTTTTATTACTATTAATTGCTGCCACTTAGTTCTTGTGATGTTTTAACTACTTGGATTTATTGAAACAATCATAGGATTCACTATTATCACTTGAGAAATGGGAGGACACTGATGATTTATGGGTGACCCAATGATTTTAAACAAGTATTACTCCAGGTTCAGTGATTTATGCAAGCTCATCTGTTGCACAAGCAGATGATAGTGTCTCTCTCCCTTTCTCCCTCCATAACAAGCCCTTACCCCTGCAACAGAGGGAATGCGGAACCTTGATTTTGCTAAAACAAGGTCAGGGGTAGTTTTGCTCTGAGCTTTGTTTTACATAGATGCAGGAAGTTCACTGTTAACTGTAGGAAGGGCTTTTGATTTAGACAGGACTGATGTTTGAAGATGTTAAGACCTGGCTATGCAACTTGATTCCTGTTTGTGAGGAATTGCAGTGGTCTTTGAGAAGAGGTGAGAGACAGCAGGGAAACTTAGAAAGTAAGAGCAGAAGAGGGAGATGATCAAGCAAAAGGGAGGGAGTCGGACTGTGTGAGCAAAAGAATAAATGAGAGAGGGAGAGGTGAGGAAAGGAGAGAAAGCGATAAACCAGTAACACTGAAAACAAATGACAGGCTATCAGGCAAGAATAATTGGTCTAGAAACTGAAAATGTTTAAAGAATTTGACCAGTTAGAAAGTGATTGGAATAAACACTTACAATCCAATTAATTAAGTAGAGCAATCAAACTTGATCAGATAGCCACTCAGTCAACCAGACTGAATTAACTAGATGGATAATCTGTTGAATCAGCAAAGAAACCAATTGAGATTGAAGGGAATTCAGTGAATTGTGAAAACTGAATTTAATGCAAAAGGATTAGACAATTAACATTTACAATTATCAAATGAAAAGATAAATATCTGGATGTTCAGGTGAGTGCTAGCCCGTTTTTCTGGCATGACTCATGAGAGCCTGAGGGGCACTGGTGAGCAAAATCATTTTTGGAAGATGAAGAACAAGAACAAGGAGAAGATAGGACAAGAAGGAAAGAAGGTTTTCCGTGTGTGCTTCCAGGTTGTGGAAGATGAAATAAGGCCAGCAGCAAGAACCTTATTTTTTAAAGGCCTGCATAGGTATGGTACACACCAGCACTGGACTCTGAGGTACTGCTGCTCTGTAGCGGTGCAACACATACAAGATTCAGAAAACTTATATTTCCTCCTCTTTCCCACAGTGAGGACTTCTTTTGATTTTGGCTCAGGGTACTTCTATACCTCAGGGCTGATCGTCTGAAGTATTCAGTTTCAGCTTTTCTCTGTCTGAGAGGTCTTATTGCAGATCTGCCCCAGTCTTGCTATAAGACCCTGTCTAGCTCTTCCCTTTTCTTGTCCAAAACCTCCCTTCTTGTCCAAAACCTGCCCCAGGGAGCCCTGCTTGCTTTGGACTGCTCTTCTGTTTTTGTGTGTCTACTGCAGCCAGCTTTCTTAGCAAACCAACCGCTGCACCAAACCACCAACATTCTTTAATAATTCTGCACTGTATCTGTTATTGGAGGGGTATGGCACGTTGGTGCCAGCAGTGGTGGATACAGTGAAGTAGACACTCTGGAACAGAATAATTAAAACCAAAAAGCCTTGACCTTGTAGTTGCAAATCAAATCCATAATACATAAATAGAAATGCCAACTGACTAGACCTGGTACATTGATTTTTCCCTGAAAAATTTAAGAGTCTGTAACAGGGGACCAAAATTTTCTGAAAGGGAGTGCATGCCCTTTCAACAAATGAGACTCCTTTATGCTGTATTTGGAAACTCACAACCTGTAGCCACACATCAGAATCTCGGTCGAGATCATTAAACCTGTGTGTTGCGATTCTTTTGCTTTGAGATAATGAAAAATGTGGGGAAAGAGAGGATCTTTCAAAAGCTGCCAAGTGACTTAGGAGCACAAATTAATGGGAACCATGTTCCTTAGTCCCCCAGGAGTTTTCAAAAGTGCTGTCATTACTGAATTTTCCGGAGGCGTGCCTTTCACCTGTGTGGATGAGAAAGGACAGACACTGCGCAGTGCTTCCATGGAGGCAGTTTTACGGAGTCCCTCCATAAATGAAGCATGCAGGGCTTTTATGAATCGAGCCTTTGAAAGCCTTGCTAGTAAGGCACATTGATCCAGAAGTCACACAGGGATGGCAAGATCTTAAATTACCCGTCTGGTTTTATTACATGAAAGAAAATTTAAGAATACTTTTACCCCTCCTTCTTTAAATGATTGCCAGCTGAGGTGCTGAAGTTTTGTACAAATGAGAGGTTGTAAGCACTTAAATGAGTTGTCTGGGTTCTGGGGCCAGTTCCAGATTGAATTGTGTTGTTCATGGGGTCTGATTGACGGAGTATCAGCATATTTGTAAGCGAAATAAGAGGTTTGGCAATATTCTTCAGAACTATAAGGAGATACAATTTAGTCAACTCTTACAGAGCGATTTATCATGTTCCAAAAATAGTGTCAATGGTGAATTTTTCATTTGATGTGAATGAAGATGTCCAAAGCAACTATTTTGATACCTCGAAACTTTGAGGGTTAAGAGACAATCTGTCTGGTTCTGTGAGATGATGGGTTACGGCACACTGGGATCTGAGCTCTTTCGGTTGATTTGTGTGAGCCACAATCTAGAATAAATGATTTTGAGGAGACTACAGCAGTGAATGTTCCATGCTCTTAAGCCTAAACTATGTACCCTGTTTTTAAGATGCCATTTAGGGCTGTAAGCAACAACTGCATAAATTGAGCATCATGTTACACAGCACAAAAAAAAAAAATGCAAAGGATCGTATTTCGATATTTCTATAATATTATCAGCATTGCTATTGATTTAGAGAAAGTCACTGTTGACTCTTTAAGCACCTCATGGAATAACAGTGTGTGTACATCAGTTTGTGAACATATGCTGATGAAATCATAACAAAAAGAAAGCTATCGTCACTGTAAGATCAGAAACACTAAGTGTAAAGTTTCGGCAATAGCGTTAACTCATCAGGCGCTTTTATTGTACACATCAGTAACAAAACAGTAGTAAAGTGACTCACCTGTCTAGAAAAATTTCCAAGTCACTTAGACAGCAAATTAACAAAAGTGTTTATTGCATGTGAGGTGTTTCGTAAAGTAAAAGAAGTGAGTAAACTATGAAGTTACTTGGGTGGAGCTTCTGCTAGCAAAAGCTGTAAAAGCACATTGCGTGTCATCCCATTAATTGCTGGAGCTTTGACTTCTTGAATAAGCTGTCTGTATACAGTTATCATCAAAACTTTTGAAAAAGGATAAGCCTAACAAGATGTTTGATAGGAACATCACTGATTTGGACTTCAGTTTCTTTGTCATTGCTGGGTTCTTCACAGCCAAAAGAAGAGTTTGGTTTGGAAAACAGAAGAGTTAGGTGTAAGTAATAGCTGTTCTTTCATTGTAGGTCAAGGAGGCTGGAGCCAATGCTTACTGTTTGCAATGGTACATACTACTATACAGTTACACTGATTTTTTAAAAAATGGATTGCAAAATGCATGTTGTACAAAGTATATTTTCTAAAAGTATGACTTTAAACTGATTAAGACAAATGAGAAATGCAGAATAACCTTTTTGATCTTATGTTAGAAAAAATTTCTACTCCAAGAGATGTTTGACCTGCTCAATGACAGAACCCGAGGGAATGTCAGGAAGATGTGCCAGGGGAGGTTCAGGCTGGACATTAAGAAAAGGTTCTTCACCCAGAGGGTGCTGGAGCACTGGAACAGGCTCCCCAGGGAGGTGTCACGGCCCCAAACCTGACAGTGTTCAAGAAGAGACTGGACAACACCCTCAGACACATGGTGTGAACTGTGGGGTTGCCACATGCAGGGACAGGAGTTGGACTCGATGACCCTTGTGGGTCCCTTCCAGCTCAGGACATTCTATGACTCTGTGATCTTTGCACAGAGTGGTTTGCAGAGATCTTCCATGCTTACAGTGTTGTCTTCTGTTTTCTTCTAACTTCATCTTTGGAGCACCTCCAACTTCCTCTGCTCCCAAGTGAAATCAGGCAATTTCTCTCAATTGGGCAAGCCTATTTCTCCTCGTAAAACATTCCTGCCTGTCTAATCTCATCACAAAACCTTTAGGGCAATTATTACTCCATTATAAGTTTATATTGTAAAGAGTAGTCTTCATCTTAATTGTTGACTTGTAGAATGTGGGCTAATTTGTGACTTCATGTAGCTCCCCTTAAATTATAATAGATGTGTCCACTTGCTGCTTCTTTTGCTAACAGTACCAAACATCAGCAGTGTCTGTAATGCATTACAGTTGTCTTTCTCAAGTATAATAGCAGTCAGAGCATTCTCTGGTTCATATTATTTTTTGACTTTTCAAGTAAACAGTGCATTTCTTTCCTGGACAATTAGGATAATTGCTGAAATGGAACTGAAGTGTCATGACCGGGCAGGATGCCACCAAATGGAAGTCAGTCATGCAAAATTTCCCTTCCTACACTGCAAGCCCACAGTGATACTGTTCTGTAAATACTACAGAGGAGTTTATTACTGTTTCCATTTATTCACGTTGCTGCACCATCTCAGAGCAGTACTCACAGGTGAGTCTGGTCTGTGCTGTGCACTGAGTACAAGCAAAGGACAAAGAAATCAGACTGTGAATTCCTTAGCATGCATATTACAAAGGCAAGCGACAACAGATTAATAAAGATGACCAAAGCCCCTTGGCTGGGCCGCAGTGGGTGAGCATTAGATTAGCTGACACCTGGGATGGAATTAGTTGGGTGGAAATGGAAACAATTTTAAACAGCCTTTTCATCCATCTTAGAAATGAGAGACAAGTAGTGAGTGAACAGAGGCAGGCCAGTTGTGGTGGCAACAATAACCAGCAGTTTACTGGTGGATCTCTAACAATTTTAAGTCAAGGGATTTGACTGATGCAACAGGAAAGAGTAGACTTGCCGTCAGCTTTGAGATTTTAGTTAATGCCGGGCTCTGCCTAAGCTGGGACTGTGTTGGTATAATTGAGTGCTGTCACTGGGGAGTTTTCTTTAGAATATTACACTCAGTCCAAAAGTTACTGGGGCAGAGAGCTTGGTCATGGCAGAGCTTCCCTGTTTGCCTGAGGAATCTTGCTGTACTTGTGTGGATTTTACTAAGTGCCAAGTGCCCATAAAGAGTGCGTAGGAAAGGCATTAGATGAAATGAAGACAGTTTCTTTTCCAGTTTATAAAGCCGAGCAATGGATTATTTCTTTGACTTAATAGTGTATAGGAGAACTCATTTTAACACTTCTACATTCTGCTGATGCTGTCTGCTCTTTTTAGCATTTGAACTAAGGTCAGAAAATATTTTCACTGGATAGGAAACAAAAAAGGACTCTCCTAAACTCCAACTTGCAAAGCTAATTCCCAAGCAGTTCAGTGCAATTCTCAGCCTAGACCTTAACTGAACTGTCAGGAAATAAAATCTGTATAATAAACCAGTCATCTAATTCACGACGTCACGGGATTCAATCTCCCTAGGCAAGATTTAGTTCAGACATTCAGATGCTTTGTTGTATGAAGTTAGACAAGGTGATATTCATCTTTTGTGACTTCAGCGATCTGAAAGTTAGGCATCATGTCAAAGCCAGTCTCCAGGGTCCCTCTGTAGTCAACAGAGAGAAAACGAGGCACTTCAGAGAGCAATTCATTCCACCTTTAACATCATAGCATCATCAGAGTGTCAGGAAGGGGACAATGCTTTGCTTGAAGAATTGTAGCCTGGAATTTCTAACAGAACTATCCTTTTAAAACCGATGGGTACTTCAGTACCTGTAATCTATAAAGTCTGCCCACCAATTCCTCACTTGTGAATTAATAGTGTCAGGCAAGGAATCTTTAACAAACAGATTCTCTATTGAATGTCCTCAGTGCTCACTGGTTAGCTTGCTAAATAAATCATTTTATAGTAATTATTTTGCAGGAGTTTATTCAGAGTCTGTTAGGATAAACCCTGAGAAAAATTAAATGGCTGCTGAGTGCAAGATTAATAGTGCTATCCAGGAATATTTTACAATACCAGCATTACCAAAGCAAGCTTCATTTGTGCAGTTTTGACAGGATGCTTCCAGTCAGACCTAGAAGCCTCTCTGCACTAAAAGCAAAGGCACCAGCTGTTCTGGGAAACCTGTATAAGCCGGAAATGTTTATCCTCTCTAGATACTTTATGAATGGGGATAGAGAAGGAAAGTAAATTTCTAAAAACAAACAAACAAAAACCCCAGTCCTTTCACACAGAAGAACATTAATCAAGAACAAAGTGCTTGTTGGTAGCAGGGCTATAGCCAAGAGCCTTCTAATGGAGCCCTGTAGATCGTATTGCTTTTCTGCATCCTCAGAAAATCACTTACATGGAAAAGCTTTGATTTTTTTTGTTGACCACATTCCTTTTATGGGAGACCTCAATGAAGGCTTTTTGAAAAATCTACTTAAATTGAGTTGCTTTTGGACACTGGATCACATTATGCTTTCCACAGAGTGGTAATAGAAGAGCCACCTAGTCTTTTCAGTTACTTCCTTACCAGTAGGTGCAATTCCCTCTCTTGCATTATCTTGTTTATTTTTATTACCCTTGTGAATGACTCTGTCACTTCTGCTTAAGCAGAAGCAGTAACTCAATCCCTTAATAAAGCCTTAAACAACATTGCTGCTAAATGAGGTTAAGATCTATATTACATACAGCATTTGCCTTGAACCTTAATCTGTCCTCCTTCTGCAAGGATATCTGGTTACATTCAGGAATTAGTCATTCCAAATCCAGTTTCTGGAGATCATTGAGTTCCAGCCTAAATTTCAACTGACTGGACTTCTTAGGCATGATATACCATGAAGAGTCATGTCAGGGAATTTCTATTCCATTACATTAGTGTAATCAATGTTTCTTCTTTATTGGGAAAATGTAAAACAAAATGTTGCTTTCTGAACAGAAAATTGTACCGAGTTTTCTTTTAGTTATACGTGCATTGTGTTTTAATAATTTTTAATAGTATTCTGAAAAAAAAAAAGCTGTACATAAACACACCCTTTTATGTCCATCTTTGATTTAAAGAAAGTTCCCTCTTGTGCAGTTTCAAATTGAGACAGAATTTCGTCTGAACTTTAGCTTGCTTGCATTCTACATGTTTTAGAAGCAGACTTGAGCTGAATCTCTCAAATAAAGACCAAGCTGTATTTACAAGTTTTCCCAAAGCTGCAAAGGTGATGAGAGTTAGCAGTCCGATGTCCCACAGTATGCACTCTTTAAAAAGGTAAAGGGACATATTCCCTCTTCCATAATTTTATTTGCATGGAATAATAAGAATATTATCACGTATTGGAATTTTCTCACATATTAGAATGATACATTTTAAAAGTGACTAGAACACAGCCACTGAGTTGCTCCTCTACCTTGTAGCACCACTGTATTGTAGCTTTTCTCCTCTTGCCTTTGGGCAGGTCACAAGAGTCTGGAAGATGTTTTAATGCAGCCCAGAGAGCAGCTGCCATTTGAAAATGAGGCAAGTTAACATAAAATCCCCGAGTAGGTACGAGCTGTTGTTCTGGTCTCACCTGTCTGACTTTGCCTGCCATAAATCAGGGAGCACTCACATGTGCTGCTTCATCAGCAGATCCGGAGGGAAAGCAGCCCTGAGCAGATGGAGGCAATAACCTCTCCTGCCAGTGCAGCTGGAGGAGGATGTCCACCTGCAGCCAAAGGCACTCACCTGTACCACAGCCACAAATAACTCAAATAACTCCAGGATCTTGTTACTGTCCAGTTTAATTCATTAGTGCTGACAGCTGTGAGCTGGAGTGTTGTTGCTAAGGCTTAGAGCCTTGCATGGCCTGGGATTTGTGCAGGGCAATACCTTCACCTTGTGAATTTGTGACTGCATAGCTGAAAGTACTGGGAGTCTGTTGACTCATGGAGGGTAACATCCATATAAAATCTTAAGAGAGGAACTCTGCCTTGTTTGCAGTAGTTGGGCTAAACACTTCTAACTAATCTCAGGCCCCTTCTGTGGCATTTCTTGCTGCAGTTTCTTCAAGCAGCAAATCTATATTGTATTGAACATCAGCAAAACTCAGAGCTGGGCAGTTCTCGAAAGCACCTTTTTAGAGAAATAAATCACGTTTCTAAAGCACCTCTCCACCCTCAAATGCTTGTCCACTAAAAAGAAGCTTGGGTCTGGACTTGGTGCTGGTAGGTTTCTTTTGCTATTTTCCAGTACAATGAAAAGCAATTTCCACTTGAATTTCGGAAATCTGAGCAGTTATAATAGTATCAAGTACGCTAGTGACAAAGTCTGGAAGTAACTTTGGTCGGCAATTGGAAGTCTCTGTTCATAATCTCATCCTAAAACTGTAACAGATACTCAGTGCTTCACCTACAGAAAAATTAATGACTTGCACAGTGAAGTTAGTGATTTATAACATTGCATGTGAGATGCTAATATCTAATTTACTGCATTAATCAGTGAATGCCAAATCAGTTTGCAGATTGCATGCGGATCAGTTTAATCTGTCACTTTAATTGTCAGTGAAATTTTTAATGTCGAGTTTACATTACCTGTTTTCCATACTGCATCTGCAATAGCAGCGTAGTACCTCCATAGCGCTCACGTGAAACTGTGCAGGCTCCATGGTTGCTTTTCACTACTCTCCAAATCTGAGGTTCTATCAGTTTAATCTGTGTTTTGCTAATATTTGCACGTTTTAATACATGCCAAAAATGGAGAGAATGTTGTCAGTTCTGTCGGTGCTAACATGGTAAAAAGTTGTGTCTTTGGTGCACTGGCTGAGTGGGTACACTTCAGGGGACAGGACCAAGCTGCAATGACCCGGGGCTTCCTCAGACAAGATGCTGCATTAGCATGTGGTAATGACTCACGGGACTCTGTCATCTTCCGTGCTTCTCATTAGCAGTTGGTGATACACTCAGAATAGCCTTTCACTTGAGAGCCTCCATGTGTCACACAAGGGTAAGCAGCATCTCCATTTTTATCCTACATTTGTTAAAAATGCAACTTAGAAGGGAAAAAACTACATTTTAATACCTTTTCCCTGGACTTCAGTTTTTTGTTGGTTCTTTTTTTTATGTATATATATATATATATATTAATTTTTTTATTTGAAACTGTGTTAAAAGGCATAAAATAAGGATGAAAAATCTGAAATGAAACAAATTTTGATAACAAATATCCTGCAGCTAACCAATATTTTATTCCAGGTCAAATAAAATCTTTTGCAGTAATGCTGAGCAAATGTTTTTTTCTTCTACAGGGGACATTTTCATTTTAGATAGTTCTTAAAAATGAGATTTTTTTTTTTCTGTGCACACAAATATATGTAATTTACATAGTGCTAGTTCTGAACAATAATGGAGCCCCATATCTGTCTTTCTGTCATGGGCAGCAAGATGGAACCTTGAAGAAGTGAAGAGACTTATCCAAGATCACAGCATAAGAGCCAGTTCGGAAATCCTGATCATCTGATTCCATATTTGATAGGTGGCATTTCTGAAGGTGATTGATTTGCTCACAACTCAAGGCCCCTGCACACACAAATGGAGTGCTGATTTGACATACCTCAAAACATGGTGCTGGGCTGCTGTGTTTTGTCTGCTTTTCACTCAGCCCTTGCTTATTTAATTTTTTCTTCCTTTTGTTGGGTGGAGGATGCCAGGGTTTTTATTTCCAAGAACACCCTGAATGAGCTTGTAACTTAGTTATGGTCCATCTGGAAGAAGCCTAGTGACTGCTGAGATACCTTTAACTTCTACTTTTTGCTAGCAGAGATGAACAAAGTTATCCAGACATCCGCCCAGCAGGGTTGTCACTGAACCAAACAGGAGAGCGAGGTAAAATAGACATAGGATGGATGAGTTCTCACAACGTGGAAAAACTTTGAACTGTTACTGTCTGTGTTGAAACTGCTTCATCACAAGGGGGCGATAATTTGGATGTGCTACCCTGTATTCGGCAGGTCTTAGTTTGCTTGGGTATCCTACTGTTGTGCTGAAAACCTTTCAGAAAACACAGAGGTTGTAGCCCATGAACCTGACTGCCATGGACATAGAGGCCTCTGAGCTTTTTATGTTACTGCCTGTCGAACAGTGGATCATTGATTTTATCCATATGAGATGCTAGGGCAAGGCACTTTTATCATCTTTGTGATACCTCGTCGACAGACTCTTTAAAATTAAATTGCTCACTGAAAAGCAGCGGTCATTGCCTGTAGGGTAGGAAGGAAGGACACGGTCAAAGTAGCTTTGAGAGCCTTTGCTGGAAGTGCTGCTGTGTGAGAGTCCTGCTGCTGTTTGTCAAGAAATCCTGGAAAAGGGAGCAAGGCATTTTTCCTGGTTCAAGTACAAATTCCAGGGCAGTTGATTTTGTTGATAGGATTTCACCAGACTTTCTGAATGTAGATTCCCCATGCACTGTGGGTTACACTCCAGGCTGTGAGGTAGTCAGTGATGTGAGTAGTTGGCCGGTGACATTCATTATAGCTGGTGAACTGCATCCACATCCCATTAACTTAAAGCCCCAGGAGGGCTGGAAGTCAGGTATTTTAACTGTTCTCTTTGTAAAAATATATAGCGGGTATCTAACACCTTTGCACTTGGTATAACTTAACTGTACCATGGAGAGGAACATGGGCAGCTTAAGATGAATGGAAGTACAAACAGCAACCCATGGATCACAGTAAAAAGCAGGAAGACTTTGTGTTCCCTAAGATGGCTGACTTTCCCAAGATGGCTGCTGCTTACCTAGAAGGCCTGATGAAATGCGTACTCATTATTTGGTCTTTTAAATTGATGCTTCAAGACCAAGGGTAGACACATCTAAATATAAAATACCTTTTAGGTCTCCCCTAATCTGTTTTATGGCCAAAAGAAAGTTTAGTGTTTCTTTTTTATTATTCAGTGTGTTTATGCAGTTTGTGCTGTCAAGTGAGTCCTGTCCAGTACACCTTGTTAAGTGTAACCCTCTCCTAAACTGCTGAGGTTTTTTTCCAACATTTCCTTTCAAGCTGCACCACAGTCCAGTAGATCTTTGGTGGAAACTATACAGAATTTCATTATTTCCTGAAACTGATTTATTTTTCTGTCCTCTTCATGTCTTATATGTCTAATTATTTTTTGACTGCAAGTCAGTCAGACTGCATGGCTGAGTTGGGTTCTGTGTTGGGTTCATGTCATTTCCAGGTGCTCTGCTTGTCCTTCTGGACCTTCCCATAATTATTTATGGCCAGTGTACTACCTCTGTTTGCCCTCAGACCAGACTAACCCTATTTCCTTTGCAATAGGGCTAGCAGACCCTGTTTTATATTCTCTTTTTATTACTTGTTTTGTACCCAAATGTTTATGTTTTCTAGGTCTCGATGAAGAATGAGCGATAAGCTGTGTGTCCTCATCTCTATTTTGTATAATGAATCATTTTGCAGTTATAAAGGATTTAGTTATAAAGGATTTGTCTGCCAGGAAGAGGTACATTTGCATTGTAGAGATAGATTTATCTGGAATCAACAAGGTGTTATGCTTTCCTGAAAGCTACCTAGCTGGGAGAAGCATTTTACATAGTAACAGCATCAGAAAATTTGTGAGATTTTAATACTGTTGCTGATGATAGCTAAGAGATTAATTAATGGCCAACTGAATCAGTTAGCAAAATGGAGGGGAAAGGGCTTGGAAGAACCTTGAAGGGGAGCTTGCACACAACAGAAAGCCTATTGGCAAAGTGGGTAGAAAGGAATATTTTGGGTTGACATACATTTTATGGTGCTGAATTTAAAGATGAGAGCAGTAAAAGAAATAGTTGTCAGTTCTGAGTAATTGTGTAAAATTTTCTGAGAGTTTGATTGCACAGTCTTAAAGAAAATCTAGAGTCATAAAGAGAGAAAAGACATGTTCTGTCTCCTTGATCTGCCTTTACACACAGTAACTGTTTTATTAAGATTCTATCACAGTGTTAAAATGAATACAAGAGCCATTTTAATATTATTTAACATTTGTCTAGCTATTCTACTGTGGCTAGCAACCCACAGGCATCTCATCCTCACGGCATGGTAATTCTGAGTAATGATACTGGTCAACTCTTATTGCAATTCTTTCTGTGCCTCAGTAGATGTTTGGGAAAGAGATCTTGCATGGAAAGCATTAACCAAAGTGTCTTTTAACATGCCACAAGACAGTAGAGAGATTGCCTTAAAACTGGGTGGTCATCTTGTAATTGTAATGTCATCCTTTCTGGTGTTTTTTCCCTGATATCTTCAGTACATACCTTGGCTTACACAGAGCTGATTGCTTTGTTCTTCGCTGACATCTGTTTTTTTTCTGTAAGCGTTCCCTGTTTGTAAGTCTTCCCATGTTCAAAGATTAGCAGAAATCCTCCAGCAGAAACACAAACTCCAGGCAGGAGTCCTTCTCCAGGCTTTTTTTGATGCTGAGAGCCATTGACCTTCAGCAGTTACACTCCTGGGATAATTTCATTCAAGTGCAGCAAGGCCTTGAAGCACAGCCTGACACACGAGAGCAAAGAAGGGCTGCTTCTCCATCCCCCCGGACTGGCTTCAGAGCACTGAGACATAGGCAATTGTCAGTGCATTCAGCTGGAAGAGTCACCAGTGAGTCACAGCATCCACCAACAGACGGATGTTAGGGATGTGTGGAGCTGGGGTAGCACTGCAGCATTTCCTCTGGCTTCCCTGGGGCTGAAAGCTGGGTAGCCTCCGTCCCTTCCAGTGGCAAGCCGGTGATGTGTCACCAATACTATTGCTCTCCCTCACAACAAGCGCTCATGTGCAATTTCATTTTGCTTATGCTTTCAGTTTTTGAGGTATTATTGCTGAGTTTTTCCACAAAGTGGAGTATTGCAAAGGTTGGCACAATGGAGAGGGGCACGACATGAAACTTTCTTCCCCAGCAAGCTCCTGCTTCTGCCTGGAACAGCTATTGCTCTTTCACTCAGGGGCCAGCACAGGAAAGCATTTGGCTGTGATGTGAGGATGCATCACTGCACCCTGCTGAAAGGGACCGCGTCAGCTCGTGATGGTGCTGATTCGTGATATTCCACCCACCTCCCCCAGCAACTGATCTGCAGTAAGGCCATCAACCTTAATTCAATACTACTGACAGCTGAAGGAGAGATACTGCTTTAGACAGTTATAGAAGCAGAATTGCATTTTAGAAATGAAAAATAAGATTCCTATCTAAAATGACGTTTGAATACAATTAAGTGTCTTACCTCTGTTTGTGGTTTTCTTGACAGGGCATACAAATATACCTCTGTTGACTGTTTTGGCAGTGCTAAAAGTAAATGACTGAGAGATTACTGAGATGCAACTATTGCAGGGTTTAGAAAAGGTTATATGTGACCTACACGGAATCAGCTCTTGATGCGGTCTTCTCCAATCTCTCCTTTCCGTGGCTGTTTTCTTGCATCTGGGCAACTTCAGTCCAACTGGTAGAGGTAGAGCAGGAGTCGAAGAGTTACCCTGGTTTGGGCAATTTATTGTCTCATTTAAGTAACTGAAATTGGTTGATGTGTGCTTCAGTTTCCTCATCTTTACAATATTATTGATTTTTTTTTGTGATGCTTTTAGGAACCAATAATCGAAAAAAATCCACTATGCAGTGTTGGTTGTGCTTGGGACTGGGGGGCCTGAACAGGCAAAGATAAAACTTACTTTAATAATTGAAAATGGATTTAAACCAAACCCTTCTCAGAAGCAAAATGTGGAAAATTACGTGTGTTTCCTGTCTAACCAGCTCTTATAGTTTACCCAAGAGGCACACATGAAGTTTGGAAGCACTATTTTCACGTCCTTTCTCCAGCAGCCTTGTTTTATTTCATATTCAGCTCCATGTCTGACGTTGAGAGTGGCCCTGTGTTAAATCTGCTCCTGTTGTCTATAAATAAGCTTAGCGATCTTAACCACCTCATGATTGTGTCAGCGCCCGCCGCATGTGGCAAGTGCCATTCATCTTCCAGCACCGGCAATCAGTCCGGCCGGCGTTTCCCGGGGGTGAGCTTGCTGCCTGAAAAGAGACGGGTTCCCAGCCTATTCAGACCTGGAGAGGCCTGATGGGAATGGCAGAGCTAATAATAGAAGTTGAACCTTTTTATTTTCCCTCTCCAAGGTTTGTATGTTGAAAAATTCACTGAAAAATCACAGAAAAGGCTTTTTGGCCTTTATTTTTTTATTTTGAACCAGTTCCTTACTGTTATAAATACAGTAATCACTGCTTTTAGGAGAGATATGAAAGCTGGGGGTAGGGTTTTGTTGGTGGTGGTGATGGTTTGTTGGGGTTTTTTTCATCTCACAAATATGCAACAGTACTTGAGAGAAAAGGGAATCAAATAGCAAACGCAGTCTGATATCGAAACAAGGGCAACAAAAAACAACCAAAATAAATGAAATTTGGGTTTTTAACAAAATTACTCTATCTCATTGTATAGTTTGAAGGCAGGATGTTCATATTTAGGGATAAGAACCATAAAGATCTGCTGTGTGAGATGAAATTTTTAAAAAAGCCCAATTACTATACATGCACGGTGTTTCATAGGTATTTGGGAATAAGTATTTTCCATCTCTTTTGGTCCTTTACAATTTTGAAGATACTGCAGAATGTATAATTACCACTGCATGCTGAAAAATCAGACTCCTTTGTAAAATTCGCTGCTTCTGTTTACTTGCTTACTATTAGTTTTTGGATGTGCTGTTGGAGATGCTTATTCATTGGTTAGCAAATCACGGGAAAAAATACATATGTTACCTTGAGTCCTAATGAAAACAAAAAAGTAGCTAAATTTTGTGCAAGCTTAATAGGGAAAAACATTATCATCTCATTTGTTGCACTCAACAATTATTTGCTGTCTCAGGAGCTATGAAGATAAATATTAGATCCTAAGTCAACTTCTCTAATTGAAAAATGCAGAAGTGTGAAATATAGCTGAATTTCTTATTCCACATTCTGATTTCATTATAGTTTTAAGGAAGCTAGTTGTTGCTGTTAGTTCAGGAAGGCTACATCACACCAACATTAACGTTGGGAAGTCATTCAGTCAAAAGGCAGGAAAATGAACTAGACCTGGTCAAAGGCATTTCCAAGAGAACGTGGCGGGCCTGGCTGCTCTGAATGCTGCACGGCTCTGTGGAAAGTTCATGCTGCCGAAACGTGGCAGTGAACACGTGCCGGCTCCTTGGGTGTGCTGTGGAGCTTGCTTTGGTGTAAGCAATCATACAGGCATTAGACAAGGCTGAAGGAGCAGATGTTTTAAAATTTGTATACTAAGCATAATATCCCTACTTTGAAACAGCAGCAGTAGAGAGGGAAAACAGTTAGAACTGAGCTGGCTGAATTATTGACATGTGTGAGTTCCAAATCAGTAAGTTTCCACCTCAGTTTCCTGATCAGTATTTTATCTTTGTCTGAATTTACATTTTTAAATTTTTTGGGTTTATGATGATGTTTAGTTATGTGTTGAAACCTCTTAAGTCAGTATTTCCAACCCAGAATTGTTTTGAAACTTTTGTTCTGTGAGAAATTTGGGCATTTATATTTTATGTTTAGATACATTTTGAAATGTTGACATTTTCCATGAAATGAAAAATCTGTCTCTGTGTGGCTCTAATGAGCAAGATTTCTCTCCTTGAAGTGGTTCACTGTGGGAAGGCTGCGCCCTCAGTGTGCAGGGCAGGGGCTGCTCCCTCAATGGGAAGTTATTTACTGTCCTGCCTTCATCAGCTCTGTGGCCCTGTTCATTTTATACTGTAAATTATTCAAACTGCACTCTGAAGATAGAGTAAATAATTTCCTGACAGGTTTTCTTCATAGCTCTGTTATCGTAACATCTTAGTTCCTTACAAATGTTAATTAAATGAACATCACAGAGCTCTTGTGATGAGTTTATTCCCATCTTATGTATAGGAAGTGAAATAAGAAAATTAAAGCCAATGTTTGTAACTGGAAAAATGGGTAAGCTTCAGGCATATACAAACATGTGCTGCTTTTTCTGCCTGTGTGAGGCAGCCTAATAAAAAGAGATGGCCTCCTCCTACAAATGTGGCTTCACTTGCATCCTTAGGCAATGACAGCAACAGTAACGAAGCTGCTACAGAGATTAAAGCCAGAAATTATGAAGTGTTGACTAATTTTGGCTGCCTGGTGTGAGAAACCTGGAGCCCAGTCTTTTTTCAAAGCATTTTTTGAGGACATTGTGTTTTCCAAGTATCTCTCTCACTGGTCTCATTTGCAGCTGTGACCACTTGGCTTCTTTGCAGATCTGAATACAGGTGTCCTGGGGTGGGTGCCTGGAACACGAGAGCAGCGGAGCTTGCTGTGAAAGTTTTGATTTATATCATCTGCCCTGTATCCTATTAGAGTTCAATGGCCATTTGCCAAGGATGGCTTCTGTTCCCTTAAACACGAACTCATCTTTCTCTTCTTCCACTTTCTTAACTCCTTTATTTCACACCTTCCAACTTCTCTAATGGTAAAAGCAGGAGTATTAATGACTTGTATCAATAGAAATTTTTTTTTTTTTTCTAGAATATGGCTTTCGTCAGCGCCAAGTGAGCCATCAGCCTTCCAATGTCTGCACTGCTATAAGGCTGGAGGGTTGGAGATGCAGAGTGAGGAAATGATGTGCCTGTCAGAAATGGCGAGTCATAAAAAATCCATAATCAGAAACTCCCCAGAATTCTCACTATCCCTTTTAGCTAGACACCAGCTTTCCTTTGTTTCACACAACCTTTAAATCCCCCAAGGACTCTCTTTTTAAATATCTCTGAGTTGAGGCCTTGAACTCAAACCAAAGAAGGAGCAGATGAAATTGAGAAGTTAATGAGAAATACTTGTGACAGACAAGCATTGTCAGTGAGGTTGCACAATCCCTGGGTTTTGGTGGCATTTAGTGGATGAATGTTAGGCTGCAGCACTAGCCCATTAGAAAGTATTTTAAAGAGGTGTAGTTAAGTAGTAGGGAAGTTTCTCTTTTTTGAGAGGTAGCACGTATGGTGAGATAAGCATGGTGGATTTCCTTGGGTAGGTATTTCTTACTACATACATGCAATTCAAAATGGAAGTTTTTCACCTTGTGTGCGGACAAGGTCTTGCCCCAAGAACCACTGGAGTCAGTTCAGCTGCATCCAGCTGGGATCCTTGGGGACAGTTCAGGGAGCAGCTTCTTCTTGGTAAAACATGCATGTGGGTGCACATTCATCCCAGGTCTTTGCAATTGCTGCCCACCTGTTTTTGCAGAATACAAATGACAAGGTTTTTAAGCGACAACCAAGTACTGCCCTATTAAGCTCTCTGTTTTAATGTGTGCAGAGTAGGAGAGCTTTACCTTATTGTGTTGGTCCCAAAAACTTTCAGTAGCATTAACAATTACGGCCTGAGAAGTTGAATGTAACACATGAAGGTATAATTATGTTCAACTGGATTAATTCTGCATGGTAATTAGCAGCGTAACCAGTTTGCAAGATAAGGAATACCTTTGTGAATGCCTGTAAGAACTTCAGTCTTCTGTCCCTCCTGACCAAGTGTGATGTCAGTAAGTTGGAGGTTCCCATTTTGCAGCGATCAGGTATCACAGTCTTCCTGGCCACATCCCTCAGAGCCAACTTCACTGGAACTTGCCAGCACAGTTCTATTTCTGTGCTGGTCAAGGGAGCGGGGAGGAGAGAAGAGGCAACCCAAGTCGCAGAAAATCTGCTGAGGAGTGAAATACATTCCCTTTGGCCCCACAATCTGAGCAGTAAGTTGCTTATCTCATGTTAGGCTAAGACACGTGATTTTGCCCTTTTGTGCTAATCCTGCTACATGGAAATGAAGTCCAAAAGCGTGGGCAGTCGAGAACCCAGGCTGTCATTTGTGTCCAGGGTCTGGTACTGGGTTTGAACACTGCCAAGGTTGGATTGTGTTCAGAAGCAGGACCTGGGAGGTACAAAGTCAGCATGTGTTCCCCAAGGAGATGTTTGTTTCTCCTTTCAATTTAGAGCCTGAAATGCCATTTGTTTAATGTTGCTGTTTAAATAATGATTTATAAGACTCCAGGCCAGCCATGGTGCAGCTTAATGACTGCTATAATTTATGTATGCCACTGGCTATATAAACACTGCTGTAACTATAAAGGATGTCTCCCACAAATTTTGCTTTGATACTGATTTGATACCATTCATTTTCCTTTCCTTGCACATCTTTTGTGTGTGTTGGTTGAGGCCACTTGACTCAGTGATCCAGGTCATTTTGGCTCACCTTGCCAGGAGTCATTTGGGCTGGGAAATGAAAAGAGCAAATATCTATTTTTGTTACAAAATATTTTAATTAAGAATCAAGTTTTCTTGAGCTTGGATGCAAACAGCTGCATCAAGTGGCCTATTAAAAAGGTCATTTTTATTTGGGCTTTTTTGGTTATCCATTTGTTCTACTAGTTAATCATCTCTTTTATCCAATTCATTTTGCGTTTGTGCACACAGTAGGCAAACAAAAAAGAGACAGGAATAAGTCAAGCATTGTCACAGAGCCCAGCCGTTCCCCAGGCTTCAGCTTTGCTATTTGTGTTCTCTAACCTATACAAGGAGCATGTATATACGCATCTAATGTAAATCTGAGCTAATTCAAGCCCCGTCTCCACAGAGATGAATGAGCATGCAAATCTGCTGCTTTGTTTTGGAGGAAAAGCTCCTGGAATTGCTTGATGTCTAGTTGCAGCCGATGGCTTTTGAATACAACAGTCAGTTGACTTCAGGAGATTTGTGCTCCTGGGCTGCAACAAAGACAACTGGGAAGACAGTAGGTGCTCTTGAATGCTTTGGTTCTGTTATAAATAGTGTTAATGCAGTAATGTGCTTGGAAAACTGAGTGCCTTTAGAAAGTTAAATGAATTGAGTAAACAGAAAAACTCCATTGCCTACAGTAACCCCTCCTCTGAATCTCTGCATATCATATCCCAGCAGCTGCTGGGATAAAATATGGACGTTGCTGAAAAGATTGCAGATGAACTGAGTGGGCCGTGAGAGCTGGTAGTAAACGTGGGTGTTTCTTCAAAACCATTTGTGCAGTAATTCAGAAAGACAAAAGTACTTCTGATTTCGCGTAAAACTTTTTAAGAGTGTCATGATGTTACTAACCTGATGGAAGTGCTCTGGGCCTTGTTGCTTAACTTTTCTTTAGGTGGTACTTCCAGCAACATGGTACCATATAGGTTCATTGCATACCCCTAGGAGAAGGGATCACCTACTGAGTTACCAGAGTTACTTCCTATGGTTTTCTGGCATCGTTTGCACACTGACCTGAGCCCACTGTGACTGGCTTGTGACATGCGAAGAGCTTTGCTTCTGACGCAGGGAAGGCTCTCAGCGGTGTCTCCAAGAGTGCACTTTTGCAAGGAGCACGGCAAGGCCAAGGAAGATATCTTCTCATTGCTTTAAACCCTCACTGAGGGGCCTGCAGAAATTGTTAGCAGCCAGCTCTGAGTTACTTGGTCTATTTTTTCTCCAAAGCTCTCCTCTGTAGTCAGCCTTGACCCTGACTGAAATACAAGGGCACTGTGCAGCCCGTATGCGGCAAGCCAAAATTGCTCAAAGGCAGGTGAAAAAAATTGAGCTGACAATAACACAGAGCACCCTTTTCAGGAGCCAGGGTCCTTTATTAAAAAGGTTTGGCATGTATTCCCCCCACTCCTGAATTGATTTGCGCCATAAAATGAGCCTGAAGAGAAATAGTGGTTGTTTTCCTACATGCTTCATTAATTTTTAGTTTTGGCAGGCAATATAAATAAAAGTATCAAGTGCACATCTAATTGAATCACCAGTGATTCCCAACTCCCTGTAGTACCAGGGAACATGATGTAGCTGTGCTGTTTAGCAAGCACAGATGAGTTAGGCAAACAGTGGCTCAGTCTGCCCACAGGCTTTGGTTTAATCTTGAGTATTTACCCATTTAATATGAGACAGGGCAGGAGCTGTTGCAGTGTGGGGTTTTCAGCACAGACCTCTTCCTACCTCTAGGAGCAGTGAACTGGAAGCACATCTTTGCAGAAAGTCAGGAGGTTCCAATTAATTGCATCTACACCCAGATTTTTGTGGAAGGGCCCTTGCACTTCTCAAGCTTGACCTCCTCCATACATGCTGACTGTATGATGTTGCTAAACTAATTCCTGCCTCCTTCAGATGGCTGATCTAGACCATCTATCTCTTAAAAAAATAAAAAAGACCTTGTCCTAAGTAGCTCACTTGGCCAAAATCAAAGGATGAGAAAACTCCTATAGGTAAGGAAAATTATACCCCCTGGGCTGGATGATCTCTGACTCCTCAGCTGTCAAGGGAACTGAGTGCCTTCAGAAAAAGAAGTACTCAAGTTCATTTCTGAGTGGATGGTACTGGCCTCTAATTATAATGTTCAGTGATCTCTTTTCATAAGAATTGGCTCCTTTCCACATTGCTAGCTGCCTTTCACTGCTTGGCATAGGTAAAATGTATTAGCGATTTTGGTATCTTGGTAGTTATAGTCTGCTGTGGGCTCCCTGACTCAAGAGGAGGGGAGTGCAGGATGCATGAGCAGGAGTGAGTATAGAAGAGAAAGAAAACGACAAGCAGAGATCAGGCTGTTTTCTCTCTTGCAGCGAGGATATGACAATGTGAGATATCTAAGTCATAGGTAGTATGTGTTGACATGATGAAAGCATGTGTTCTTTCCAAGCCATGTAGTCATGTTGTTCCTGAGCTAGATAGAGAAGCTAGACTTTAGGACTGTCAGTATAGCAGTAAATTCACACATAATTAAAAATCTGTCATGTGTATTGTGTTGGTTTTGAGAAGTACCACAGAGCAGACTGCAGGATTTCAAGCCTCTTTTCAAGGGTCAAAGATGGCTTCCAAGTTAAAATATCAGGAACGCCTGGGGAACTGAAGGTCGCCGTTAGGTGGACTACTAGATATTTAACAAGATTAAACAGGCCAAACAAAACAAAATAATTACTTTGTCAAATAATTACTGGGTTGAAGGAATTTCACAAGGTGTTTTCCTCTTTGGTGCTCCCCAGGATCCTATGACCTGTTGGAGAAGAAGGCAGTTCAGTAACCTAAAGTGGTTTTTGTTTTCTTTTTCTCTAGGATCTGCCTCTGGCTCAAAAATGTCTCTGGAGGGTTCCTTCAGCTGCTGGAACGGAACGGCGATCAGGCTGGGGCAGGCGTGTGACTTCATCAGGGACTGCGCCCAGGGAGAAGATGAGGGAGAAATGTGCAGTGAGTAAAACAGAACCCCCAGGCTGCAGCCTCCTTTTCCAAAAGCACTGATCCTTCTGAATGCTAATGCCTGAGGCTTTAGCACTAATTTAGCACTAACAAAAGACCAGTATGCTGACCAGTATCTATAGGCAGTTTTACTGGATGTTTGTCTGGAGCAGACCATTTGAAACGTTCCTTTACTCACTTACATTACAGAATCACAGAATGTTAGGGATTGGAAGGGACCTTGGAAGATCATCCAGTCCAATCCCCCTGCCACAGCAGGAACACCCAGATGAGGTTACACAGGAAGGTGTCCAGGCGGGTTTTGAATGTCTCCAGAGAAGGAGATTCCACAACCTCCCTGGGCAGCCTGTTCCAGTGTTCTGTCACCCTCACTGTGAAGAAGTTTCTTCTCAAATTTAAGTAGAACCTCTCGTGTTCCAGTTTGAACCCATTGCCCCTTGTCCTATCATTGGTTGTCACTGAGAAGAGCCTTGCTCCATCCTTGTGACACTCACCCTTTGTATATCCGTAAACATTAATGAGGTCACCCCTCAGTCTTCTCCAAGCTAAAGAGCCCCAGCTCCCTCAGCCTTTCCTCATAAGGGAGATGCTCCACTCCCTTCAGCATCTTTGCTGCCCTGTGCTGGACTCTCTCCAGCAGTTCCCTGTCCTTCCTGAACTGAGGGGCCCAGAACTGGACACAATATTCCAGATGTGGTCTCACCAGGGCAGAGTAGAGGGGAAGGAGAACCTCTCTGGACCTACTGACCACCCCCCTTCTAATACACCCCAGGATGCCATTGGCCTTCCTGAGCACAAGGGCACAGTGCTGGCTCATGGTCATCCTGCTGCCCACCAGGACCCCCAGATCCCTTTCCCCTACGCTGATCTCCAACAGGTCATTCCCCAACTTATACTGGAACCTGGGGTTGTTCCTACCCAGATACAAGACTCTACACTTTCCTTTGTTATATTTCATTAAATTAGTTCTGCAGCAGGTTCTTACAATGCTCTTAGTGCTTTCTCTCTTCTAAAGTCCTGATCAAAAATGCAAATGAAGTATAGCCTGAATAGCTAGATGCCTTATAGAATTAAGATATGTGTAGTTTGTTAGAGCTTTTAATCAAAATGTAGCACAGCATGTGGCAGAAGGGGGAGGAAGGAAAAAAATTCCAAGGTGAAAAATGAGTAGAGCCAGTAGCTTGTCTTTGACCAATTCCTTTGTCTTTGTAATTCCTCTTGTTTTCTATCCTCTCTTCTGCAGTAAGTAGTCTAATAAAACACAGTGGAACATAGATAGCAACCTGAGTTTTCTTAAAACTTCATGTGTCTGAATACTTTGTGTTGCATAACCTAGATGCTTTAGGACTTTCCCTTAAGGAGTGGTGGATTGTCAGCTGTATGGTTATCCAAAGGGCAAATGTATTAAGAAAAATAATCGTTGGAAGTTCATCATTTATCAGTTTGAAGTTGCCAAGGGTTTAAATTGCGGGGTGACAATAAAACCCTGGCAGATGTATTGTTAACCTCCTCTCCCCCTGCCCCTTCTCCCTTTTGCCCCTCCCTCTCCCCCCTTCCCACTAGGGACAGGCGATCAGGAGGGAAAGAAAGACAGAGAGAAGAGAGTTGGAAAAATTAAAAACGTTTTACTAATGCTACTAATAAGAATAGAGAAAATAATACAAAATACACAAAACCAATCTTGAAAGTCTCAGCAACTGCAGAGCCAGCACCCAAAGTCCTGGATTGGACTCTGCAGCCAACCGGAGCTGGATTCAGTCTATCACTAGGCCTCAGTTCACAGGGACGACTGGCAAGATCCTCTCCTAATGTTGCCCATAAGCAGAAGGGAAAAAAGGCACGAGATCCTCGTGATCTCCCACTTTTATATGAAGTATTCACGTGAATGGAATGTTATACACCATTGGTCAGTTTCTTGGTCACCTGTTTCTGGTTGCCCCTCTTGCGAGATGTCCATCTGTGCTTATCAATAAGTTTGCATTCCATTGCTAGGTTTACCAAAACATGTATCTGGTTCTCCAGGAAAATGCAGTTAATATGAAGGCTTTAGCTGACAGGCAAATTCACTAAAAGAGAAACTTGTTTTTTAACAAAAGCAGGACAGAAGTGTATGTGTCACAGCTGATCTAGCCTATGGACTTTTGTCAACAGAGCTGCATTGATTTGGTATGCAAAAAATGTGTTCCCTGACCAAAGTACCAGTACTGGCAAAAGTTTTTGGAATAGAAGAGGCAATTATTCTCAGTTTAGCTTTCTATGTGACAGCTAGAGCAGGGGAGAATCTGGGTAACTCAAGCAAGCTGTGTTGATACAAGTGATGTCCAGACTTACAGACCTTTGCTGTTTCTTGTAGACACTTAACATAAGAGTGACACGTAACTTCTAGCAAATTCCAGTTATTTGCTGCTAACAAATAAATAAAAGAATAGATTTTATTGGTGTGGAGAAGAGTAGTTTGATCTGGGATCATCTAGTGAACTAGTTAAAACCTTGTAACTGTACACTTCTCCATTATGTTAGACATTGTTATAATTTGAAGTTGTATTAATTAATGACACACACTCAGTGAATGTTAAATTTACTTTCATAGGACCAGCGTTAGTATAGAGAGAGATTATTTACCAGCAACTGTATGTCCAGATACACTGTCGTGTTTATCTGCTGTAAATGGCTCTGCCTTATGAGGGTGATCCTGTACCAGTGGAACCAACAGAGCTCGCAGGTGGAGCTGGACCAGTCGCTGATGCAAACTAAATACAGCCATGGGATGAGGCAGACCTAGAGGAAAACACTCACCTATTCCTTTCAAACATCGGGAGCACCTGTGGCTGGTGTCTTGTCCATATTCACATGTCAGGAGGCTGCTTTTACGCCTGGCTGCCACCCTGTATCCCATGGTTAGACAGTTGCTGAAGTCCCCTGTCTCTCTCACCTAAGCCATCCACAGGGGTTGGTTTGGGTGCCTTTTCCTCTTCCATGCACCATTCATCTGTAGCTGTTTGCATAAAGCAGTAAATAGCACTTACAGTTGTATCAGCAAAGAATGTATGGAGAATGTAAATGAGAAAATGTAAAAAAGCAGAAGATATTTAACCACCTGTTTAGCAGAGCACCACTCCGCAGCTTGAGGAGAAGACTACACGTCTTGTTTTCAACCCCAGATACTGGGAATGAGAGTTCTTAGAGCCAAAGGCCCAAAAAGCACCGTCTTCCACCCAAACAACAGAAAAGACTGGCTTGCCAGAGCAAGAGCTCGAATTGTGGGTGTGTGTCCTTATCCACATATAAGCCTGCTCAGTTGTATGGCTGATTTCTCTGCTTTTTCCTTGTTACTGTCTTGAATATTGTTGGCATAAGACTTCTTACACAAAACAGAGAAATTATCTAATGTTTTACCTGTCAGTACATCCACATGGCAGCCTAACGCAAAACATATGTCATCTTTCAGCATATCAGTTGTCATTTTACTCCTGAGCAACACGGATGTTTTCATCAGCTTTTTGCAAGTGTGGCAAAAAGTGATTCAGATATATAAAGCAGAAAAGTGGTTCCCCAAATGCTTCTGCTTACACAAAAGAGCTGTCAGCAAAAGATGCTCGTGAACTGAGGGGAGAGCTTTTAAAATGACCGTTAACCAAAAGCTTCTGTCTTTGAGCTTCAAGGAGATGCTGGATTTTTTTTTTCCTTTCACAGTCAGGTGAATCAGTGCATGTACTGATTTTGTTTTTCTTTTTTCTTTTTTGCTGTGTGATTTTTTTTTTCCTATTCATTGGATTTTTGCTCTTTTCTTAGCTGAACAAAATCTCCCTAAAGCCAGCTGTTTGTTAACATCTCTTTACTTATTAATGCTCAATGAAATGTCACGGTGCTTGTTCTGCATGCAATCAACTAGTCTGTGTAGAGAGTATAAAATCAGAGGGATGACTCCTAGAGAAAAGCATATTCTTGTTTGAGTCATAATCTAATATTCTTCCAGGAGCAAAAGACAGTTTCAAAGAGGCAGATGTGGTATTGGATGCCAAACTGTGTTGATTTGGGATCAGACATATAGATTTAACAGACTGATGAAAGTGCCACACTGAAAATTACTTCACCGAAGAATACTTTGCAGACATACATGAACACTTCAGATACTGGTTGTCTTATGTCTTTGCTAGTAAATTCATGCTTTTATGGATTATAACTTACTGCAAAAAAAATAACGTACTTATTGTAGTAGAGAATCATATGTCTAGTATACCTGGTATGGTACAGGACAGATGAAAATTCAAATTATTTGCTAATATAGATTGGCAAAGCTCTACTTTACAGAAAGGGAGAATTTGTTTCAGTGCTTTTGTACTTCTGTTTTTAGTTAACAATATATTGGATTTTGGTTCAGGAATCTTTTATCACATGAGAGCAAGCTTGGGCAAAAAATGAAAGTTTTACTGAGAGAAAGTGCATATGCTTTTGGCTAGTCCACAATTATTTTAATTCTGGCTCAAATTCACCAAAGAATTTCAGCCTGGGAAAATAGTGGATAGGAAAGATATGGATATATTAAAAAAAAGAAAAAAAGGAGATGCAGACTGCTGACAGTACATTTATTATTTAGAGATCCAGAACTAGGAAGATTCACCCAGGATATCAGAAACCCAGGTCTGATTCTTTCTTCTGCCTAAGTAAATGTGAACCCTTATTTCCTATTTCCATTAAGAGTTTCCAAGACATTGTGGTCTGGAGTTCTGGTCTAGTTCAGAAGAAAAAGGGTTGCTCAAGTGTGTCCTGAGGCTGCTCTTCCACGTTTTGCAAGTTTTACCTGGAACAGGGATTGAAAGTAATGTCCTCCATCTTTCAAATAAATCTCATAACCACTGGGTTATAGCGTAATTTTTACTCTTTGCCTCATTGACTATATAAGGCTGCTGAACACATTACCAGGTGAGGTAAGGAAGACGAGTATCTCATTTGTGAAAGGAGGGACTCGAGCTGGGCAGTTGGAGGAGTGCGTGCACACACCTGGCAAAAGACAGCAGCTGGACCAGGAACCTGTAAGGTTTGAATTTGTGATAACATGACCAAAAAAGCATAGATAAGTAATTCCACAGGGGCCAGTTTACTTTCCAGGCAAAAATGCATGAACGAACCGCTGGATTAATTTATAGCCTGGTGACAGATACAGCCCAGCAAAGTCTCCCTGCGAGCAAAATGATGAAGTAACAACCTATTGCCCTGCAGCGCTCTCTGAAGGTTCCTGTCTTGCACACTCTAAGCCTTTTGCTTCTGTCTTGATCAAAAGCTGTACTTCTAGCAATAAATTCTAACCTGTGGCAGTTCTGAACTCAGCAAAGCCTTCTGGCATTAAAGGATAACTCTTCATTGACTGTGTTGAAAAGTATCTTCCCTTTTTATGCTTCATTTCTGGTAGCGTTTGGCTGACCAACTTTGCTAGGGGCAGCCATTGAAACAAGCTCACGTTTAAGATTCATGTGCTTCTTTAAATTGTTTGAGTAGCTGATCTATTTGGCTTCCGAGATTTCCTCCTAAATTTATTAAAGGTTCATACGTACGAGAGTAGTCTTTTATGCTTGTGTCCTTTATAATATGAGTCTAGAATTTCACCCAAAAATTTAAACTGTAGTACGTGGTTGGTTTACACTTAGTTTGGAATCAAGAGCCTGATCCATTCACCTCATAAATTATCCCAGTTGCTAATTTTTCTTGCTGTTAAAGGATGAAAAATCTGAGTGAAAACAAAAATCCTTGAATTTATATAGATTTTGCTTGAAAGATAATTCATTCTGAAGGCTTGAAAGTATTTACCTAGGAACATGTTTAACACCCTATGGCTTCTCTCTACTTCATCACTCAAATAAAAGCAGAGACGTTCCCACAGTGCTCCAATCTCACTGGATTACTCTAATCTCTATCCTGTATCCACAAGCTACACCTTAATCCTGCTAAGGTCTAAGTCTTCAGAGGTTCCTGTCACTAATGATAATATCCAACATGGCACGTTTCAATAGACTTAACTTTTGCCCCCTCGTTTACTTAATTCTCCAATAAAGTCAGGTTAGCTTTCCCCCATCAGTGCAGTGTCTGCACCAATGTGAGTTTGAATTAAAAACATTCAGAAAATTGAGAAGCACTCATCGACAGAGAAGCACCAGGCAAAGAGATCTGTGTGGAGTAGCAATACGTGGAATCGCAAATGCTATATGTATTCAAAATAAGAAAGAGCAACTGAGAAAAATGCATCCAGTGCATGGGACATCTGAAAACTCATAAAAAATTAATTTGTGGAGGAGGAATGAAATTTTCTGGGAAAGTAATAGCTTCTTATTTATGCCCTTTACTGTCCATCTACAGTGAGCTTTTCATGGCCTCCAGGCAGGGTTTGCTACTTAGATGACTCCTCCTGCTGCTCTGACTTGTTTACATCATCCTAGGTAGTGTATGGCCATGAAATGAATTTGGTTGGACACTGAGCCAAGCTGCTTCAGTAGGAATTCAGGACACATTATAATTTGTCATTTTATTTCAATCCCAGCCTCAGGCTGCACAATGAAATATAATCAAGTTCTGTAGAGGGGTACAGCACAAGGAAGCAACTCTCTGCTTAACAGCTCCACATTTAAAGACTAGGCTGAATGAATTATGCGATTTTTAAAAGGAAAAACTTGAAAAAGCTTTAAGTCCAGGTTTCCATCTTTTCATAGCAAATTTGTATGCTTGCAGAAAATAAAGATAAAACATTGCTCTCACCTTCATGTCAGGTTCTAGGTTCAAATTTGGCCCTACTAAAAAGAGACATATGTAAGATTTGTTTCAGTTTCCTCTATGAAGTGAGATGAGATCCAGGCTACTAGAAAATCAAATACTCATGGTCTAGAAGCTACAGTTGTGGGATTCCCCAGCTGTTTTCTACAGGGTAGACCAAGGAGAAGGTGCATGTGCCACTGGCAAGGAATTGCCTTTTGAGGTGTGTGAGTAAAAGCAGAGGCCCTGTGAGTAGGTATTTAATGGACCTGCAGTCTCAGCCAGGGAGTTCTGCTGGTATTTGAACATTTCGAATGATCTGGGCTTTGGATACTGGTGCCTCAGTGTCTGGCACCCGCTTTACAGACAGAATATTTCAGGCAGAAAAAATTTAATAGGCACAAGAAGACCTGAATTCGGGAGCCTCCTCTTTTCATAGAGAGAATAATGAAATTGCCCATATCACCTGAATAACAGATCCTTTTGCTTTAGGAGTTTGTATTCTATCCTCCATTTTGTAAGTTAAGAAATTTTTACTCTACTTTTGACAAGCAGTTGAAAGGAAAAACTGATTTCCTGGATATGGAGTTTTATGATGTGTTTGCACATGAACTTTCATTTTTATCTTGCAGTTTTACAGATTTCTTGTCTCATTTTCCTTTATTTCAAAAGAAAAAACAAAACAAAACAAACCAAACCCCACAAAACAAACAAACAAAACCCAACAAAAACGACCCCCAAACCCACAAGAAAAAAAGGAAGATAGTTTTAGGGGAAGTTTTAGGGGAACATGGAAGGAGAAAACAAATATGGACTAAGCTTTTTTAAGGGCAGATATGAGTATACAGTGGTGTAAAAACTGTGCGAAGTCAGAAGTATATCATCATCCCTTTTGCAGCTACATCTGTTCATCACAGCAGTTTTTCGAGTTTATTGGAAGGAGGACCGCCCCAAAGAGCAAGCGTGTCCAGGGGCTTTGTACTGCCAGCCCCAAGGACTGGTTAGTCTGGATAGCAGGCTAAAATGACTGGTTGCTGTTCTTCTCTTCTGACAGCTTTCTTGCCTAATGTAATTCTGTATTAAAAAGACACTTTTTTCTCCCAGGCTAGCTTTGTGCTCTATCTTTTCCCCGGTAAAACCCAGTTTTTGCCCTTTTATTATTGAGAAGCCCTCTGATATCTGACAGAGTTGTCAGCAGCACCCCCGGTGCAGAATCTGCATGAAGAATCATTAGAGATTCACTAAAGGTGAAAAATCATGTTATAGTGGTAGTGATTTTACATGGCATTTTATAAGGTTTGTTTTCTGCTGAGGTTACTTAATAAGTACAAAGTCTGGCCTCACATTGAAGAAGAGAAATGCAAAGGCAGAACTAGACAACAGTAGAAACTAGGGAGGCAGTGGGTGTTTACTGAGGGTGATGAGTAAAATAGCTTCATGAGTTTTGAAGGAAATGTGTGATACATGGCCGAGTAGAGGATGTTCACCTGTGTCAACGTAAGTAGGGCACGAGATGTGCTTTGCATCCTGTGTAAGAACTTGCAATGTAGATAGAGAAGGAGAGGAAGGCATGAAGTTACTTCGAATGAGATGACTATTACTTTAAAGCTGGTTAATTTAAAGGTAAAAAACTAGTGTGCCTTTATTGTTTGGAGCTGGAAACTTGCCTGAAATCCCAAACCAGTGACAGAATGAGTGGGCTTCAAAGCCTGAAAGTATGGCTTAAAATAAACTATCCTCTTCTCACCAAACAGATCCACAGGTTCAAAAACTGAGGCACAAAATGATTCAGTGCTTCTTCACCTGAGACCACAATAGTGTTCACAGAGAGAAGTCATGTTGCTAAGCTGGGCTGACCAGAGATCTAGACTGTAAGGGAGGGGAATCATGTCAGGAAATTATCCAAGATCTCCTTCCATCAAGCTGCAGAAGCAAGGGTTAGGAAAGCCATCTCCAAGGTGTAACCTTGGGTGGGTGGAGCTGTAGAGACCAGGTATTTAGGAGACTCCAGAGTGTATAATGAGATGCATCTTTTCACTCGGATTCGTCACAGTCTGTGGGTTGTTTCCCTTGCCACTCCCATCCCCATGGTCAGGCAGGTACGCGACCCCACACAGAAGGACTGTGGGGGTGACTGTGTACCCTGGGCATCTTGGTCAGAATAGACACTGCAGCATTTCTGTGTGCCCAGGAGTCTCCTCCTCAGCTCACCTGGGTTCTTCTGTGTGCGTGTGTGTGTGCGTGTTTGTCTTTCCCTCTTGCAGAAAATCTTCCCTCTGGCTTTTACTGTTCGTTTGAAGAAGGAGACTGCGGCTGGATGCAGGGCCCTTCTGCGTCCCATCCTTCTCCATGGCGGATTGGGAGCCCGGAGCACAACCGCTTTCCTTCAGTAGAAGGTGTGTGAGAGCAAATAGTAAGTGCAGAGAATGAGCAGTGGAGAACAAAAAAAAAAAATTACACAAATTGGTTGGGAGAAACAATAAAACACAAGGCGCGTTTTCCTGTGTATTTATATATCCAGCCTCTGGTGGAAAAAAAAAAAAAAAGCCATCTTTCTACTCTGAGTGCTTTGAGGAAACGACTAACCTGCTCACTTTCTGTCTTGAGGGTATAGACTGGTACTTCATGTCTCCATGACTGACACCAAATACTGATCTTGACGCTTTCTAAACAACTTCACACCAAATATTCATCTGCATGACCCTCCTCCATACTGATCTGTGTTTTTCTTTCCAGTTTTCCTTTTTACATCCTATGTTTCCCTGTTCTGCTTATTTTTTCCCCTTCTCATTTCCTAATTCTTCTTTTCTTTGCTCCATTGTCCCTTGAGTTCCACTTCTATGGATAATTACAGCAAAACTGGTGGTTTATAATCCAAACATTGCTTTAGAATGTTAGATTCAGAGTGAAACATGAAGAGAAAGATTCTCTACTTTTGTGTGAGCTGGTATAGGCTACGGTGCATTTGTGCCATCTGATGGCTCAGACCACAGAGTGACAGAAGGACAGGTGAAAATGAAGGCAAAGAAAGGGAGTACTGTGGAAAGCTGGCAAGTGCTGGTGATTCATGATTTGTCTATGCTGTAGAGGCAATTATTTCAATGAAAGCCCAAATAACTGGACTCTAAGTATTGGTACCCTCCTGAGCTGGGGGGGGCAGAGCTGAAATAATGCAAATAACACACCTTTTCATGCAGAGCTGCCAAGGAGGAACCCTGGTGTTACTATTGCCCTTGTTCCTCTTTTTACAAGAAGTGATTAAAGGACTAAAGAGGCCTCCAGCTGCATTGATATTACTCTGGTGGTGTCTTACCACAGTTGTATTTTGTTTTGGGATTGGCTAAGATAAATATTCTCTTTCAAGTTACCTTTTTTTCATAAAAGATACATTTTGTTATTCAGCCTTGCAAGGATGATGACTCTGAAGTTATGGAGAAAAAAAGAAGATAGCTGTAGGGGGTAGACAGACTTTTTAAGTGTGTTTCCTGAGTATGTTTGTTGGGTTGGTGAAGCTGCATCCCTTGTAAATTGAAAAAGCCTTCTGCTCTCTGTAGCTGGAACCAGCTAACATAGGTTCTGAGGACGTTTCACAAACCCCGAAACCAGAAGGTGAATGCTGCAGTTTGACTTTCTTCCTGCTCTTTTATCCAGGTTGTGCACTTCTCCTTAACACCAGCAAAGCACCTGCAGTAGCAAACACTGTCATGACCAGCACTGCGTTTCCAGCTCCTCTGAGGAACTCTCCCTGTGAGGCAAGTCCCAATGTTCCCTTTTCTTTTGCAACTTACAGAGCTTTTGTGTGCTTGACTCTGGTTTTCAAACATAGGCACTGGGTCAGTAACACAGCAACCACTTTCTCTGATGGCTTATCTGTAAAATACATGAATTTAATGCTTCTGTGTGCAGGTGAAAGATATGGTTATCTACTTGAAATGCTACAAAATGCGCTCTGAAAAGCTTAGCGTATCTTGTCCTCATTGTATGGCCTCACATGATGTATTACAATCTTCATAATTAGGTGTATCTGCTGTAAGGGTATTGCAGCCAGCATGACATAAACGCAAAGAGGGAGAAGCTTACTGTACGAACAAACACTGTATTTGCAAGATCTGAGAAAGCGTAGGCTTCAGGGCTGCCCCTGAGCTGCTCACAAAATACAGTGCATGCTTCCTCTAGCACAGCTGGGATTTGAGCTGGCTGCTCCTCAAGCTGCTCCTCAAGCTGCTCCTCAAGCCTACCAACCCTCCCGTAGGCCTTGTTCATAGGTGCACTGAAGTTAACAGCAGCAGAGATAAATTGATGTAGAATGGAACCAGGTTCTTATTCAAGCAGAAAAGCTGTTGACAGTTTTATGACATCAATGTAAGCACGTATATCGAGGCTTGCCAGCTCTACACAAATGGTTGTCATTTCTGAGTCAATTGTACTTAACCCTTAAACTGCAGATTACAGAAAGATGACCTGTCTGCGTCGCTTTAGTCTATAGCCTCACATATTGTATTATCACTGATAGGACTTTGAACCATGCCTGGTGACTTAGACCATTTCACATCTTGCATGGTCACCCTGAAGTATCACACAAGCTCCTGGATCCTAACAAAGCAGAGTCTGGTGTTTGTTGGCTGAGCACTGAACAGACAAAATAATCAGATTCTCTCTGTTCCACTGATCTTAAAATGCAGAAAGGACAAGAAGGGATGCATTAGAAAGTCCTCTGGAATGAAAGCACGTAGAAATGTTTCTCTGGCTTACAGTTTGGTTTGGTTCACTTCTGTTGGATACCTCTCTTCATATAGCAAAGCTCGTCTGGGTTTGCTGTCTTGATATATTAATGTCCTCTTTCTTTAGGAAATACTTTCCACCTTGTTTTTCCTCCCTTCTGTGACAAAGGCATATGCAGGTTCTCAATATTTTAAGGCCTTGTTCTGCTATGGACCGGGAAGAGCGAGTGTTTTTCATAATCCACCTGACATAGGAAGCAAAGTGAATGATTTCCCAATATGTGATTTTTTTTTTCTTGTGTATACAACAGTGCAAATAATTAAACTTGCCGTCGGGGGAGAAGCTGCCATATATTTCATCTGCTCACATGCCATCCCACCTCCGTCACTCCCCTTGGCAGTTAAAAGGCATCCGCACGCATCCAGCATTGCAGCTGTCGGTAATAAAGAGTGAAGGAGTTTGGCAAGGGTTTTGTCTCTTGCCTTTTCATATAGTGTAAAAGCTTCCCTTCTCAATGAGCCCCTGGTGGCTTCAAGTTCTATTTTACTGGAACAATCTGTCTGTGAGCAGAATAATTTAATTCCACTTTTCAGCACAACACAAGAGGAGAAAGGAGATATTTCCACCCTATGCACTTATTCCTCCAGTAGGTGCCAACAAACTTCCTTATAGTGAAATTATAGTCAGAAAAGAGCTTGTGAAAATACATAGTGCTGTCCTGTATTTATTCACCCTCAATCACTTCTCAGTTGAACTGGCTCAAGTTCAGGCATTAAAAGATGAGTTTTCTTCTACCTGTCGCTGCTGACAGCTCCACCTGGCATGTCACAACCAGGACAGATTCTCTGGCAACTGAAATCCCACAGACAAAAAACCCTCTCATGATTCATGTGGCGAAGGGATATCAGCAAGTGTGTGTGAATTAGACCGATTTATTCTGCCGAAGTCAGAGTGAACCATAAACCTGCCCTCCCTCTTGTATTTGATCCAGCTCACATGCTTCTTCAGATACCTGCTTGCTCTCCTTGCATGCTCACTTACAGAGTGGCTGGTGTTGACAGCTGATTCCAGCATCCCAGAGAGATTCAGCTCAGATTCACATCCTGCATCAATATATGTTAATGATGGAGGCTGTCCTGCAGCCTGTCATTTAATACCCTTTCTCCTCCTTGTATGGCGTGCCTGCCCCAGTGGCAACAGGAGAGCAAAAAGGAGCCCAGCAGACATCCCCAATTTGCTGATCTGGACTCCTCTCTCTCTGCCACATAGAAGCTCTGGGGCACTACTAGACCCACTGTTTACCAAAAGCTACTATTTTTCCACCTTCTCCCTTAATTGGCTTTTATTTTATCCAGTCATGTTAGACAATTACACCCACCACAGCAAATGCTGGCACCCTGCTTTTTAGCCTGAGCTGTGCATAGGAATTAATTACTTATCCTCAGCGTGAGGAGGATTACCTGCTGTAGTGCTGTTTACCAGGCTGGAGGATGCTGGTTTTTGGCCAGAATGTCCATGGAAGCAGGACTCAATGTTGATAAGGAAACAGTCAAGCAGTGTACAGTGGGTACCAGCCACAAAGAGTTTGCTAATGCTTCAGGCTTGTTTTTTCTCTCTCAGCGTGGCTGTTTAATCTTCTACTGTGATAGACTGACAACAAAAACAACTGAATAGTCTGAAAAAATGACTACTCACACCTTGGAGACTTGTGGGGTGGTCTGGTCCCAACATCTTCGCTGCTGAGCTTCTGCGCAGCTGTTTGCATCAGGGCTGACACTGGCTTGGGGGCACTCCAGAGCCTGGGTGATCTTTGGTGTATGTGTTGCCACTAAGCACAGGACAAGCACAACCATGCATCTTTGTGCTTTCCCTGGCTTGGGTTTGGTCACGGGGAGCGTGCTGGGCTGTGCTCCCCTGGCGTTTCCCATCCCTTGTGGGAGGCTTCTCGTTAACTCAGAAAGGGAGAAATCAGCCTGACCCACTCTGTACTGCCCCACATGTATCAAAAGATGAGATGAGGGTAAAAATGCATTCAGGAGATACAGTAATACACACAGCCTATACTTTCCCACACGTTTGGGATTGGCCCCAATGTGCCTTGTGTTTTTTGTGTAGCTTTGTATTGAACTTTGCTCCTGTTTGTTTTGAGCAGCTTTATGTTTTCATTTTCTTGTTCTTCAGTGCTTTTGGCAGGTCAGAGCGGTTAGTTTGTGATGCTGCCCTTTGTTCTTGGTTCAGTTAGTTTTTCTCTTTCTTTTTGTTGTTTTATTAAATCTTGGCTAGAGCATCCTGGCTTCAAAGAATCTCTCTTGTTTGCAGTCCAGACAGTCCTTGTTATCTTTTTGTGTTGCACATTCAGTAGAGTCCTTTGCCTGTTGACCCCACTAACTGTGTGTTTAAAATCCAATTTATATGGAAGAGGGAAACTGTGGCACTTCTACTAAATCTTGGGGGAACGCAGGAAGTGGTACGCGTAGTCCATGAAAAGATGCTCGATTACCCAGAAGTAGCCAGAAAGGGGAGATGCAACAAAAAGCTCAGGAAATGCTTGAGTGACCAAACTGAGTCACAGTAATCAAGAGGGAAAACCTTTTAACCCACATGTAAAAGTTCATTGGAAACAAAGCACGTGAAATTGAGCATGCGGATGCACATAAAGTGCGAAGAATTAATACAAACAGTGGCCTGATTTAAAGGCAGAATTTATAGAGCTTGAGTAATAAAATGCGGCACTGTTCACCCCTTCTCTTCACACTGTGATTCCCCTCCTCTGAGTGGGAATCAGTTGGCCTGCACAAGGCTGACAGGGCGAATAGGATCATGAAGTGGTTAGACATTTCCTCTTTTTGAAGAATAAATCCATATGTGTGTTGTTAGTAGCTGTACTCCTGTCTGGGAATCTGGGAAACCACATTGCAATTAAAATCCAAGGGAAGTGCTGTCATCTCAGACACCACCCTTGGCAAAACTAAATTGCTTTGCCACAGCATATAGCCCCTAGGTGCGCACAGTTGCAAGACTATGATGGCCACCTACTTCTCAGTACTTTGCAAAGGTGTCAGAGAACTGACACAAGTGTTGCAGATGTCCAGGGAGTGCTCACCTTCGTGTGGGAGCTGGAGACTCAGTTCTGGCCCCCCATCTGGACAGCGAGGCAGTCCCATCTCCCTGAGCCCCAGCGTTGTTGCTGTACAAGTGCCGAGTCGCACATGTTGACTCGCTTTTTATTCCATTTTTCAGAGATGCTCCCTGCTGTCTGCAGCCTCAGGTTTTGAAGGATGTGGTGATGCCTGCAGATCATCAGAGTCATAACTGTGTCTTCCCAAAGTGTTTGGGCTTCTGTCATAAAAATAAGGAAACCGTGTCTAGGACTGCTGCGGTCTGTGAGGGCTTGGTACAGTGCGTACCTGCCTGGGCAGCAGTAGTTGTATCTGTCCTGCGAGGTTTTATTTTGTGGTGCATTGTGACTATTACTTCCGTTTGAAAGTCACTGCAGAAACATGAGCAGTCAGGAGATTGATATTTAAAAAGGCTGCACTTTGTTCAGCACAAGGGAATCTGCGATCGACCTTAGTGCCCTATTTGAGAAATAAAAGCCATGCAAGCAGTTTTGGTGTAGGCTATAATAGAGAAGGAGAATGAAAACAGAGATGGTGTTGCCTGAATGGTGATGGACTTGAAATTAGCCTTAAATGTTATCACATGCATCTCCAAGAAAGGTGACTCCTTTGCAAGAGGGACTACATTGTGATTGGGAACCACATTATTTCATTGTTCTGTTAAATCCTGGGTCAAACATTTTCGAGGATATAGGTCTGCTGAAAAACAATGAAAACAGATTCCTATGATAGTAAAAGAGCTTTGTGCCTTTGGCCGTGTTTAGAATAATGAAAATATTTTTCTGATACTATTTTGACATTTCAACTAGCTATTTCTTGAAAGCCACCATTACATTATGTAAGTAAGTACTAAACTGAGCCAGACTTCTTTTAAACCTGAAATTACTTTTCAAATGTAAACATATTCTCTCTAGAAAATAAATATAATAAGTTGATATAGAACAGTATAGTTGAAGTTTGCCCTCTTGTTCACGTTTATTGATATAAAGATGTTTTCATCCTCTGTGGTTATTAATTCCGTTTTCTTTTCTATGCAAAGCATAGAAAGCATGTAAATCAATAATATAAATCATTCGTTGAGTGCATTCTGAGCCCCATGCTGACACCTGCAGAGTGTATCTCTTTTTCTCCTCTATTCCTTAAGCTTTAAATAACTTAGAAGGATACATGGTAATAACATTGACTCAGAACATTTATGAGCATGAAAAACGCAACATGGATATGCCGCTAGGGCAGCCTTTCATGTGCTTTATTTTGCAGAATGTTGTTAGCATCCTTTTTTATTTTAAAGTGTTGTTTTTACAGTCTGTACAGCTTATTCACTGTTATCTGCCTGTATAATTTCTAGCTTCCTTTGCCACCTGGCTTCTGTGTTGGATTAGATGATCTATAATATCCAAAATTTCTTAAGGCCCGGTCAGTCCACGCTACTCTGGCAGCAAAATTATGCACATTTTCTCTTTCTCTTTTGTCGTCATCTCTATTTTGTTATGTTGTTGTTTTTTTTTTCCTGAAATGTAGGTGCTTTTATCAAGTTCTTGATTTTATGAAAGTAGATATAAGTAGGAAATAATGCGAGAATAAATAGCATGAAAATCTGTTCATACAAAATACAAGGTTCTTTTGCCTGCCTAGGTTGTGTGCAACCATTTCTCATTTCTAGTAAGAAAAACAATATTGCCAATATGATAAACTTCATGCCTCAAACGTAGTTCATATTCATGGACAAAACTTACTAAGACTTGGCAAAGGTGCCCGCAGCTGTTGTCTAATTCTGTGTAAACTGTATTCCAACTTGCAACTTCAGTTTCTATTCAACAATTAGGTGTTTTCCAAGCTCCTTTAATGTCTCACTTCATTTATTGAGTCAGGGCATTCACATCTGAAAACAACTTCCACTGTTTCCTGTCCCATGAAGAAGACCCAATACAAGAGTTACGTTTTTCAGAAAAAGTGTCTGTATTTCAGAATTCCACAGGTCCTGGTCAGAAAAATTTTGAGGAATTCCTTTGAGCAAGGATGATAGATGGGAGGAAACGACTGGGGGTATGAGAACTAAGTAATGTGGGGTCTCACAAGATATAAGCCTGTCATGCAGAGTTGGGGTGTGGGCAGCAAGAGAACCACCAGTGAGATCCAACTGCTGCAGATCCTTGGGAGAAGGATGCCTCTTAGGGTCTTCTCCATCTTCTTAAAAATACCTTACTCCAAGACATGCTTGAAGTGTGTTCTTCTTTTTATCTTTCTTTTGGTTATTTGTGCTAAAGACAGATAACTAGCTTTTCCTGCCAGGTAGCACCATTGTACTAAAAGCCCGGGGCATTGCCACCCAGAAAGGGAGGGAAAAGAAACAGCAACACTCTGGAGTGCCACTGGGGAATTTTGTATTTATGCTGCTGTGAATGTGTGTCATTGGTTCTCAGTCAGGCATTTAAGCACTGGTTTCATACTGGAGTGTTTCTGGCCATTAAACTCACAGGCATAAGCAGGCCCCAGCTTTACCCAGAAGGCTCTGAGTGTTTCTTTTCTTTTGTGCATAAGAAAGTAAAATACAAGTCTCAGTTCTCAGGTGTTCTTGAAATTACGCAACTTGTGCTAGAAAATCTGCCCTCCTTGTTTTTCTTCGCCTCTCTGTTAAACCTGCCAAGTCCTGTTCATATTGATAAGGACTAGGTTTTTGCTCTTTCTTGGGTGAATTTGGTCTCCTGTTTGTCATTTCAGAAATTCCACAAAGTCAGAGGCTAAGGGGATTCTCAGAAGGCATCTTTCCAGATGGTATTTGCAGTATAGTGCATATGGCTGTCTGACCCAAGTTGCCTCAGTATGCTGTGTATTTACCATGGGCTCTCTCTCCCTTCAATTTTCCCCAAATCAGTTTAGAGCATTTCATTGACTGAGTCACTGGGTTTGCATCTGAACAGCTAATCGCCAGCTATGGTGAGTTCTAAAACCAGAAAACAAGGTGCTGTTGAGCCAATGTCTACCTGCAATGCTTAATTAATTTCTCAGTGATGTTTCTAGATTCTGAATATTGTCCTGCTGGTTTAACACAGAGGAAGATGTTTGATAACATAATGTTAGGGGTATGCCACCAACAGCCCAGATTCAGTTTTTTCCAACTGTGCCACTGCACTACTTACAGGCCGCATGGTGTATGTAGTACCATCTGCCACCGCTGATGCCATGTTGTGTGGAATGAATGCCAGCCCCATTCGTAAGTCTTTACTATGGCATCCAGCTCATCATCTGCTCTGGTTCACTTCAGCAGGTGTGAAAAGACCTGGACTGCCCTGCTGTGAAGCTCAGAAACCATGGAAATCACAGCCAAAAATGCCCATTTGGACACAGTGCCAGTCGATTCACTCGGAGCCAGTTCATTAGACTCTGCATATTGCACTTTGCCAACGAGCTGATCTCCCACATCTAATGCCAGCTATGTCTTTCCTTCAAACAGCTGACATGTGTGCAAAGGCATCCATTCCAATTCCTCAATTGCTTCAGCTTTTGCTCTAGTGTTACGTTAATAGCTATCAAAGGCTCACTCTTTTCTCACTCCTGACCATGCAGATGTTGGCTCTTACTGCCTGGCAGGTCTCCAGAAGAGGCAGAGGTCTGAAAGCTCCTGCATAGTAGGAGCTTCAGGTCTTTACCTCTCAAATTTTGAACTGTCAAAATGGCACAGTGAAGTCGCTCCAGTTTACCTGTATGAGAAATTTCACATAGTGCATTACAGCAGAGTTGGCATTAGGATCCTAGAAGTGCCTCACATATGGGCCCTCAGTAAAAGGAGTTGCTTTAAACTGAGATGAGTGCTTTAAATGTCCACTGGCATTCCAAAGTTATTTAAAAAAATAACTTTTTTCTTGAGGGAAATTACTGAAGTGGATCTGAAAGGTATTCTAATGATATTTAAGGGCAAGAGCAATCTTCACTGTAATTTCAGTAGTCTCACTTTATAGAACCTTGAAAGTATAAAATACCCAACAGGTTATTTAATCTTGATTGTCACCTGACACTAGGATCATGTATGCACCAAGAGTTAGGAGCAGCCATGCAGATATCAAGATTGAAGGCATCAGCCTCCTACACCATAAACCTTTGTCAGCAGCCTCTTCCACTGGTGTTGGTTCTGCTGAATGTGTGGGTGTGAATTCAACCCTCCCCCAGCTGCCTCCTGCCCATCACCTCGTGTCAGGTCTGAAGCAGTTCTTTGCAGTCCTGCTCAACTCTACTTTTTCTCTCTGGTGTCTGCGAGGTGAAAATCCTCACAGTTCATCCCATGATTTCCACTGTCTGACATTGTGGAAATGGACATGGGACTCCACAAGTCCTTTCCCAAACTTGGGGTGAGAGGGAGCTGGTAGTCAGAGTTGAGCAGTGGCTTGTCCCAGACGTGCTGTGGTCTGGTAGGCCCCACTGGTAGTTTGTTGGACTACTGAAAACCTACGTGTCAGTCTTGAACATCTGTGATCAAAATGAGGTAATGGGATGGATTCAGAGACCCATACCTGCATATCAGTTTGTACACCTTATCAATGTTTGTGTCATATGCACTAGCAGTTCACACGCAGGAGGGATTCCAGGCAGGTGCAGTGAATTTTGGACTGGATACAGAGAGGAACCACATCTAGATTTTTTGGTCTCTGCCATCGTCAAATTCAAAGTCACTGCTGTTTTTGCAGCTTTGCAGACAGCAGGTGAACTGCACTGTTTACCTAAATTCAATACTGATCATTAATATAATGGGTACTCAGAATTTTGTTTCATCCGCCTCAGAACTGTGAGCATAAACTAAGAATAAAAGCAAAATTTCTGTCCTTTCAACCCCTAAATCTGACTTATCTGCCAGGACAGACTTACACCATGACATAGGAACAGCAAGGAAAATCTAGCAGTTATGTTTTATGCTGGGAAATGGATATGAATAGTCTATGCTATCCAAGCAAGGAAGTAAGTAATGTTATCAGATATCCCTGTGTAAAATTTAATTTTAATTTCTCCTGACTTAGGTCTTTGCTTTGAAGTATTACAAACCAGAGACCTATTTTTTAACATGCATAGATGCTTGATACTGTGCTGAACAGTTTCTTGTGTCCAAAAATCCATAATTAATGTGCCTTTAATAAACTCATTCCTTCAGCATTCTCACTTCTACTGGTTTTGAGATGAGACCCAGCTCCTGCATGTAATATATATGTGTATTTTACTTATGCTCTTCATTAACAAAGACCTAGGTTGTCTGCTTCCCAAGAAAATTAGAAGACTATATTCATGTAACATGGATTCTGAGACTAGCCTGATGCAGAAGGGATTGTTTTTCTTTTAATACAATGAGGGAGAGACAGTCATAAAATGAGAAAACTACATGAAATAGTTTTACATTTGGGAATAAATGCAAAGAACTGGACTCAGTTAGATTAAACTTGATAAAAAAATGTTAGAAATCCAGTTCCCTAAGGTATTTTAATTAATAAAACCTCATTGTTACTGAACTTTAATTGGAAAGTCTGTAGAAACTTGGAAAAAGGTAAGGAAAAACTTGATTATTGAAAAGAGTATCTGGGGGGTGAAGTTTTGATTACTGGTGATGCTTGCTTCTTGCAGCTATTCTCCTTGTGATTTTGCTGCTGCAAGAATATAAGTTTATTGCTGAAAAAGTGGTAAGTCTTAACTTGAATCTTTTAGGTGGCATCTTAATTGAGTGTGATCTTTGTACTGTAGGTAAGAGAAGTATTAGCTTATACCTTTAAAACTGCAGACAAATATGTGAAAGCTAAAGCAGGTGTTTTGGGCTCAACTTTACCTAGAAAAAAGCCCAGTAGTTCCAACAGTAAATAGCATGACTAAGTATTACAAGCTTCCACATCTGTGGAGTTTTCTAAAATGTTTACATGAGCATAAGAGAGGAAGAATCAACTTTTTGGTGACTGGAAAACAAAGAAGTCAAAGAAGAGTTGGGAATTTTGCTAACTTTTGGATAATCTTTGTGAGTTTTAATCTCATATGTTCTCTTCCTTCTAGCTACGAATGTCATGGCTCATCCATGGTGTCTTGCTGGGAAATATATCCCTGGTGCTGGTCGAGAACAAGACAGGAACGGAACAGAGCCGGACGTTCTGGCATGTGGATAACAGCGAAGGTTTGGGAATATGGCAGTGGACGATCTTACCTCTCCCAGATATTCTGGATAGGTATGAGTCTCCTCATCATTCTCCTTCATGGTGATCAGTCATTCCATCACTAGCTACCTGGCAATGGAAATGGCCAGCAGCGCTCCTGGAAGTGGCTCCCACAGGGAGAAGCAGCGCTTTGTCCCCAGGAGGTATCTTCTGTTACAGGTGGAGAAAAAGAATGACTGAGTAGTTAGAGCAAAGCACTCAATTTCAGAACTCCTGAGTGGTGGTCTTGGTTCACAAACTGGGTCTCTGAATAGTATACAGCAAGGGGCTTAAACTTACGTGTCTCTGTTTCATTGACTGGAAATAATCATTCTCCTCACATACTGCTTCATGTAGTGTGTTTGATCATCTTACGTGGCTTGCTAAAGTTGGATGTGAGCTGCACAGCTGATTACTTTTCTGGGTATCAAAGTCCCCATTGTTGAGTGTGTCTAGATCTGAGGATTAAAAGGATGGGAGAAAAACCTGCTGAAAATCAGGTAAGGATGTATCTGAACACCTTTGTGTTAGCTGTAGCAGGAGGCTCAGCTTAATAAAAGTCTGTCTCAGTTACGTCTGTATTCTGGCTTTAAGCACAAAGGGTTTATCTGGTAGCATATGCTTAATCTGGTAGCCTATGCTTATTTAAAGAGTGTTGTTTTAGCTGCTTCTTACAATTCAGCTTTAAGGGAATACTCCGTTGTTCACTGTTTACTTTTTATGTGTGCTCTGGCCTCTGGTGTTTGTAGAGAAGACACAGACATACTTCACCTCCTGCTGCCCTGGCCCCTAGGCTGTAAGATTCATCTACAATCTGTGTCATGAGCACTAGTGTCCTTTGTCTTTTTGGAAATCTGTGCCCTAGAAATAATGGATTTCATTAAGGGATAGTTTGCCTTACAAGAAGTTTGAACAAACATTGTATGAATATGTCTTTTATCTTGCTGGCTCTTGGGGATGCACGTAGGCTGCAAATACAAGGACACTGCCAACGCTTTGGTCCTGAATGCATAATTAATATTGTGCGTCAAAGATTTAAAAAATACCAGCATTAGGCTTATTGTGCAGCCACTGCTGAAGCACCATTTGTAAAAATACCTGGTAGCTTCATTCCCATTCAGTGTTTCCTTTGAAGAATGGTATATTTTGTCATTATTATTTATGTGATTTATTTTCTAATGTTGCCAGGGGAATGTTTTGTACCTGAATTATTCTGTATTCTTGTACTATTGCTTTCCTTTAAATTCTCTGTGGTTGCACAGTCAAGCAGAGACTACTTTGATCTTAGAAGCCAGGCTAGCAGGTTCATGTAGAATCACAAATCCAACTGCTACATGGGAGGTTAAGTCATAAGCAAGGAAATCTTTGAACTTTTGGTGTCTCCTGAAAAGTTTTGTCTGTATTTATTCACAGAAAGTGCACTATTTTAATGAATTCTATCTGAGGTTGATTTATTTGAAACCAGTCCTTCCTGAGAAGGAATACATCTTCCATGAGATTTGGAAATACTTCAGGTGTCTTTTGCATCATCTTGGAACCCATTTCTTAGGAAATATGAACTGATGTACAGATTAAGAACGAACTCCATGGAAGTGTACACCAAAATGGTACAGGGAAGACTGCAGTATATATACTTTGGAGATAAATGGCAGTTTTATTGAACTGTAAGAAGTGTTTAATTGATGTGAACGCAATGCTGGTGCAGCTGAAAGCTTGCTGTGTCTGTCTTTTTCTAATTGGTTCTTGTGTCAGTAGCTGTGAGGGTCTGCGTTAGAAGCATGATATTGCAGATATTCCTACAGAAGGAGCTAAACTTTAAATCACCCCTCAGAAGTAAAGCTCTTGAATAAAGCACACCAGTATGCCAGTTCCACAAATAATTAAAGCACATTCCATTGTAATTGGGAAGCTGGATGAAAAGTGTTATTAATAACAAGATAATATGCTCTAAAACTGCTCAAAAGCATGCATGTTCAAAAGCTGCTTAGCCATAATTTCCATGTTTGGCTTATAGCACTTCAAAGAATCATTAGGAAGACTTCCAAGAAATTAGATCAGCTCTATCTTTAGAAACAGACATTTCTTAAATGTTTTATGTCCCCTGGGCTGTTCAGGGAAATTACGTTTTGGCAAAAAATCACAGCTAGAACATTTCAGGTGATTTGGCAGTAACGGCAAGTAGGGAGGAGTATGACAAAGATGCTAAATTGGGACTGAGGGATGTTAGATTTCTAGCACTGCCTTATCCTGGGCAACCCAGAATACATTCCTCATTTCCAAGAGTACGATGAGGAAAGGATTGTCTTCTTTCCTCCCATCTGATCCTTAGAAAATCATCCAGTTGCAATGTCACCTTGTGTGAGGTCTTTCCTTTCTTGCATGGCCTTTAAAGAGGCTGAAGTCCTGGCTTCTTACATCTTTCCAAAGTTAGCTATTCTTCCTCATCTTGAGAGTTTGCTCATGTGTTGTGGAGGTTAACGGAGCTGTAACCTAGTTCCACATGCTCGGTGTCCTCTGTGGAGGGGGGAAGGAAGGGTGAAGGGCCTGGTGAAGGATGTGCCACCAAAGCAGCCACCACCAATGAAGCCAGTTGTGGGCAAGAGCTTCTTGAGCTGCTGGATGAACAAATTGTGCTTACCAGAGGCAAAAGGCAAAGTCTCCAGAGGTGCTGAATTTTAACTTGCCATTTAAATATACTCAGCATGAACTAACAATCCTCATTTGGCCCCCATGGAGTCACCTGCCCCTCCCTGAAGGACAAATCAGATAATCAACACAGATTAGTGAAAGCCAGGGAACTGGTAATTTTTGCATACTGAAATTTACACATTAATGCAGTGCTAAAGTGATTGGGTTGAGAGTAGTGTAGAAAACTGTGTTATTGTAAAACTGTTGTATTAGATGGAAGATTACCATTTGTTTTCCAGAGATGAGTCTGTTGAGAATTGTTCTTTTTCACCTTCACAGATATGCAAGTAGGAGACAGTCTTGAAAGCTCTGTCGTAGTTGATAGTTTGGGCTTGCTGTTTTTATACATTTGGTTTTAGTTAGTAAGTAAATGTGAGTTTGAATTTTAATAATGATATAGTCATGGGAATGTGACAGCAGGAGCAAACAGAAGCCTCATGTAATTGAAGATGAATGATTTGTGTAGCTAATAATTAGACATTTTGTTAGTTTAACAGTATGGTTAAGGTATATTGCATAGATAAATTGCAAGCACATGTAACAAAGTGATTCTCTAGAGCTGGCTGTAGGCTGATGCTTATTGCCACCAGCCCACCTAACAACTGTTTTTCCAGACAGTGGAAAAGGTGGAAAAGGTTTAGCTCTAACAGGCTGAAGCCTGGCTGGAAAAAATTACTTTAAGAAACAAATACTAATTCTCTTGATTTCTGCTCTCTTGGAGAAGCTGAGGCCAGCCACGTGGAGTGACATGTAGACTAAATGTTCCGTGGGTCCATCTACCGCCTGGCTGGAGTTGCCTTGAAGTGGACTTCACATGAGCCAGCCCAGCCCAACTCTGGTCTTTTAAGTACTATATTCTCTACTCTACCTGTATGTTTCTTTAGAGATTTCCCTGTAACTTCTGTTGAGAGGAACTTTTTAACAAATGGCAACTATTAATAGCAACATGCCCAACCTCAGTGCAGTCTTCTGATAGAAAAAAGATTGTATAGAAGTAAAAAAGGAAAGTAAATGTGTCTACTGGTTAGAAAGGCTTCCTTGGCCTCCTTCATCCTTAAGTTTATTTTTTTGGCATTACAAAGGCTAAATTCGTAGCCAGTCTTAAGTAACAATGGCCAGATGGAAGGAGGGCTGAGAGAAGGAGTTTACTTGAAGTCACTAGAAACTACATTTTTGATCATAAGCAGTGGCACCATTTGCCTTCTCACTGATAGCAGACTGGACTCTGTGTCCTTTTAGCAGGGCAGTACCTTCAGAAAGTGAAAAACAATTTTCTTTTGGTCTCATTGTGGTCAGAGAGCTTAAAAATTATTTTCTTGCTGATGATCTTCTGAACACAGACTGAGGAATTTTACTATGTTGGAAGAGAAAAATGTGACTTACTAGGTAGGTAGTATGGATGTGACTTTCCTGAGGAAGAATGCAAAAGTGTCTACAAACTTAAGTTACCCCAGAAGGTGACCTTCTATTGCAACAAGTCAAAATTCATGTCCAGATGATTATATTTTCTTTCTTTAAACTGGTTTCTTTACCTATTCCATTCTTACTGGTTTGCTGGGTTTTTATGGACTAGGCTGGTGCTCACTGGTTTTTCACCTGTGTGCCAATGTGGGGTTCTGTTTCAGTCCTCAGGAGTGATCCCCTTTGCTCTGTCTGGCTCCTTCAGCCGTGCTGATCGCAGTGGCAGCCAGAGCAGCTGCGGAACCTCTCACTAATTGCTGCAGGAAACAGAGCAGTCAAAAGAAGTTGTCTCAGTCATACCACTCTGCTGCATTTCTGCCAGTTGTGGCTGAGCATTCTTCTTGTCTAATAATTCTGTCTTGCATTGCTCTGTCTTTCCCTTGCACTGCTTTCAGATTATCTTTCTAATGAGTTTCTGAGAATTAGTTTTCCCATCAAGGAAGAAAAAGAAAAAGAAAGTTCTTGGCAACATTTTGTACCCAGAGACCTGTTTGTCTCCTGTTATTCCTGAACTTTCATCCCATTCTATGGTGAAGAAACAGGGACCTTCCATACAAACAACAATCACAGAATCACCGAATGTTAGGGATTGGAAAGGACCTCGAAAGATCATCCAGTCCAATCCCCCTGCCACAGCAGGAACACCCAGATGAGGTTACACAGGAAGGTGTCCAGGTGGGTTTTGAATATCTCCAGAGAAGGAGGCTCCACAACATCCCTGGGCAGCCTGTTCCAGTGTCTGTCACCCTCACTGTGAAGAATTTTCTTCTCAAATTTAAGTGGAACCTCTTGTGTCCCAGTTTGAACCCATTGCCCCTTGTCCTATCATTAGTTGTTACTGAGAAGAGCCTGGTTCCATCCTCGTGACGTTCACCCTTTACATATTTATAAACATTAATGAGGTCACCCCTCAGTCTCCTCTTCTCCAAGCTAAAGAGACCCAGCTCCCTCAACCTTTCCTCATATGGGAGATGCTCCACTCCCTTAATCATCTTTGTTGCCCTGCGCTGGACTCTCTCCAGCAGTTCCCTGTCCTTCTGGAACTGAGGGGACCAGAACTGGACACAATATTCCAGATGTGGTCTCACCAGGGCAGAGTAGAGGGGAAGAAGAACCTCTCTGACCTACTGACCACCCCCGTTCTAATACACCCCAGGATGCCATTGGCCTTCCTGGCCACAAGGGCACAGTGCTGGCTCATGGTCATCCTGCTGTCCACCAGGACCCCCAGGTCCCTTTCCCCTACGCTGATCTCTAACAGGTCATTCCCCAACTTATACTGGAACCTGGGGTTGTTCCTGCCCAGATGCAAGAATCTACAGTTTCCCTTGTTATATTTCATTAAATTTCTCCCTGCCCAACTCTCCAGCCTGTCCAGGTCTCTGGATGACAACACAGTCGTCTGGCATATCAGCCACTCCTCCCAGCTTCGTGTCATCAGCAAACTTGCTGACAGTGCACTCTAGTCCCTCATCCAAGTCATCGACGAATATATTGAATAGGACTGGTCTCAGTACCAACCCTTGAGGCACTCCACTAGATACAGGCCTCCAACTGAACTCCACCCCATTGACCATGACTCTCTGGCTTCTTTCCTTCAGTTACCACATTACCACATGTGCATTCATTGGTCACATCTACACCTAGCTCTCTTTATTCTTTGTTCTTATATCCATCCAACAAGCATAGCCTCTGTTGCTCCAATGTGGTCCCACATTACTTTGTTAAAAACAGAGTGAGACTTTAATGTCCCTATCGCTGCTCTTCTGCCCTGTATTGTTAGCTATGTCTGCTTCTGTCCTGCTTTTGAAGTAAGAGTTATTCTGCTGATGGCTGATGGCTGTTCTTTTCATCTGAAAAAGGGGGGTTTGGTGACAGTGTGTGCAGAGTATCTGTGACAGTTTTTGTACGTGTGTATATTCGGTATGGTTGCCTTTAATAACACTTTTTAAAATCTCTGCCTTTATTACTGGCTATTAAGTAACTTCCTGTGTGACAATCCTGTCCCTGTAACTGAGTTTGGTTAAGATGCTTGTATTTCTCCAAATAATCTCATTCTACCTAAGTATATCTTTTATGCCAAATAGTAAGTATTCCTTTGTGAAGTGAGCTAACAATGCATCATTTGTAACAGAGAAGTTAATGGGAACCTGAATGTAATAAGGGTTAGTGACCTGAAACTTCTCCATTCTGTAAGTACCTTGATCTCAAGCAGGTTCAGCTGTAATTATTTTAGCTAGGTAGAGAGAGAAATCACTTCCATCAGAGGCGAAACATTACAAGATATGAAATGGGATTTGTACGTATAGGCATGCTGTGATCGTGTCACTGTGTGGAGGATTGAGTACAGAGGAGATTAACATTCAATCTTGGTTAATAATCCCTATCTTTCTGATAAAAAGAAAAAAAATAGTGATTATGAGCTTTTCTAAAATAATAGCATGAAGACAGCTGCCTGAGTCTGGCTAATGGAAACATGAAATGTCTGTGTGAGCCAGGGACAATATTTAGGTGGAATTTGGAGTTGTTACTGAAGGGAGGGAGCTGCAAAATTTACACAAGGTCGGCTCTCTGAGGTCTTCAATTCAAGGAGAATGTTTTTTATTTCCTTCCAAACAGAAGAGGACATAATAAACCCAACAGCTAACATTTCTGTGTGATGAAGACTTAAGAATAGGTGACATAAGCAGAAGAGTTTGTCCTCATAGAGGTTATACCAACATAGCTATAGAAGTATTTTCATATTTTTAGCTCCGTATTTCCCTATGTAAATAAGCCCCAGATATTTTGGGAGGGAGCCAGTCTTCTGTTAGGATAAAGGAAAAAAATAAAAAAGTGAGCAAAAAGAACCAACTGAACAGAAAATCCTGGATGATGTGATGAAGTTCAAATGCTGACAACGCTGAAGTAAAAACCAAGATTTAAAGATCCTGAGGAATGGAGAAAATTACAGCCCAAAAGCTCTGATGTTATCCTGTTTCTGTCAGCTTTAACTGAGTTGGAATATGCTTGGTCCTACCTTTCATGGAACTGCTCATCTAGATTCAGATTTCATGGGCTGGGCCAAAGAAACAAACCAAAAAGCTTACTTGTTATGCCTTTGGTGCCATTTCTAATCTGTGACTGAAATATTTAATCAGTAGTCACCTTTGAGTGGTTTTTGAATTTATGTAAAACTTGTACCCTTCAGACAGCCTCACTGAGGTTCCCCAAGGGAGAGACCTGAACTAGGTTTTTTTGTCCACCTGGTACAGCAATTCCCACCTGTCTCAAAGAGATTTGAAGAAAAAAAAAAAACAAAACAAGAAGTCCTTTGTATGAGTTGTATTCAAAGCTCAGCTGACACTCAACTCTGCGGGGTGTAACTTGCACTTCCCAGTTATCATACATCTAAGGAACATTTTTTCTAGCTGTACTCCTGGGGTCAAGTAGGACAAAAGAAGAGACAGATAAGAAGTAATTTCCACCAGTCCTCACATAACATTTTTTTTCTAATATCCAAGCCATGAAAGACTTTTGTAGCAGCCATGTTTTCGTTCCTATGAAGAAATCTAGCTTAGAAACACAGATTTATCTTATGAGGAGTTGAGTTCCATGTGAGGAAGTTACTGGGATTTATTAAGCAACAAAGTCACAACAAACTTGCCAGGGCTAATCTTGCTGTTCCTGTGTAATTTCCTTCAGGAATGCCCTTTCATGGCCATCCACCACAGTATCTGTGTTCGCAGTGAGTGTGTCTGTTCAGTGCTGTGGACCAGTACCTGTGCTGTACGAGTGCCAGTTGAAGTACTGGATGTGCAGTCATCGTACCCCACTTTGATCTGTGCAAAAATGTCAGTGAGGTGTTGTCACCTCCCCTGTTAGAGTCATTGCAATAACATACACTTCTGGTGTGTCCATACCAGCTTTCACCAAAGTCAAAGGGAGTCATTTTATTGATTTCACAGATCAGACAGAAAGAAAAAAAAAAAGGGGTGGTGGGGGAGGGAGCAAGGGAATGAGATTGTCTGTGAGATTTTTTCCATTTCACTGATGTGTGACATTTCCATCTTCAGTTTTGATTAAGTTTCTCTTAATTAGCCCATTAAGCTAAAACCACCAAAGCTAATGATTGAAATGTTGGTTAACTGATGATCTTGTTTCAATGGAACCTGAAAGACATCATATTTCTAAATTAATAGTGGCATTAAACTGGAGAAGAGAAAAAGATGAACTATTTGTTGCAGAAGTGCTGATCTCAAGAGAAGATTTATACAGAAACTTCATTCATGTTAGAAAAAAAAATCAGATTAATAGACAACCAGAGCGGCACTGATGGTCCTAACAGTGTTTGACATTCACATGATTTTTCTATTTTGGAGGCATTTGTGTCATTTTTTTTCATCCCTGGTGAACTTCAGAAAACTTCTGAAGTGTTCTGGTCCCAACGCTCCTGCAGGTGAGATCAGCATGGCTGTCTCTTAACTTGAATGAACTGCAAATACAAAATGCAACCTATTGTGTTCTTATATGGGCACGTTAGATGGCACTCCCTTCAATGACAGAAATACTGGCTTATATCATGCCTTTCTGTTCTTAGGGGCTGAACATTTGATAATTGTTCTAACTCTTTGTTGTCTGAAAAGGCATGACATGCACAGCGCATCAAAGGATAACACCTCGGGGCATGAAGCTTAAATTCTGTGGAGGAAACTGCCTGAAGCTATTTTCAGATGTATTTAGTTGCCAGGTACAAAGAAAGGTACATAGTAGTCTTTGCAGAAGTATCTGCCTCTTCTTTTATGCAACCTGAGCTAAAGACTGCAGAAGTGGAGGGTAGACACATCTAAGAACTGCTTGTCTTTTTCATTCATTTTGCAGCCTCAACTTAGCACCTTACAAACATAAGTACACATCAAAATATCCACATCTCCAAGTAGCATTTAGTGTGCACCCCCAGGAAACAGGCTGAAGATTAAATGCATCAGAGACTCAGTTCCAGTGGTCCCTTCCATGCAGCTCCAACGTTCACTGTGTGCAGGGCACTGATTTGCAGACACAGCCAACTGAAAGACATGTAGCTGAATCCATTTCCACCTTACCTCTTCCTGGGGGTTTCAGCAACACACAACAGAGAGGGAGAAGCTTCTGCTGAGCTACAGCCTGTAGTTTACAGCCCAAGGTAGGTCCTGGTTCTCCATCACATACCAGACTGTGATCTGTGGTGGTTCAGGACCTGTTTCAGGTAGGGTTCAGTCATCGCTGCTGCTGCCACAGTAACTTAGAGGGAGAAGTAGATCAGAGCCCCCTTTGTCTGTCCAGCAGCTGTTGTTTAAGCCTCACATGGCATGTCTGGAACTGAACAGTTTATGTTTATGCTAGAGCTTGTAATTCCATTTGGAGTGTTGTGGGATGTCAGCCACGGAGCAAACGGAGGGAGGAGGCAGGGGGAATAAGTACTTAGAAGCCAGTTTAACATCCAGTGATTTTATGTTTCTTCCGGTTCTCCTCCTAGACATACCTGCAGTGGGTTTCAGGTATACCAGCTAAGAACTGTGGGGATTCTGGCAACATCAGACCGTACCTGCACTTTGTGTGGATTGGAAAGTCAAAACATACACTTTTGTGGTCTCCAGATTTGTTTGGATGGAGATGCTACCTTTTGAGCTAATAATGATGCATCATTTAGCAAAGAAAATTATGTCTTGCTCTTTGGAGTTTCATTTAATGCTAGGGATACTCTTCCTTCACTATATCCACTGTTCTTTGTGTCAATTGCCTGCTTTTTCGTAGCAGTTGCTCATGTCTTTAGAGTACATAAAATCCATTTTAGAAATGTCTCTCCATATATTCAGTGTGTATCTCCAAGAAGCAAGACATTTCAGTATTGAAGCATTATTGTTTTACTTTACCAGAAATAAAGAAGGAGGAACGTAGTTACTATATCAACTCTTTTCTGTTGTGAACAGACGGTGCTGTGTTCTCAACCCTTTTGCACCCTTCAGGGACTGCTAGGATTTTTTTTCTGTTTGAAGCTTTTGCTTTGGTTGGGTCAGCTTTTCTCACTGGGTCCCCATCTGTAGCTTAACAAGAACATCAGTTGCAGAAGAAGACAGCACTTCAATATAGGTATCCTCAAAAGGCACAGATATCCCTGGGGTCTGTTTTAGCTTATGTCAAACCTCACTGTCATCACTGGTGGTGAAAGCTGCGCTGTATTTCAGAACAACATGGAAGATGATTGTGTTTGTTGACAGAGTCAGACGGCTGAAATAGTAAAAACCCTCATTGAAAACACAGGAAATCCTGTCCCAAAGTAAATGCACATATAAACAGAGAAGATTGACTTGAATTTTGTTTGAGGGGGATTGATTTTCTGGTAAAGGAGAGGTAGCTTTTAAAAACTATAGGAGACGACAAGACCAATGTAAGAATACTGGTAGCAGACAAAAAGCTAAGAGAATATTTTAGACCCATTACTATGCATAAAGGACTAGAATCTGCAAGAAGAAAAAAAAGTCTGCTGGTGTTTGAATTCTTGGTGCATTGAAGGTATGGGATTTCTACAGCCTTTCTAAATAAATAAGACTGCTCCTCAAAAATATCTTTTCCTGTCACCAGTTTCTGGTCCAAACTGGAACACCTGCAAGAATTTGCATTCATGGCTCATATGTAGAAGAGCAGAAACTGTCAGCCACAGATCCACAGTAAAGTGACCCACGAATGGCTTAACTTCTGGTGGTGTAAAACATCAAGATACAACAGAGAATGAAGTTTAAGTAATATTTCGCGTTCTCTGCAGCTTGTTCTACAGCATATGATAGTTTCATGTTTTTATAGTCTTGGTGCAACTTCTCAGCATCTTATCTCATTTCTAGGCCACGGGTGACTGCTTTTAGAAATTGTTCTCTTTCCTAAGCAAAGTATTATAATTTTATGTGGTAGATAGGGAACGGGAGAACATGAACTTGCTAAGCTAAGAGAAAATCTAAATCCATGAGTGCACTCTATTAATGCATGGTCAATATAGTATTAGATTAGAAGTGTTTGATTGTGGGTTATTTTTGCTCTTGCTGTTGACTTGTTATATCACTGAGGGTGAATTTACAGTGATCTTTCTTCTGGTCGTGTACGAGCGGCAGAACTCGCTGGCAAAGGCCAGCTGAGAGTGTGGAAGTGATTTAAGGCAAATTTGCTCAGCTTCTACAAGGAGATAATGAGTTCTGCTCCTCCTATGGATTACCCGATGTCAGGTCCTTCCTTTTGTGACTACCAGGACTGTCAGCCTTTGCTTCATAGACAGTGGATCCAGACCAAATACTTCCTCAATTGGTTTCAGCCTTTGATTGCCAGTTCCTTTTAGAAACTCCAGATGATTTCATGAGCCCCAGTCTAGTTATTTTTATTAACACTTTAGGGTGTAAATCACTTGTGAGAATAAAATCATTTAGTTGTCTGTTTTTTTGTTTGGTTGGTTGGTTTTTTGATTGTTTTTTTCCCAGAAGCTAGGGGACTTTATTTTCTAGCCTGGCACCCACACCCACACACATGCTTACACTTGCTTCAGGCTGTGTGCCTCTGAAGGGAAGACGGGCTGTATTCTTTTTTCAGTTTACCTATACTCATGCACAGCTCCCTTCCTCAGATCATCTTGCTTGTTAAGGGCGAGGATACTTTCTCTGTCAATTTTGTATTTTTTTATATGAAAAGTTTTTTTCTCCATTCTAAAACAGCTTTAATTGTGAAGAGTTTTGAGTTTCATCTCTTTTAACAGAATTTAATCCCTGTTCTTCCAATCTGTGCAGGTTTTGGTTTCAGATCATAGCTTCATGGGAAGAAGGATCTGATGCTGTTATTGCTTTTGACAATGTCTCCCTTAGTCTGGACTGTTATTTAACAAGTAAGTTTTCCTTTTATCTGCGAGTGACTTGTCTTTTATTTGCCATGTAATTGAAATTTTGAAAGGGGCTGGAACTGTGGGGAAGGGATTTGGCGTTGTTATCTTCAAAAGACTCTTGAAATGTAAAGGCATGTTTCAGAAATAACTGTGCTTAGTTGGAAGAGGCCATTCAGATGCAGACCTGATTTGTGGAGCCGACCAGTGAATGGGTTCCGAGCTTGGCAGTAAATGGGTTGTAAGACATATGGTGTGTGAGCATCAGCTTCCAGATGAGACAGTGGCATCGCCTCTCCACCCAGGCTGATGCAGAAGCCAGTCTGTGATTATAGAGTTCCACATGACCAGGTCTGCTGTGTGACAGTTATCAAAATGAATGACAGTTGGACTCTGGCTAGGGGAAGACTGGCATCCTGTGATTGACACTAACTTTCCAATAACATTGGGCACAATACGCCAGTTAAATTAGAACAAGCTTATTTTCTTTGGACTGACATGCATTTAAGTCTGAATCAGAAACTAGGATCTTCAATCTCTCCTACTCTTGGGAAAAATTTGGATTCTGATCCAGACTTTGTGACTGACTGGCCTCTAGAATATGCCCAGTCTGTACCTCAGCTGCCAGATTTCACCCCATTTAGATTTTTATTGAACATTTGTGTCTGGCTCATCTTTCACAGTCTCATGCATAGTGAATTGGTTAATTTGTAAATGTGTTCAATGATCTGTCAGTCTGTACCTCAGACCAACAACTTACATGAGGATTGGAGGATTGCTGCTCTGAACATATGAAACTTCTACGGTGGTTTGAGCGGTAGAACTTGCCTTCTTTCATCTCCTAGGCTTGACGCTACAACCTGTGTTCAGATTGAAAACATCTAAACCACATCTTCATACAACAGCAGTCAGAATATTTCATCTGCTTTGTGTTATGTTAATTTGCACTGGCTGGGGCTGTGAGTCTTTCCATTTATGCAGTGATACCCCTTGGTTTCTGTACATGAGTACAATGTACCTCAGGTTCCAGCGTTGTAAAGAGGTCTTAAGGTTATGCTGTAATTAAAAAAAGTTGCACATGCTTTTTTATTGGATAAAAGAAACTTTCTAGCAGTTGCTAAAGATTGTGTTCTGTATTTCTGCTTTGTGTCTTCATTCACTTGCTATTTTTCACACCACTCATTCCTGTTTATTTTTCTTTTGTCACAGTTCCCATAACAGCAATGGAAAGACAATCTGCCCTTTCCTTTTAATAGTGTTATATCCTGTGGCTGCAGGCTCTTGCTCTCAGCGAAGAAGCCTCCAGCCCTTAATTTAGCTTCAGTTTTGGATTATGTACTGACTTAGCCACCCCCAGTGATAAACCAGTCTGTGGCTTCTTGTTTTCCAGTTAGTGGAGAAAAGACACCTCGAGGTACCACTCCAGACTCAAGCAATTTACTCACCAGCAGAGGTGGCCAGAAGAAGTTTGGATGGGAACAAAAGCTTCTGGGAAATCTCCAGCTCAACACTGCCCCCATTTCTGGTCCAGCAGGTAACTGTCTGGTCTGAGAAGCATTTTCAGACAGCAGAGATTTGCAGCTAGTGCAGATTTCAGTTAGATGTGGCTAAATGCAATATGATTCCTTTTTTTTTTTTAACCAAAGCCTTTGTTTGGAGCTTTTTTGCAAGTCCTTTACAAACGTAACAAAACAAGATGTAGAAAGCAATTACCTTTAGCTGTTAACTGTACCTTGGATTTTGATTGCAAGCTGGTGAAAGAAAGATCCAGAGGGAGCCTCTTCTTCAAGTGAAATGTGCTTTTAAATGGCAAGAAAGGTTTGTTTGGTGTTGTGGTCATTTAAAAATAGTCAGGAATCAAAGTGAGATGTCCAAATTGGCTGAGTCCAGCATGTGATAACCTGAACACCCATCTATAGTTAATATAGGCTTGGTTTGAAATAACACAGTTTTCCTTTTTCAGTAATATTTTCATTGCCCATTTAAAAGAGTACAGTATTGGACTTTGTTTTAAAACATGATTTTTAGTTAGATAGAAATGTCAGTCATATATGGTGAATGTTGTTTCATTTTTCCTTGTCCCCTAAGCTCCCCTTTCCAACTTAACTGTAGTGGCATGGGCCCAACAGATGCAAGATTGCCATTCCCTCCCTTTCAGATTACTGTTTCCCAAATGTTTGTCTCTTCCCTCTCCCATGCTTGCCACACATTCAAAATATCTGTTTTGGGCCCTACATTTCTATTTAAACATGCTTCCTTTCCTTTCCTTTCCTTTCCTTTCCTTTCCTTTCCTTTCCTTTCCTTTCCTTTCCTTTCCTTTCCTTTCCTTTCCTTTCCTTTCCTTTCCTTTCCTTTCCTTTCCTTTCCTTTCCTTTCCTTTCCTTTCCTTTCCTTTCCTTTCCTTTCCTTTCCTTTCCTTTCCTTTCCTTTCCTTTCCTTTCCTTCCCTCTTCCTTGCCAGCTTTTCTTCCTGGTTTGAATCAGGTGGCCACAACATCCAGCCTATCTGGGGGAGCAGGGCTGGCCGTGCAAATGAGGGGTGATTACACAAGAGACGAGCACTTGCTATAACTACCACCCTCAGCACTGTGTGCAGCTGTTTCTTCTCACTTAGACCTAGGTGATTACCAATTTGAAGTACCAGCCCTTTTAAGGTAGAGCTGTGGTTGGTATATGCCTCCATAAGCCCAGGGGTTTGTTCCTACTGCCTCCTTCTCTCCCACTCCTCCATCTTAGAAAGTCTTCTTTGAGTCAGTTCTGTTCGAGTTCATGTTTCACTTTGCTACCTGCAGCATCCTGTTGAAATGCATGAACTAGTGACATAAGCTCTGATAGCAACAGCAGTCTGGTCAGCGTGATCAAAAGCTCCACACAGTTTTCAAAGCCTGCCTGAAAAGCTGGGTGTATTAGCCCACTGCATGCTGCTGCAGCAGGGTTGCTGCTGGTACCTGAATTCTCTTGTGAAGTGAGCTCTGACAGTGGAGGCCAAGAGTTGCCATCAAGTAGAGTTTGTTGGTATTTTATATACCGAGCATCATACAGCAAGAGAAGTGCAGGGGCATTGACAGGAGTCTTGGAAGAATGAGACAGAGGGAATAAGCCTGTATGAGGGGATGCTGGGCTGGGTGGGCCTGTACTTCAGCTATGAAGGTTGTGTCTAGCTCTGTTGCAGATGTGTATGAGCTTGGGCTGGTCACAAAGGTGTGATTTCCAAGAAGACCCTTACATCCTCTTTGCAGATCCTTTGCAGCCTTCCATTCAATATCTGTGTCTCCCTTCCCTGCCTGTAAGTGGAACCCCCTTTTAAGTGCTTTCAGTATTGCTCTTGGGTCAGTGATCTAGTGGCAGGATGCATACACAGGTATAGATTATGGACTTCTGACTGACTTCCCTTAACAGTATTAGTGCTTAGGTGGTGATGTAGTTCCCCAAGGTAGCTGCACATTTCCTTTCAGGGTACCTACTGGTTTAGTAACACAAAAGCTATTAGGTCGGGTTCTGGTTAGAGAAGGGCCTGAAGTTTGGATGCAAAGTTAATGTAAAGTGGCTGTGTGGGTGATAGGCTAGAAATAGGCTGTAGGTTTCTTTGAGAATTTTGGTACTTCCTACTTTTCACTAGACCTGAGATAATGGAACATCTTCTAGCTTTTCTGCTCCCTGTCGTATCTGAGGAATGCAATTTAAAGAAAAGCTTGGATAGTAGAAATAATGGGAATCAAATTGCATGGGAGTAGAAGGTCACTGAGGTATTTAGAGCAATTCAAATGATTTGTTATGACCTTGGGGTGAAAATTCAAGGCAATTCCTGTGGATTCTAAGACAACTTGTCTGATTTCTGGGCTTGGCCCTTGGTCCTGTTCGTGTTCTGTCTAAAATTGTCTCCAGCCTCTGAGGTTTGAAATCACTCCTACAGTAACTTTCTATTCTTTGTGCCCTCAGTGTAGACAGAGCAGAAATCTGAGAAACTAAGCTGCAGCTTCTTGCAGTGGGAAGTCATTGCATTGCTGTGGGTCTCCACAGCAAAGAATCACCTTTTTCCTTTGTGTTGCTGGGTCCCTGCTCTCAGTAAATGCTGCAGATGTTTGTTTGATCCGTGGGCTATGCATTTTGCCCAGCTTTAATCTTGTTTCTTTCTGCATCCTGTAATGCATTTGAGAAACCTCAGACTGAGTCTGTCAAGGCCTTTGCTTTGATCGCCACATATTTACTTTTGTCCGAGTGAACCGACAGCATCAGTGCCACCCTGAAGTCCCAAAGACTGCATTGACCAATATGAGCTCATCCAAAAGTAATTACAGCTAATGTGATCTTTGGCTTGCGTGATGGATCGTAGGCTATAATATTTCCTTCTTAAGAAATCATATTAAAACAAAGAACTTTGTTCCTATAGCTGAGGAGACAACAGGCTAACAAAGTGCCCTCCCCAAGTCCCCAAGCCAGCTCAGCCTACACAGCAGGAAGTACAATTTGAAAGACAGGTACCACTTTGTTTACGTGACAGTAAATCCAAAGAAGCTCCATTACTTCCAAGGGCCTGTTTGCTCCTTTGTAACTGAGAACAACCTCATACATGCACCTGCTAGCTTTGCTTGGAAATGCATTTTCAGCAAAAGCGATAGTCATCACCACCAGCCTCCCTGTCCACTCTGTTCCTAGGCCCTGTACCCAGTGAATTACTTCTTCAGCCTTGCCATTTCTTAGCATGGCTTGGTGTGCCTCTGGGAAGTGTACACTGAAGGTTCAAAAGACATAATGCAGCCATGCTGTGAAAGAGCCTAAAGCTTTCAGGAATCTGTTAACTACTGTCACATGTCACACATGGAATGATGGATGCTCTGTGTAGAGAAAAAGATCCAACATTGCTACAGCTAATGTGGTGGTGTTGCTCTGTCAAGTTTCTTGATGATGACCAGAATGAACAGAGAAAAATTCCTGTAGGTTTCAAGTCACACCATTACTTGCAGTGCAAGTTGGCCATTAGGTAGATGATCACCAAGCAATGCAAATGCTTTCCTTTTCAATTAATTAATGATGTGTTATTGCTGACATGCCAACTTCTTGCTGAAAGGTTGCAGGTGAAATTTGATTCAGAAAGAAGCCTGCAAAAAAGTTGTAAGAAAACCTGTGTATACCAGAAGGTTGAAACAACTTCATGTGGAGCTAGGATTTTTGATTGAAATGGTTAAATCTGTGCACTGTTTATTTTGATGTAAACCAAGCTTACTTTGGCTTTATTTTTTAAATTTATTAGGTATTAGCATAAGTAAAACAGAAAGCTGCTCAAACCATAGCATTTCTCTACAGGGAGTTTAACTACCAATTAAAAAGCCAATTTATATCAAACTAATGCAATTTCCTTTTATAGACAAGGCCAGAATATGGGAAATTCAGGCAAATAAAGATACAGTGAGCAATAATGAGGAATTCTAGGTAAACAAATTACTATCATGGAAACTGGAGGAAACAAAATAGGATTCTCAGTAGGCAAAAGGAGATAACAAGACGCAGAGCAATCAAGCTTTAATTAAACATTTCTGTTGCTTCTGAATAGGCTGCAAATGCCATGAGGATAGCCTCTCTTTTGATGTTTCAGCTTCTCATCTGTCCCACTGACAACTTACTCATGTCAGGGCACACAGAACAAAAATGGTGTGTTGTGAAATGTACAAAAATATTAACCTTTTTTGCCCTCAAGTCTTGCGTTATTTTGTCTCATCTGATCTGTGTATCCACCAGCCATTGTGTGACCATGGTTTGTTGCATGGAAACTGTCATCAAATCATTTTCTCATCCAGACTGGATTGCTGTTTTTCTTCAGCTCCGGTCTCTTCTTCCTTGGTCGTTGCACAGATTTTGTCTTTTGCATCAGGGAGAGTCCTCTTATGAGTACTCACATATCTGTTTCTCGGAAGAACTCTGAGTCACGTTAGTTAATCAGATGAAAGAGCCGAAAGGAACAGCGGAGTGAGTATTAAGTAAAAGTAAATTACATTTAGTTGCTCTTTGTGTGCAATTATACTAACTGAACTGTTGGCATAATGCAATAAAGGTATCTGCAGAATTGTATTTTTGTATTAAGCATCAATTAACACAGTGAATAACTGCTCAGTGCCCTCCTCCCAACAAAAGTAGCATCCTGAACAGTAACAGAAAATGTTCAAAGATGGATGGTGAGATCTCATATTATGTGGGCAAGAATTTCTTTCTTGCAGTGTTTACATTCGCTTTCTCTATAGGATTGAAAATAGCAAAGGTGCCATACTGAAAATCAACATGCAACCAGATCCCAACATATCAAGTTGAATTGACGTAAATGCTCTCCAGAGTTATTCATGCAATTGGAGTAAACAGGACCTAAATTTGGACCTAAATTTTAAAGCTGTCCATTCTTAAGAACAGCAGTTTAAATTGTGCAGAAACTGCTGTAAATCTCAGGAAAGGTCTTGAGATAATTTTTCCACCTCCACCCAACTTGGTCTTTATTATCCAACACACATTTCTACTAATCTTTGTAATTCTGAACATACAAATTCCAAAAAGTTAGTAGCATGTCTCGCTTTATGGAAGACTCCTGCTATCTCTTTAAGCAAAACATAAAAGGTAAGAGAAATTAGTTTTCTTCATGCTGCTAGAATAGTTTCTGGTCCCAGAAGATACCAAGAAACAAGCAATTCTCAATGCTGTTCAAAGTCAGCAATGCCCTTGCCCCATTCTATTGACCACAGATTCTTTCCTACAAAGATGCCCTGATAGTGTTCACTTTGTATGGACACATAAGAAAAAGCTTTGAGTATTTCTTTGAAATGATACTTAGGATCAGTCTGGCATACATTTGTCATGACTGCAGATGCTCTTCTTGTTGGACTCAAAAACATGTCCAAGTCTTCCATTGCTGCCCTCATTCTGAAAATGGAAAGACAGAGGTAGAAATAGTAACTCCATAAATAGTTGAAAAAACAGGGTCTTCTTAGTCTAACCGTACCTGTGTAACTCGTTCTGGTATTGCTGGCAAGACTCACTAATTTCTTTGGTCATCTTATATCCCATTAATGTCATAGTATAGACACATTTGTACATTTCCAGTTATTTTAGGCGGAAGAAAATGTATCTAGGGGCTGACTCTGTGCAAATCTTCCACTTCAAGGCTGCACATATTCTTATGCATGGGGTTTTCAGAAAGATCTGTCATCTTTATTGCTCGAAGAACAGGTTCAAAGACTGTGATTGTCAGCACAACCTAGTTCTGCCATTTACCATTATCTTTCAAACCCCTGCCCTGCCCCAGTAATCTCTGGCAAACTTAATATTGGAAAAGGTAATAATCTCAAATTACTGCTCACAGGACACTGTTAAACAACTGAACACAAAGAAAAAATTGAGAGGTTTTTCCTTCTTTACATCACTGAACATGTTTTTTAGATATGCTTGTAGTATATTTTGCCTGCAGCCTACCAGCACAGACCAACCCTGGACTGATGGGTAATGTATAACTGAGATTGCTTATGCATCAAGTAAAAGGTGTATCCCTCCACACACACCATGATGCTTAATGGCAGCCGAATGTTGGTGAAGGTTAAGATGGGCAATTTTCTGTAAGCCTCTGATTTCTCATACTGGCCAGGTATTGTAAGGGAGCTTGTGAAGTTTTTATAAATCAATGAAGCAACTATTCAGCTTGTTCATGTCATCAAGTTTGATTCCATCTGCCTTGGAGGAAGAACTAAAATGAGCTTCCTGAGGGACAGCTAACAGAATTGCGCCCAGAAGTTTAGTCACCGGGGTTCTTACATCCCTGAAGCATGAGACCCTGTAGCACTTATTAATGTTTTTTTTTTTACTCTATTGGAAGTAGGAATAACCTCTTGGCCTGAACATGAGTTGTGGCAGCAAATTCCATAAACTGCCTACACATTTTTTAAAGCACTTATGCATTTCACTAGTGCATTACTCCAGATTCCAAAATAAGCCAAGTACCATGGTGCTTCATTGGTCATTTTCTCAAATCATAGTAAAATTTTTGTTCTAAATGAGTTGAACCTCAATTCAAACCAGCTTAATTTAACAAATTACATTTAATACATTTAGGCCCTGGAGGTATAGCTAAAATGCCTCTGTCTGTTTTGTGATATGGAGTTCATATGCTATACGTACCAGTGAAATAACTTTCCCTGTTAGAAGTACAAATGTGCTTTAGACTTTGCTCCGCTCATTTCTTTTTATTGTTGCTCGTTGTTATTTGCAGCATTGCCGGCAGCCATGCTGCCTGCAGCTGCAAGTGGTATCAGAACTTCACGTGCATTAATCTTTTTAAGTCTTGTGGGGTTTTGTTCTTTTTGTTTTCCAAGAGCAGGACATCAGTCTCTTTTGCTGTGGCTGAAATCCAATGCCTTGGTTGTTGTGCATTTTACATATCTAGTCAAGCTGTTTGAAAACTAGAATTTCAGCTGTACAAAAGAAAATAAGCATGAGTGACTGTGTCTTTAAATGTGCCAGTAAATTTGGAAAGAAAAGTTGAGAAGAAGGAATTTTTAAAAATCTGTTTTAATAGAGCCAAAATGGCATTTCTTGCATAATGTTGTTGCTGAGACCTTAGCAGTGTGTTGGGGACATTGCCAGTGAGCTTGAGGAGGGCAGGTGTGTGGGTGAATGGGCAGAATACCAAATGTTTCCTCTGCCATGTTTCTTGTGCAAGTGAGGATTCCATCCAATGAGTGATGTATAAATTATTCACTGAAGTGTAGTACCCGAATTCTGAATTTCAGTGTACTCTTCACTACTTTTCTTTTTCCCCCACCTTAAACAGGAATTTCCAGTTTTTAAACCCAGTTAGTATCTTGCAACTGCTAGTGACAGAATCTATAGGGACCCTACATTTAACTACCTGTTAGTTGTCATAATGGGAATGCTCAGCTGTTTCTGGAAACCAGGCGTCTGTAACTTTTGTGAAGTTGGGCAAATTTCTGAAATCTACTCATTGTTTGGAGGGATTTAGACAGGAGAGTCCTGCTTTTCTTCCCATTGTGTGAGCATGAGGTGGCAGCGACGTTGTCTTGTCGCAGCCTGCGGAAGGACCGAGAGCTGTGCCCTGCAGTATGCGACAGCCCACACTTGTGTACCAGTGGAAAAAATCGATGCTTCTCACCAAGCTGCTTAAGGAGTTTCAATTCAGCACTGCTGCTTTAGTCTTTGGAGATCAAAATAATGCTTCAAATTGAATTACTGTAAACTGCTGTGGCATGCAACAACCTGTAGAAATGCTCTGTCTGAGCTCATGAGAAATGTTGCAGTCATTTCTAGGATCAGGAGAAAATCAATACTTTACAGGGAGCGAATGGGTTTTCTTACTTCAAAAAAGAAGTGGTGTGTTATCTAATACGGGCAGTACTCTGTTCTGTTACTAGTGGTTTAAGATCTTGGGCTGCTGTTAGGTCTGCAGATTGAGGGTTGGCTTTGGGAAATTTTTCAGAGACCAAATGGAGGGAAGTGCGAGGGTTTTAGTCTGTATCCAGAATTGTAACTAAGGCCCATCTGTCCTAATTATGTTGAAATGAGGGGTGACTTCTTCCCATGCCATATTCTGTCCCATTTAATTCAGTGACAAAGCTGTTAAATGTTGGACAGGCTTTCGGTATTGCATATGAAAGTGGATATCAACAGGAGGAGGAGTGCTTGCAAGTCAGTGCAGCCGTGACAAGTGAGGAGACCACACAACACGTGGCTTTGGGTTTTACCGAAATCCTTGCTGGTTCAAATCAGGTGCAGTCTCCCCATAGACTTCGCTTGGGTCAGACGTCCTCCTGCAATGATTAGGGCAAAGGTCACTACCCAGCTCTGCTACTTCTCCCGTTCCTGCCTGACATCTACCCAAACAGAGCAAGTAAATGTGTCTGCTGGCACTGACTACAGCAACTGCAGAATCTGAGAGGCTTTACGTATCATCTTCTGCAATATCACCTTATCGATTACAACAGGACTGCTTTTGAAATCTGAGGTAGTACCTCCTGTGCTCACTCATCTCCAGGTTCCTTACATCACACTCCCTGGCATAATGTATCTGTGGTTTTTCATTCCCCAGACCTTCCATACTCTGTTTTAGAAGCCAGATTCTAAGAGCTGAGATGCACTTTCACTTATCTGAAACTACAAACACTATTTGCTCTTACCCTGGTACTGCCTCTGCACTGAAAGTGAGCCCCCTCTGTTCTGTCCAAGAGGCAGAAAATACAAAAGTTGTTCTGGATGCTTCAGTTCAAAGTCTGGAGGCATAATGTTTGCAGCAGGAGGGCATTTTTCTTCTGTTCCACCAGGGCATTGAGCTTTTAAGGAAACCAAGGGCTATTAAAAGGCATTTTGGAATACAACGTAGTTCATTGATGCCCTATCCCTGGAACCCAGTGGGAGTCAAGAGCTGCCGGTTTCAGGTCCAGCTGTGCTGTGTGTTACATGTGTGATATCTAGAGATACTTTCGCCAGGGCCAGTAAGCAGATACATAAGCAATGAGATCTATTTAAAGGGAGTAAAAAATAAATGTAAGGCTTAACCACAGCAGTATGCATATGCTGTGGTCTGTGCTAGGTTTTATCACTTCCAGTTTTCCATTTTGATTCTCTTGTGTTTTGAGCTTATTGTCCCCTTGAAGGTCACCTGCTTCTGCCTTTGGGAACATATTTGATGTTTCACCAGAGACATCCAAATGGTTTCTTATTGTTCCAAACGAAGACACTTACCTGCCTGCTTTACTAAACATATGTTTCAGTGCAGGTGGCTTAGCCCACTGGGATACTGCAATGTTAAATCACTCTGATAGCTGACAGAATGAGTTTCTCATCTTCTATTTTGTGTTAGATTTTGCTTGAGTTTGGGGATTTTTTTGAAAAATAAACATAGGTAACTTCTGGTGCAAAACACAATATCAGAGGTAGTGAAGCATTTTGCTTAGGAACTTTAAGACCTTGCGTTCTCAGGTGCTTTTCCCCCTCTTACCTGTTTTTCTTGGGGCTTTGGGGGGAGTGCATTGGAGACAGAGGAGGGGGGTAGTTCTTCAATTCTTCTATTTGTTACCTACTAATTTTAAGACTTCATACTGCCACCTATTGCAGAAGGATGGAGAAATAAGTAAAATAAGTATGTGAGTATCCATATAAAACAAGTAACAGTAGCAAAGTCTCTAGGGGACTCTTGCAGGGAAGTTTTAAGGAGGGGTGGCATAGATTTTGCAATAAGAAGGAAGAGATTGTTCTCTCAACATTGGAAAGCTTTCCTAAAGTACTAATTTTACATTGCTTCTTGGAATAGCCAAGACTATATTGCAAAACTTTTTTTTCAAAAATGCCAGCCACTTTCTTCTTAAAGTCCTGCCAAATTATTTGATCCATTTCATGCATTGCACTTTTTTATGAGAAGGAATTTAGCTCAACTTCAGAACTAGTCTGTGAAAAGATAACTCAGACCTTGTGCCTGGCTAAACTAATGTGTTTCCCTGTATATTTGGTGGGTGAACCCGTCCAGTGACAGTAATGATGGAACTGTTGGCCTCTCCGGTCCAGACACATGGAAACTATCATTTCTAGACCTGATCTGCTTAGAAAATAGCTCCACATTCCAAGAAGGAGATCAAGCTTTTGATCTATCTGACCTATCATTGCTAAAAAAGTGGAAGCTGGGGGGAAAATGCTACCCTTTGAAAAACCCATAAGGAGAGCTGGCTGACCCAACATCATTCGTAGAAATAATGTTCTTTAGCTGTATTTCAAGTCTTTTGTCTTCAATGACAATAGAATTAAGTAACAGAGTTTATTGGATTGTGTATATTAACTCATTAATATAATAAATATGAATGATGAATCATGTAGTGTACATAAAAAATGCTTAGTCTACTTATTTGCCCTATAGATCTTAGTTTTGATTACACATGAAATATTTCTGGATATACTAGCAAATATGTTAGGATGGGTGTTACAAGAGCATTGTGGTCTTGCAACTGCGATGGCCCTAATAATGAATCTTTAAGGACAAGAATGGCATTTTCAACATAATCTATTCGAATTTTTAAAATTAGATTTTTGAGGCACAAATTAGCAAAGTCTTATTTTATAAATCTGTTTGTATAGAACTGTTACTTCCGGTTGATGGAAATGGCTGTAACAGGGATGCATTTATTTACACCTGTAGATCTGGCCTAGAACATGCAGAGCTGAATGCTTGTTTTGTAGGCCTCAGTTAGGTGGTTTGCCTCTGAAGTTTAACTTGAATCTCTTGTGAGCAAATAATTATTCAAAATACAATTAGTTTATTGTTATGTTTTAATCACCGAGGTGATGTTGTATTTACAGGGTTTTATGTAATTAACAGCTACTTTCCCATTTTAAATAAATTCAATAATCAAATGCCTGTAGAAGCTGGAAGGGCTAAAATGCACTGGTCTTGAGGTTACCAGAGTGCATTTTAACAACCCAGAGACCACAGCCTGAAACTGGTTGGTCTGTGTTGCGTTTTACTCTGTGAACTTTGCCTTTATGAACCTTAGAAACAGTAAAGCTATGTTCGTAGTTGTGATAGCTTTCAGGATATGAAAAGCTGTCAAATACTGAGATACACAGTGCTATGAGTTTTTTAAAAGAATTCTGTGGGTATTTGTTTTGCCTAAAACCTAAGGAGCTGGGTTCTTCTCTTGGTGCAACAAGAGAGTGAATAAAGCACTGAACAGCTGCTCGATCTTTGGATGTTCAGACGATGCTTTGTATATATCCTCATTTCAGATCACTGGTTATTCACAACGTGTGGTGCCAGTGGACCCTATGGCCCCACACAGAGCCAATGCAACGATGCCTACAGGAACTCCAACCTGAGTGTGGTTGTGGGAGCTGAAGGGATTCTCCAGGGCATTCAAATCTGGAGAGTACCAGCAACTAACACATACAGGTAAGGGAACCATCTCTGATTGTCATGATATATCTTCGCATTTGAAACTAATCCAAGCTGCAGATACATGCTAAGCATGTATAAAGTATTATATTCAGAAGTTGGACCAGACCTACAGGGGTTATAATTCTCCCTGATCCTGTGATTGCCCATCCTCCCAGTCTCAGATTTGTTGTCTGAAAGATGCAAAATTTTGTTGAAAGAGAGAAAAAAGAGAAACAGCCACCTGAGGCAGACAAATCTTTAACCTGAATGGTTGCAGGTTGGGAGACTTCTATAAGTAACTGAAAATTGAGTGTTTTGACCTCCTTAGGCCAAGGGGCAGACATATCCCGTATGCTGTCCGTCGAACTCTGGTCTTAGAATAAGTTTTTCCCACTGTCCACCTGGCATAGGAGGCACAATTGTATGTCAACATTTCTTATGGGACAGCTTGCATCAAGCTCTGCTCAGCATCTTGACTTTTTTGAATCTAGGCATATTAAGTTGAGCCTGTAAGCCTGGCACACCACTGTAGAATTGATTTTGGAAACCAGCCATCTTAATGTTCGGCTCTGTGATACTGAGGGCTCTAATGCTTGAATCCCTCTGTGGAGTTATTTTCAATGGGAGATGATCAGATACGGTTCAATGCCCCTTAATCAGGTTTTTACCAATCATTTTTCTCTTTTTGCTCTTTCTGGGGAAAAAAAGTACAATCAAAGTTTAGTTCAGTCTCTCTTAGTGGTAACATCAAGCCATTACATGCATCAGTTTGTAAGCAGAACTGTCTGAATCAATGACTGTCTAGTGGTGTTTTTTTAGTCACCATTCCTTGTTGAAATCAATGATGGCATTGTAGATTTCAAAGCAGAACATTCTACTGAAAGCTTTGAACAAATTTCAGTTAAAGCTTACTACCACCTTCCTTTTTTTCTTCTTATTGAAAAAGAGTATTAATATTGAGGGATAGATGTCAGTCTCTAACTGAAGTCTACTGCAAAGCAGTTTTGAGAAACTGGGTAGGCTAGGCTGGGCACAAGTTCTGCCTAAGTGCCTATTACCACGAGGATTGATGGTAATGAAAAAAGCATTAATGATGTTTTACTCAGCTATCAAAAATGAGTTGCCTGAGGTTAATAGAATTTTTCAGAACCAGCATTCAGTAAATATGGTTATAAAGTATAGCCCAAAAGAGAAGAGGCAATAAACTTACAACCTTGTCATTTCTTTAATATCACAGCCCAGCCCAAGAAGAGCCAGAATTCCAGTGTTAACTGTGGGCTCATTTTTGCTCCGCAGTAAAAACCGCAGGTCCCGCAGGGAAGACCTGTCTATTTAAGTCCTATAAATGACCTAAAAGGCTTTAGGTTCTGTATATCTAATAGATAGGTAACCTATATATGTGGATGACATTCTCTTCTATACCTCTTAAGGCTGTAGTAGAGAATTCACAGCCTGGGGAAAGGAGGAGGCAGTTGTGGGCTTAAATTAATTTGACGTCTTCCTGACTCTGGGCTGCCGAAGGGGCAGCGGAGTCCCCCAGTGCAGCATAGCCCTAGGAAAATGTCGAGTTGCGATATCAGTTCTGGACTTCCCAGAGTCTGGACCCACAGCCTGTGTCTAGCTCTCCCCTGCAGGCCTGCTGCACTGTGGGTCCTGTCAGCCTGATAACCATCTCCAGGATACCAGACCCAGAGATAAAACCCTCCAGCTGGCTGCTGGGCTCTGAAGAAAGCTGTTATTATGCTGTAATAGCACGTTTCACACTGCACAATGTAGAGCAGTGAGTTACATTCCTGATAATTGCATAAGAGGGATATAGATTGTGTGAACACGAGGCAGAATATGCATTGTTAAAATGCAAAGACGGAAAGCTCAACTTTGCACAACTTTCTGCTCACACAAGCTAACCCCACCCAGAAAACCCCACCATCTCTGGAGCTCTGGATAATCTGACACATACTGTAGGTGACCTCATTTGAAGACTGGAGTCCTATGAGCTCCAGTGATTGATACAGACAAAATCATCTGGTTTCCTTCCATAAGTACTACACAATGTATAACAATAAAGATAGGCAACATAAAATACTATTTTTTTTTCAGATTTCCTTCTAAGCATTCAGGAGGTCTCGTCATCCCATATCTAGGCTTATGATCAAGTATGAGAGAAGTGAACTGTAATAAATTACACGTTACCATCCATTATCCTAATTCTTTATAAAAACAAGAATCTTTGGTTCATTTGCTGAGTGCCCCATTTGTTATCACTTCCACTGCCCTCTTTTGTCTGGTCCCTTCTTGTAAGGTGGCACAAGAGTATGGCACAGTGGAATGCAAAAATGTGTCTTTCTAGGTTGGCCAGCCTAGGCACTACATTTTCTCATATTGTCAAAACTAGCTCAAGCATTTGCCCTGACTGTCTATCTAGAGGTGGGGTTGTTTTTTCCAGTGCACAGTGATCCTGATCCTTCCTGAATTGCAGTTTTCTTTTTCAGCTCCTACAAGTAGTAAAAGAAAAGGAGGAAGACAGTGGAAGGTATTCTGTGTTCTGGATATATCTGCTCAGGGTGGTCTGAATCTTTCTTCAAGGCCAATATGGTTAAATGGATTCCTCTTGTGAAAGAAAATTGTGCCTAAGGAAAGGGATCCTGCTAACACTTGAAGTCGAGATAACCCATCTGTTAAAATAGTGACACACGTTTTGAATAGGGAGTGACTGTCATCTCAGTCCACTGGGTTTTATTTGTCTGCAGCCTTTGAATGAGGCCAAAATGGGTTCTTCTGAACTTACTGACATCACTGCTTGTATGTGAATCTGTTTATGCACAGAAAAATATGGCCCCTAACTGCAGACGATTAGCCCTGCCAGGTTGCCGTGCCTGATAGTGCACCTCATTAGCCATTGCCAAATCAACTCAGTCTTCAGATACATGCAGCATCTGTTCGGTACAGCCCAGTACTATGTCCATCACTTTCTCTGCTGGCTCCAGTGCAGCATTACTGAGGAATGATTGTTTTGGATATCGACAGTGGCATGAACATAATCATGTCACATTGTGAGGATCTAATGTGCTTTATGAGTCACTTGATGCTCCGTAGTTGCTTCGACATCAGAACTGCTCGATGCTGGCTGCCTCAGAGCAGGACCACGAGGTGAGTTCCTCATGCTAATGGTTCAGACAAGTTGGGGGGCTGAAAGCGAGCTGCCTGCCCAGCCTGTTCAGGGTGCTCACACACAATGAGCACTGCTGGTGCATTCTGCTTGTGACCTGTTTGCATGCAGGACTGTGCTGGGCAAAGACCAACCAGGTGCTGGAGGGAAGGAGGAGTTAAAGCAGAGCAGCTGTACTGTAATGAATAGGAAGCCAAGAGTAAGTTTTATGCTCTCAGCCCTGCAGTCACCGTTCGCGTGCTCCAGCTTGAACTTCGCTTTCATGGAAATAGCTGCAAAGTTACTAATGTCAGTGGAGAACCACCTTCTTATTTCAGTTCTAAGCAGGGCTTGCTGTATCACTTGCTCAGAAAGTTGAGTATCTCTTTCTTTTGTTGCAGCAGAGATGCGTGTTTTATAATGATTTTTATAAAGCACTTTGAAATTCTTTGATAAAAGAATTGCTTCAAGTATGTAAATTGTTTACATACTTAGAAAGTGAGAGGGAAGAGCTGAGACATACAGTAGTACAGTCAAATCTTTGAGTACATCAACAACAGTAAGGACCTCTCAGTCATGACTGCCTGAAATAAAAGCTCCAGAGCCTGAACTGGGACTGCAGCAGCCTGTGTGTGCAACCTGACTGCTCCTGGCTGGAGACAGGGACATGTTCCTGGAGGCTCTGAGTTCAGCCAGGGGCTTTTTGCCTTCGTTTTTCACTGCAGGTGGTGGTGTGCCCATCTACTCTTCTAACTCCCTCTGATCCTGGGAATAGGAGGGCTGTTTCCCATCTGGTCCATGCTACCAGGACCAGTTGTGTTGTCTCCTTTCTCAAATCTCCCCGTCAATCTCGTGCTTATTGTTCTCTTTAGCCATATGTGCTGTACTTATCGGTTCTCTTGGTTCTGTTTTTTCTCTTCCTTGCTGCAAACCTCTCAAGGGTATGCCTTCTGGGAAACAAGATGTGTTTCGTATATTAAAGTTTGAATCTACAGGGGCTTGCTCACTCTATCCTCAGCAAGTGTTTGCCTATGAATCAATGTGAAAGAAGCTGTTTTGTAGCTACCCAAGTTCATAGGTCCATATAGATCAGACAACCTCAGTCTTCAAGTTTGGGTTTAGAATTATTTATAGCAGGGGTGTCAAATTCGTTTTCACTGGGGCCACATCAGCCTCACAGTTGCCTTCAAAGGGCCAAATTTAATTTTAGGACTGTATAAACGTAACTACTCCTGCATTTATACAGTCCTAAAATGAAAATGAAATTAATTTGACACCCCTGATTTAGAGCGTCAGGTCTTCAGGGCACAGCCCCGTGATGATGTGCAAAACATGCAGTTTCCAGTTTGTGCTACTTTCTACCTGTCTGGGACAACTCAGATGCTGGACTCTTTTTTTTTTTTTTTTTTTTCCTTTTTTCCTGCAGCATCTCAGGCTATGGAGCTGCTGGTGGGAAAGGTGGGAAGAACACCATGGTGCGGTCCCATGGCGTGTCTGTGCTGGGAATTTTTGACCTTCAGAAGGATGATACTTTGTATATCTTGGTAGGACAGCAAGGAGAAGATGCTTGTCCTAGTGTAAGTCATTGCTCTTTCTGTTTTGCCTTAATTCCTTCTTACAAATCTGTGGAGTTTTGTTTGTTTGCAGAGAAAACTGTTGTCCTTGAGGAGTTTTGGGTTATGTGGTTCAAGGGTTAGCTACAGTTCTATGGGGAGGGTGTGAGTGAGAAAAGGCAAAATGCCATGTCACTGTGCTCACTTCTTCAACAGTCAGGCCCCACTGATAATAGACTACAGTTTCCTGATTGATCTGCGTATCTCAGAGCATCTTTCTGGGGTTTGGGAGGAAAAAGACAACCCTGCCTTCCTTTCCTCTGGAGATCAGTCTTCAAGGTTGATTTCACAGGGCTTTGTCTTTGCTCCGCTGTTGAGCCCAGCCCTGCCTCCGGAGACACCCACCTCACACGGCCTGTTTGGTTATTATCTGTATGGGAATGGGAGAGACAAATTAATCGCTGCTAAATCAGTCCTGATTTTTCTGTTACGAACCAATCATTGCTGCAAATGCCTTGACAGAAAGTGCAACTTTCACCATTTGCAGGCACAATAATCTATTAATCATTTAGTATTCTTTGGAGGATGAGGGAATAGGAGATTCTTATGGAGGAAACTAAGCATTATCTGATGAAATTTCACCTACAGGTTTGAGCTGGACATGTAAATGCTGTGCATTTCTCACCTGTTAGTGGCTGGCATCCAAGAGATGAAAGCTTAGCAGTCTTTTACAGCAGAGAAAGGTTGAATGATGTAGACAAGAAAGAGGGGTTCTCAAGGTTGGGTGCTGAAGTAAATAATGTTAAAACTGGAATTATACATATCTACAAACAAACCATTAATATGAAGCCTCTTTGAAATGAGAAATGCCCTAACTCAAACTTCCATCTAACGTCTATAACTAGGACATTCCAGCTGAGTGTAATATATGGACTCATTAAATTGCAGGCCCCTGTAATCTTAGTGAGAATTTATTGAGTGCTAATGTAATTCTTTCATTGAGGCAAAGAGATTGCATAGACTTGTAGAAGGGACTTTTACTAGATTGGATTGTAATCAGTTATGTCTCTGCCATGAAGGATTTTTTTTTTTTAAATTCAATTGTAATCTAGTGGTTCCTTTGGGTCATTGACTTTGTCATTTTATTAATCATACCCACCCAACTCCAAATCAATTAAGGAGAGGGAAGACTAAGGAAAGGAGGATTGTTTAGTTCCATAGGCAAGTCCACACACACAAAATGGATGCCATTCATTCTCTGGCACAACCTAGGACACGTTTTATGGCCAACAGAATAATTTGTAACTTGAGGATGCTTTTATCAGGCTCCTTTTCCAAAAGAAAACACAGAAGAAGGAAGTAGAAAGAAGCAGAAGGTCAATCCTACTATAACAACTGTTTGTGAATTTTTCCCTGAAAGTGTTGTTGACTTTGTGAGTTCAGTGTACATAAAAAGAGATTATTTCTGAGGTGAAACATACAAAGTAAAACAAGCTAGAAGCAAAGCTTGAAGCTTACAAACACAAGAGTCCTTCTTGTCATGCACAATCAAAGCAACAGTTACCTCTCTTAGATCATAGTCCAGAAGTACTTATAAACGATGGTTGAATGTTTTGCTTGAAATCAGTTAGTGAATTCAGTGATTTGCCTAATACAAAAGGTTCATTACATTTGGTGCTAATTGGTGAAGGGGAAAAAAATGCTAAGTAGGAAATATGGAGGCTTTTTAGTGAGGTATTTCCCATAACATTAGGTCAACATTGCAGTCAAAGGTGGGATTGCAGGTGTCTTGGTAGGTTTTGAACTAGCTAGCACTGGTAATTACAGTAAAACTGCTGCTACAATGTAAGCATCGGATCAGCATCAAAACTTGCTTGGAAGCCTAAATAAACAGTGGGTGGCCAGTCTGTGCCAAGCTTGTTGCTACAGTCCATGCTGTGACAACCTAGGTTAAAGCTAGCTCTGGTACATCTGCACGAGCCACCAATACACCTTCATTCTGGATAGATGCACACTGTCTGCCTGGCCCCAACCCATGGGGTGCTGGAAGACCCCCCAAGAAACTTGGATTCTCTCTATGTTGCTACCATTTGTCTGTTGCTTGACATGGGGCAGGTCACATCGTCACCGAGTTACTCCCTCCTCCAGTTGTGAAATACAGATAGTTAATGCTGGGAAGTATTTGCAGTGAATTCTGCTACATCTTCTATGTTAAAAGCTTATGGAGCTGTTTTGCATGGTAATAGATACCAGCACTGAGCTTACTTCGAAATAATTCAATTAAAATGGCAACAGATTATTCTGATGAAGGTTGAAGCAAAAAGAAAGATTCTTCTAGAAGAGCATTCACTTGCTTCTGCTTATGGAGTTTCACTGGAGGACAATTTATTGGTTTGGGAGGGTGAAGGGTCCATGAGGCTTGTGGGTGTACAAGGACACGGCAATTTATTCCCAGAATTCAGACCCAGTCTTCTGTTTGCAGACTAACGATGTTATACAGAAAGTCTGCATCGGAGAGAACAATGTGATTGAAGAAGAGATACGTGTGAACAGAAGTGTCAAAGAATGGGCAGGAGGAGGTGGAGGTGGGGGAGGTGCAACCTACATATTTAAGGTATGGAAACATAGTCCCTGTGCACCTTCAGCATGAACACATCCTGCCACTTGCCTCTAGTATCACAGCCTGAAATACCTGAGAACCCTTTATACATCTCTGGGGAAGGGTCCATAAAGTGAGCTCTGGGTATGGTTAATTTCCAGTTGATAGCAGTAGTGAGCTGGGTTGGCCCTTTATGGTTCTTAGGACAGCTACACAGTATGGCCACACTTGCTTCTGTGGCTTGGAGTTTCCTTGGCAAAGAAAACAGCTTGAATTGGATTTTTTTCAATGCAAGCTGAGATGCTGAAGCGTAATTCTACAGTAAAAGGCAAATTCCACAGGACTTCATTCAAATCTGTCATTGCAGAACATTAGACTTCAGCTACACATTTGATCTGTATGGTGTAATGACAAGAAAAGTTGAGGATAGCCTGTATGTTTTCTGTTGGCAACCCTATAGCTAGGCACCACTGATCTTTTCTGTCATGTACTAGCTGAGACAGTACTAATTCCAACACTGGTTTCAGTCATTAACAATATGTTTGGATCACCCAACTTCTATGTAATTCTACATAACCCTGCATGCTCGGACAGTTTCCAGTGTAGCAGTCCTTTACCAGTGGAGACACTATATTGCATTACATAGAGCAGCATTCCTCAGCTGTTTCATTTGATGGAAGTCATCACATGGTAACATTACAATCTTTCTAAGAGCCATCAGCACTGCAGGTACAATTCACGGAGCTGCTGATGCCACTGTTCTCTGTTGCAGAACGTGGTTGAACTAGCGCCATTCATTAATCTTTTGGATGTGGTTGCATAAATAATGCAATGGTAATTTGTAGTGCTGAGCAGCCCTAGATGCCTGATTAGTATAACATTACAGTAGCTAGCATGTGGTTGAACTTCCATTTGTGTGTCTGACTCAGTTTGAACGCTGCCTTTATTTCTGAATTTGTTAAGATGGAGAATGGAGAACCTGTCCCCTTGATAATTGCAGCAGGAGGTGGTGGCAGGGCCTACAGGGCCAAAACAGATACATTTCATCCAGAAAGGCTGGAAAATGATTCCTCCATTCCAGGGTTGAATGGAAATTCAGGAGCTGCAGGTAAGGAAAGTTTAATCTTTTAAGAAAACCTTTGTGAATATGTGATACTCCCAGATTCCTCCTCACAAGGAGGTGAGGTGAAACTCACGAAAACACAGTTCAGTGGGAGCAAGGATGTTAAACAGATGGGCTAAATACAGGTATTGAAGATGATATAGCCATAACAATGGCAATATTTTCCCAAAATAATGTAGTATTTCTCATAAGAAAAGATGTTTGATTTTTTGGTGTGGGAGTTTGCAGTGCCAACTTAGCCATCCTCCTCCTTGCACCACTTCCTGCTGTGTAGACATACAGTTTCCCTGGCTTATGCAGAAAGAGCATAATTGCACCCTCGTTAGAAGTCTCTGTGAAGAGACCTTGGACTGATCATCCAGCAGAGATGAAAGTGAGTCACTGGTGAGTATGTTGTATTTAGAGCAGGACTGGGACCTGTTTTCACATCCTTTTCACTAAATATGCTTTTTTCTCCACTTCAGAACTGACATAAGGGTTTTTCAAAAGTATTTTTTGCAAAGAGAAGGAGAAAGCTCTGATAGCCAGAAACAAGTGACTGGGGAGTAGGCAGGGATATCTTTTTACATTTTCCATAGAAAATACTTGTCCTGTGTGGTAGGTGAAAAGAGGTGCAGATGACTGATGTGGTCAAAAGCCCTACAGAAAGGTCACTGTAGCACTGTGTAGCAAGCACATGCCCTCTTCTAACCAAGGCATGAGACTCACTTTCAGCTGAGGTGCTTCCAAAGGAGGGCTTGTTTTGCAGCTCCCTGCAATGTTTTTTTACACAAAATAATCCCTACCTGTGCCTTTTCTCTTCTCTTAACTGCAGGTGGTGGAGGTGGCTGGAATGATAACACTTCCTTCCTGTGGTCAGGAAAATCCTTGCTGGAAGGTGCTACTGGAGGAAGATCCTGCCCCCAGGCCATGAAGAAGTGGGGGTGGGAGACAAGAGGGGGTTTCGGAGGGGGTGGAGGGGGGTGCTCCTCAGGTGGAGGAGGCGGAGGATATATAGGTAAAGTGGCTTCATGTTCAAGGTGTCCCTTCCCCTCCTTTAGTGCTAATGATCAGCAAAACACTGATAGCTAATTCTCCTGTAGCTAGTGTATTTGACTGTTATGTACTAGTATGTCTGTGTTGCCTTTTTAGCATTACATGAATGTATGGCGTTTAGTCTTTGAGCAAATAGCCGGATGTCAGTCCTTCAGCTGTAATCCTGGCTTTGCACTCTGCAAAATGTGCCATCAAGATCCTGCTGCGATTCTTGAGCCTTCCATTGGCGGGTTACAGTGCTGAAGAAGGAGGAGCCACAGGCGATGTGCTCCCATTGCCAACACCTGTGGTTGGAGGACTTTGGTCCTGGGGACCGGCAGCCAGGCCTTATGCCAGGGGAAGGACATGGCTTCTTCTACCCTGCCCTGCTGTGGTCCTGCGCAGGTGGCCTCTGGGGACAGGTTCAGGCTGCCAGCCAAGACCCCTCTTAATAACGATGGTAGTGTTGACTTCAGTCAACAAGGAGCTCATTTCGTGTGCTGTGGGTCTCAGGACAGCTGTCAGATGGCATTATGTTGATTATAACTGGTGTGGGCCAGATTCGAGATCTCTACTAACTTGTAATCTCCTGGGCCACATAGTTTCTTCAGCCATCTGCACTGTGGTGGATGTTTTAACCCCTGGATCCCCACAGCTTAAATCAAGTGTATGATATACTAGAAATCCTGAGAGGAGGTAAAGTGCTTAAACCATGGGTGTCAAACTCATTTTCACATCAGTCTCGTGGTTGCCTTCCAGGGGCCGAATGTGATTTTAGGACTGTATAAATGTAGGAGTAGTTACATTTAAATGATGAAGTGCATGTTTTGTACCAATGTTACTGTGTAATGCTGCTTTTTCCAACAGAATGCCTCACATGACATAATTTTAATGTCACTGAAGATGGTTAAAGGGGAAAAGCCATTTTTGGGTGGAGTGGGGGACTCTTTGCATGCTTGTACTACATAATACATGGCCCCTACTGTGCTTCTAATATGTTCTATGTATTGCCCATACTTTGTTCCTAATGTGTTCTATATGCCCAAGCACAAGTGAGTAACTCATAAATTCCTTCAGTCCCCACTCCTGGTGGACCACCCTGCTTTCAGGGTGTAAAGAAGAGAAAGGATATCGAGTTATTGATTCCTGACACAGTACATACCTTGATCAGCAAGGGTACTGAACTTAACCCTTGAGCACTGGTCTTTTACCATCTCTTGACCACATTAATTTTAAGAAAAACTTCTGTGTTTTCGCAGCATCCAAATGGTTAAAGGTGAAGTTTCTGGTTTAGGTGTGCCTTAGTTTGCAACAGTCTGCCTAAAACAGAGCTAAGAAATCGATTGTCACAACGTGTTGTGATCAAATTGAAGTTCTAGAGATGAAAGACCAGTGGTTCATGCCACAACTCACGAAGTGTTCCCTATATGTGAAATACTTTGATTTATTTCTTTTCTCATTTGGATGCCTCCCTAAATATACTGAAGTTGTGCATGTTGCAATGCTTATCTGTATTTTAGTGCTAATGAGCCTCAGTCTGTTAAGGTAACTTCTGGTTTGATGTAGGTGGCAATGCTGCAGTGGACAATGACCCAGAGATGGATGGGGAGGATGGTGTGTCCTTTATTAATCCAATTGGTACTTTATACACTCCAGCGCTTAAAGGCATTAATGTTGGTCAGAAGTCTTCTAGTGGGTTTCTTTCATGTTAAGAATAGTTTGCATCTGTAGGACAATTTAAAAGCCTTTGGGTACAGCTTAGTGTCATTGTGAGCATAAGGAGAAAGAAAGATAGCATAACAAAGTCCAATGGAAAATAAACAGAAGTAGTAGGAAGACAGCAGGTGGAGAAAATGTCATGGATGTTAGAAAACACTTCCCAACGAGATAACCTACCAGACTATAGAATAATTTTGTCCAAAAAAAGTAGTAACAGAACCTCATAGTTCAGGTAATTTAGGAAATAAGCAGATAAAGTACCTGAATATTCAGTAACAAACATGTTCCTTAGAGCATCCTTCAGCAAAGTATCCAGGCTGGACCAGGGAGTTTCTACAGAAAACAGTGCAGTGCTGCCCAGCAGTCTGTGGGAGTGATAAATACTGCCACTCCAGCCTGTGTTTGCTCAGAAGTCATCATCTTCAATATGTTTGAGATGTGTTCAGAAAATACAAAAATATTTCTTTATTCAGGAAAAAAAAAGTTTGCTTCAGAACAGCCAAAAGTATTTTCAAATACCGATGAACTCTGGCCTGACAAATTCAGCCGGAAGGTTTTGAAAACATTGCAGTGTTTGATCTCAAAGGGAGGAAAGGCCAGGATGAGAAGGGTGAGCCTCAGGGACTGCTGAAAGGGCAGGTTTCTATTAGGCTGGGCAGCAGACTCCTTCCTAACCTGGTAGGACCACTTGCTGCAAGAGAGTCGGTGCACCTCAGCTGCAGTGGGGCTTATTTAGCTGAATGTTATTTTCTACATGAGAAAGTACAGGAGCCATGGAAGGTGGGGAGAAATCAGTTTCTTAAATGGGTCCCACCCTGCCACATCCAGCAATTGTGTCTACCGTGTCCCCTGTTTCTGTCAGAGCCCAAGGGAACGATATGAATAATCTTTACAGTAGTTAACTCAGCTTCTTTCATCCACTCCCTAGTGACAGAGGGGCATGGAGAGGTGGATATTAGGCTGCATCTTAACTGCAGTCACTGTGAGATGGACGAGTGCCGTGTTGATCTAGAGACTCAAAAAGTCATTTGCTTTTGTGAACCAGGCACAGAGTTGGCTGAGGATGGTGTGTCTTGCATAGGTAAGTAGATGTATGAGGTAGGCTGGTAGCATGTGAAACAGAAAATGCATGGTAATAATCTGTATTCTGGACTGTAAGACATCCTGAAAGTGTTCTCTGGTCTCTTTCTCAAAACTGGCTCCTGTTGAATGTTACCTTCTTTCCTGATGGTATATGCTGCAGAGTTATTTTGCTAGGCTATGGACACATCGGTGCTAAGGCACTGGTTTGCTTTACAGCAGTATGTTTGGCATACTGGGCAGCACTGAGGAGAGTCAGATTTTGCATCTGGTTGTGCTGATGCTCACATTCTGCTCTGAAATCATGAAAGTTTGCACACTGAAGGAGTTGTCCAGCTAAACTTAACTTCCAGGTCTGTCCTCTTAGAAGGGAAAAAAGGGCAATGTGAAGCAGAATATACTTCCTGTGGGTTTGGACATAGAAGGTGCATGTGCAGAATTGATAAGAAGTTCTGAGTGAGTGATCTCTGAGGAAAAAAAAAGGCAGTGCCTGTACTTGCCTTACTTAAAAAGCAAGTGCTCAGAGCTCCATTACTTGGTTTCCTTCATATTCTTGCCCAGCAGTTAGAGCAAGTGCCTCCAGGATCACTCAGCATCCTGCTCTCAGCTTTATCACTGGCATGGGAAAATTGTTCTATATTTCTACCATTCCCATCTGTAAAATGGGTAAAAAGCATGTTCATATTGACAAGGTGAAGTAAACCTTAATAGATGCCTTGTGTGGTCCCAAGTGAGCATGCAGCTGTGGGATACTTAGTACTGCACTTACTGTTATCAGGTTTTTCTGCCTGGATTAGGTGCATTTAGGAGATTATATATTGCAGTCCTCTTTCTGCTTTTGCTGTGGTTTGGCATTGGTAGCAGCACTTTAGTGCCCTGACAATGTAATGTTCTTTCCACCTCCCTAACCTCCTGCCCCTTGTTTTTATGGCCTTGTTTTCATACCCAGAGAGTGCACATGTTAATTCATTGATAGCAAACCATCTGTTTTAATGGCTTGATATTAACTGAGGGAAGTGAAACAATGAGCTATTAGAGGTCATAGATCCTGAGAACTGCTCATGCCAGAGGTTGCTCCTGCACTACAGCAGCAGCAGATGAGTCAATAGAAGGAAGAGGAGAAAAATCTGAAAAAAAAAAAAAAAGTGGTTGCTGAAAGATCATTTCAAACGTAATTCGTTTTTCTCCTGCCTCCATTACAGCTGAGCCAGTGGTTCACCTCCCTCTCTCCTTGGTCTTGTCTGTAGTGACTTCAGCATTGGTGGCTGCTTTAATTTTGGCTTTTTCAGGAGTCATGATAGGTGAGTGTTTCTCTGCAAAAGATATTTTCATATGAGGGCTGGATCTGAGCCAGGGATAATTGGGCACTGGCAGGCAAAAGGATTCAGATCTTTAGCTACTGCTGTATTTAATGACACCTTGGCACACACACGCCTTAACTTCAGGTTTCAGTAGTTGTTTCTAACTGCAATGGCCAATTTGAGGAGGTTTCAGTTACTGACTGCATCTTGAAAGAGACATTACTGCTAGTGTTGTGGTGTGAAGCTGTCAGAACACAACTGCCACTGTTTTTGTGAGAACTGTTGGTGCATAATGCCTAAAAGCAAGCTTATATTTGTGTCCCTATGTACAGATTTGCCTCTTAATGTGTGACATTTAAGTTTGAAATTCTCACATAGGTTCCCCTTTTACTAACCACTGCTTGGTAGGATGTGAGAATTTTTGGCTTCTTTATTTGAAATCCTAAAAGGTATTTTTCAACCTTTCATTTTCTTATTTTAAAGTTGCTCACCTGCATTAAATTAAAAGCAGAATAGATCTGAATCAATGAAAAGCAACCAGGGATTCAAACCACAGCTTTGCCAATTTTCTTTGTCCACGCTCCCTGGGAGAGCAGAGGGATGCAGCCAGAGCAGCAAATGGCAACTATTAAATTAGATTTGTGCAGCTGTTTCAGTTTTAAGAGTTTCAGGAGTTATCAGTTGTGCACACATGGTCCTACATGTATGACATCTGGCCTGACAGTACTCCTTTAAAATTACTAATTACTTCTCAGGGAGTGGAAGAGTAATCCTCTTTCCATCCAACTAACCTATCATTGCCATCTCAGGATAGAGCAGCAATTTAAAAAATCAAAGCAAAAGCAATGAGGAGGAAAACGGAGGGCAGGTTTGTGGGTAAGTCATTACGTCCGTCTGCCTTTGCCAGTGCATGTTTACCCCTTAAATTCTTCCCCTGAGCAACATCTGCTAGAGAAGATGTGATAGCTATTACTGTCACAGTATTTGGGCTCAATCCAGCTCCCACAGAAATCAATAGTAAGGGTAATAGTGATTTAACCTGCTCACAACTGGCATCTTGCTTTGAAAAAAAGTACTCCAATATCAGTTACTATTTCAAGTAATATCCACAGGATGTCTTCCTTCAAGGTGTGATTTCTAATGACATTTCAGAAGTATCAGTGAGGTGATTCAAGAAATATAACACTACCATAAACTGATTTCAAATTTAATCCAACTTTGTTGTTTAGAAACAGGAAGTTTTCTTAAATGAGCTAGTTTAATGTACAATGTTATTCTTGAGCTAACTGTTTAATCTGTCCATTTCGAACAATATGATGCAATAAATCATTTCAGATTTTAGTCACCTCTGTGTGATTTAGGAAGGTGGATTATACCCCAGCTCCCTCAAGTTCAGGTCTAGACTCATACTTGGAAGGTCCAGTTAAGCTACATAGAACAAAACAAAAACCTCAGAACTGTGAAATCAGAGATCTCTGTAAGTGAAATTCATTTTACTTCTTCATGAGCAAGCCTGTTTCTTCATAAGATGTGTAAATCGAAGGTTCCTGGATAACTTGAGATTCCATTTTCTATCTGTAATTATTTGACGTACAGAAATATGACAGTGTTACTGTCTGGTTTGATTCGCTGAAAACTGGCCACACAGCAAATGCCAGTGACACGTGCTGCTGACCTGTTCCAAAGTCGCTCTGTGTCTCTGGTTTACTGTGTTCTCCATATTTAGTATATCGTCGGAAGCACCAGGAGCTACAAGCCATGCAGATGGAGCTACAGAGCCCGGAATATAAGCTGAGCAAGCTGCGTACCTCCACTATCATGACAGACTACAATCCCAACTACTGCTTTGCAGGAAAGACCACATCCATTAGTGACCTCAAAGAGGTGCCTCGAAAAAACATCTCCCTCATCCGGTAAATTCACCTTTGCCTTCCCCGTGTTTCACACTGTACACTCACATATGCTGTCTCTCTTACATGGGTGTGAACTCATGTCCTTGTGCAGACACATACAAATTCTCATGCACTTCTAGACTCGTGCTCCTTTTTGTGAGAAGAATGTAAATCTGCAGTAGTTAGGCTTCTGAGGAGGGAACTAGACTTTGGCAGTCTCCTTAACCTTTTACAGGTGCAGTGTTAATCTTCTGAGATTATGAGAGGAACTGAAGAGTCATCACCAGTAATTCAGACACACCTTTTGCAGACTGCACAATGAATGGCCCATTTCCACTTTTAACTGATGAAATGCTGGGAAGTCTGAGGCTTGTAGGAGGCTTTTTTAAAGTCTTTGATTTCATCTTTGGTAAAGACAATGACATCCTTAAGTACAGTAGCAGGAAAAACGATGTTTTGAGACTGCCAGACAGTATTAAAAGGACTGGAATGTAAAGCAAGCAGGATAGTCATGTCTAGACCAGAACTTCTGGAAAGTTTGAAATAGTCTCTTAAGAAGAAAATAGGAAAATTCAGAATTCTTTCCCACCTTGCTCTCCTCCAGGGTGCAGTGCATGCCATTTGTGAATGTGACGTTACCCTGGTACTGGTACTGTGCAGTTTTACGCAAAAAGCCAAGAAGTGGAAGCATGAAAGCTTGGAAGACTAGGGAACTTACAGTGCTAAAAAAGATGATGTTACGAGCAGTCTGTGCAGTCGGCAGTGTTTTGCTGTCTCTTACCTCATTTCCCCTTACCTGCACATTTTGCTGGTCTATATCTGGAAGTTTCCAGGGTACTCTGTGCTGCTGCTCTCCTTTGTCACTTGGGCTCTGAAAGGATTTTTGAAGTGTGGCAAGCTGCAGAGAGCACAGGCTACAGCCAGGATTTGATAAGTGCAGGGGAAGATGGGCATTTTGGGAGATGGGTTAGTCATAACTAACTGAGCTGTAGAGATCTGGTTCATACCCTCAGCTTGTAACAAGTTGGTCAGGCATAGCCAAGAACAGTGTCTCAAGCTGATACCTACAAAACGTTATTAAAAGAAGCAACTGAGTCACAGACAACGCAAGTCCTCAGTGCGGTTTCACTGCCTAGACTGGTCTTTATCCTGGCAAAACGACAGACAGAGCTTATGCAACAACTGAGCAGGTTGCCCTTAGCAGCGCCTGATTGAACTGCCAGCAGGGCAACAGCCCATGCAAAACCTGTCCACTGATATACCAGAGAACAAAATCAGTGCAGCTCTCATGCCAAACCTGGCTCTACCAGGAAAGTCCATGTCATAGAAAAGAGCCTTTTGCCCAGATTGAGATGCAGGCATGCCTCTTAGAGGTTCAAACCACAACTACCCGATGTGCAGCCCATGCAGTGTTAAGAGGGACTAAGGATCTGGGATGCAGCCTCATTCTCTGCCAGAGTTCGCTGTGTTGTTACAATATGCCACCTGTGTGGTATAGCTGTTGTAGCAGTTGACTTAATGTTAAGCGAGTGAACACTGAATAGACAGGTATGCAATATCTGTGTCACAAGGGCATAGGATAGGATCTGTTGTGTAATTACTCTTAATTCCTTTCTCTTTTTCTGGTACCCTTATTCAAAATAAAACTGTAAATTTCATAATATGATCAGTCCCAGAAACAAATCTCAGCCTGAATTTCCAGAGCTGAGTGCTTTATAAAGCACTATCATCACCATTTACTGGCTTAGGTGCTTATCCAGAATCACAAAATAAATCAGGAAGATACTTGGTTAAGAATTCAGGTCCTTTGAGAACCATTGTGCTTCCTAGTTTCTTGTTCAATGTTTTCTTTAATGATGATGCATAAACATCATGGGAACTCTTAATGTGCTTAGAGTATGGGAACACCAAGGCTTATGACCTATCTTTATTGACCTGTTATGGAGCACCCAACACTAAAGCACTGACACCAAAGCTGTAGAAGAGTGCTATCCATTACACATTGCACTGCCAGCAGCTTGATTGCACCAAGGACTGTTCACTTTGGGAGATTGTTTTCCCTACCAATTAAATACATTATAGGTGAAGGAAAGAACACATCAAGCTCTGGTCCCCCGTGTAGTGTGAGGAGTGATATCCTCAGTGTCAATATCCACTTCTCCCTGTTTCACTACAATGAAAATTGTGAGCCCATTCTGTGAGCTGTGACCATAGTGTTATAATGTGTGTTCTCTGTAGTAAAACCTTCTTGTCTTCTCTGGTCTGTCCAGGGGTTTGGGCCACGGAGCCTTTGGTGAGGTATATGAAGGTCAGGTGGCAGGGATCCCCAGCGACCCCACTCCCTTGCAGGTGGCTGTAAAAGTAAGTGACAGTGTATGAGTTATCATGATGGTTTCATGCACCTCTCACCCAAGAGTCCCAATGCATTATAAAAATGAAGATGAATTAAGTATTACTGAAGGATGTGGCTGGAAAGGTTGCTGCTCTACTGCAAGACTTTAATCCATCATAGTGATGGTACACCTCATAGTATATGGGCTTGTGAGTCTATTAAAAGGGGTCTGTAAGTAGTAAATAGGCAAAGATTTCCCATACAGCTGCAGTAGACAGCAGGTACGAGAAATAAATCCATCCTCTGTCCATCCTCCACATGCTACACCTGGTTTTGTTACCTGTCCAAAGCCTTTGAGTCAGAGACCAAAAGTCTTCACAGGGTCAAGAGCAGCTGGCATGTACATCGAAGACCATGCAAGTAGGAGACGTCTGGTTTTCCAGGGATCTCACCACTCCACTACAAGGTGGATATGTACTGGATGTGAAACTAAATCCTACAAGATCCTGGTAGGGTTCCGCAGGCCTTCAGTAGCCCAGCTAGCTTGTTTTTACCTAGAGGTTACATAGCAGCACAGTCATACTGCTGGTTATAGTTCATAGTCTTGCTGGGAGGTAGCAGGATTGAACTGTCTGAGAGCTCAGGAACTGTGGTTCTCATTCTTCATCCAGCAGAGTCCCATATATTGAGCACCGTTCCCTGTATGCTCTGAGCTATTTCCTTTATTGAGAGGAAGATGACAGTGGCATTAATGGGCCATGTGTTCTCATCTGTATCCCTCAACAGGCTTCACAATCTACTTTAGTAATGGTGTAGCTATTACCTTAGAATGTGGTTTATTTTAGTGAAACAATCGTAGAAGCAAAGAACAGTTTGGGTTGAAGGGACCTTCAGAGCACATCCAGTCCAACCCCCCTGCAATGATCAGGGACATCTTCAACCAGATCAGGTTGCTCAGAGCCCCGTCCAGCCTGGCCTGGAATGTTTCCAGGGATGGGGCATCTACCACCTCTCTGGGCAATCTGGGCCAGTGCTTCACCACCCTGATTGTAAACATTTTTATGGCATGGAGGATTGCTGCAGACAATGCAGATATCACAAGGATGACTGCAGACAATGTCAGTGCTTTTGATTGTGTCAGGTATTCTGTATCTGTAAGTTTAAATATATTCTCCTTGTCAACCTGTTTTTTCTTTTCCAGACATTGCCAGAAGTGTGTTCGGAGCAAGATGAGCTGGACTTCCTCATGGAAGCTGTCATTATTAGGTGTGTGTGAATAAGATCAAACACTTGTGTAGGCTTGCAAAGCCCAGCACTGTAAGGAAAATGATGCTTTAAGAGTTTATGTCCATGCAACACATCTATACGGTAATTTTAGCCCATTGCTGTCACTATTTTACAAAGAGGATAGGCATTACCAACCTTTTGTATTCTTCTTACAAATGAAGACACCAAGGCAACCAAATTATTAAGGGCTGAATTTTCAAGAGACTCCACAGCGGATTTCGTTAT